>NC_053435.1:28854443-29225302 GCF_007990345.1 Gossypium hirsutum | reverse complement strand
TATTTCAAATGGTCATAATGTGTAGTATTGATGCTGTGGAATGAATATACACTTATATATGCATGTACGTATGTGATGATGAAATTGTTGAATGAATGAAAAGAGGTAAGATGTACTGAGTTGTTGATCTCGGCACTAACGTGCGGGATAACCATTTATGACCATGAGATGGCGCTAAGTGCGCGGGATTAAATTGTACAGCACTAAGGGTACGATTTGACTATGTTGCACTCAGTGTGCGAAATGAATATGATGCCTAAGTGTGCGAATTGACCATGCGACACTAAGTGTGCGAGCCTGACTATGTAGCACTAAGTGTGCGATTTGATTACGTGGCACTAAGTGTGCGAGTTGATTATATGCACTGAGTGTGCGGGCTCATGTACATTCATGAATCATTATGGACACTATGTGTGCGACACTATTGAGTCGATCGCGGACAGCGGATCGGGTAAGTGTCTTGAGTACATGGCTAATATGTGTTATGCTTTACTTGGTGTTGAGCTCGGTAAGTTGAACCTATGTGACAACTATACTTGAAGTCACGTACATAAAATTTATCGTAGGATGGGTGAAAGGCCGTTTGTTGTTTGATTGTAACGAAAATAAATGATTTATGAAAATGCTTCAATGTCTTATTGATGAGTATATGAATTGTGAATGCATGAATTGATATGAAATTGAATTGATAAGTTGGAGGAACTATGGTATGGTTCGGTATGGATGGAGTAAATTGTCTCGTTCTATTTTGTTTCCTCTTGTGATAATGTTGTTGATAGATGGTAGTGCATTGCTTATGACTTACTGAGTTATAAACTCACTCGATGTTTCCTTGTCACCCACTATAGGTTGCTTGGTCTCATCTATTTTTGCGGGGTCGGGCCGTCATTGAGTCATCACACCGGATAGCAAGTTTGGTACTTTCTTCTTGTGTGTTTAGAGATCATTTTGGCATGTATAGCTAGTACGTTGTGTTTGAATTATGGCATGTAAACTTTAAGCCATGCGAAATGGCACGAATGTTCGATTGAATTGGATCAAGGGTAGGCATGAACGGACCTAGTTACTTTCGTAACAGATGCTGGCAGCAGCAGTGTCATGAGATTGAAAAATCACTAAAATAGTGGAGTGGAATTAATTGATGAATAAATTATGTAATCGAAGCTCGATGAGTCTGCTTTCATGAGGAAGTAACGAAAGATCATATGGGCAGTATATTAAGAGATAATCAGATTTTAGTGGACAGGGCCAGAACGGTTTCTGGATTCCCTGCTCCGACTTTGGAATTCATTATAAATTAACCAGAGATAATTAGGGGTCGTACCATATATGTGCAGATTCCTCTCTGAGTCTAGTTTTCATAGAAACAAACGGAATAGTATTGAAGCCCCGTGCAGGGAGATATCCCAGTCGTAATGGGCAAAGGTCAGTGTAGTCGACCCCTGCACTTGGGGACTTTGACTAATAAACTGTACTAATTGGCCCAACCAAAATTCTAGAAAAAATACATAGATGGGCACATGAGTCTAGTTTCTGTGAAAATTACGAAACTGATTTTTGAGTTACGAAACTCAAGATATGATTTTTAAAGCGGCTAGTACACAGATTGGGCAGTGTCTGGAAATAAATTTTGTAAGGGGTTAAAGCCAGTTAACACCTCGTGTTCGACTCCGGTGTCGGTTTCGGGTTCGGGGTGTTACATTTTATTGGTATCAGAGCTATGGTTTAGTCGGTTCTAGGACTACCATAGCACGTATGAGTCTAGCTATACATGCCATAATGTTAATGTTTAAAAGGGTGATGACTTTTGACGGTTGAATGTTTTTGTCTTGATTAGTAAATGGATCCCGGTGAAGAAAGAACCCTAGCGGATGACGTTGAGAGCGTAGTGGCTGCTCCTGCACAAGGGACGCCGCCTGTTGAACCTCAGTCATCTGCGAATAATCAAGGTGAGGGGGCTAAACAAGCCTTCTTTACCATGATGAATGAGTGGGTCGCGCAATATGCCCGAGCCAACCCGGCTGTCCAACAATTCCCAATTTGAATAATCCACCCCAAGAGCCTGTAAGGCATCAGTCGCTGATCCTGTGAGGCTGAGTAAGCCACCTGTAGACTTGATTAGGAAGCGTGGGGCGAGGAGTTCAAGCCATAGTAACTGATGACGCCGAAAGGGCCGAGTTCTGGCTTGATAACACCATTCGGGTGTTCGATGAATTGTCATGCACACCCGATGAATGTCTAAAATGTGCTGTATCTTTGCTGCGGGACTCAGCCTACTATTGGTGGAGGACCTTGATTTCCATAGTCCCGAACGAGCGAGTAACTTGGGACTTCTTTCAAACGGAATTCCGGAAGAAATTTATTAGCCAACGGTTCATTGACCAGAAGCGTAAGGAGTTCTTGGAACTCAAGCAAGGCCGTATGACTGTATCTGAATACGAACATGAATTCGTAAGACTTAGTAGGTATGCCCGGGAGTGTGTAGCTGATGAGGTTGCTATGTGCAAAAGATTCGAGGAAGGATTGAATGAAGATTTAAAGGTACTAACGGGTATTTTGGAAATAAAGGATTCGTAACACTAGTCGAACGAGCCTGCAAGGCGGAGGAACTTGGAAAGGAGAGAGGAAGGCTGAATTTGAAGCTAGAGATTATCGTAAAAGATCGACGGGTAAAGCTCCGTTCTCAGCTGTGAAGAAGTTCAGGGGACATTAATAAGTCGAGGGCGACTGCGGGAATTTCCATCAGGGCAAGACCATCGATGGGCTCCCGAGCTACTTCGGTAGCTAGTGTGGGCAATAATCATCACGAGAAACCTGAATGTCCCCAATGTGGAAGACGACACCTAGGTGAATGTTGGGGCAAGTCTACTAACAGGGCCTGTTACGGATGCGGTTCGAAGGACCACTTCATTAGAGATTGCACGGAGCTGGATGAGAAGAATAAGATTCAAGGTGCAAGACCTAGTGGAGTGACATCTAGAGGTAGACCACCGAGAATATTAGGAGGCAGGGGTGGTAGTCAGAGGGGGGCCTCTGATACGGCCGATCGCGCCGAGAACCGTACTCCTGCTAGAGCATATGCCATTCGCGCACGAGAGGAGGCATCCTCCCCCGACGTCATCACTGGTACCTTCACTCTCTTTGATACTAATGTGATTGCATTGATTGACCCTGGTTCTACTCATTCATATGTATGCGAACCTTAGCAACCAGTAAGACTCTACCTGTTGAGTCTACTGAGCTCGTAATTCGAGTATCAAACCCTTTGGGTCAATGCGTACTTGTTGATAAGTGTGTAAGAGATGCCCTCTAATAATCGAGAATCCTGTTTTCCGGCTGATTTGATGCTTTTGCCGTTCGACGAGTTTGATGTTATTCTTGGTTTGGATTGGTTAACCGCGCATGATGCGGTTGTGAATTGCAAAAGCAAGACTATCGATTTGAGGTGCGCAAATAACGAAATAATCCGAGTTGAGTCTGCGGACTTAAGGGGTTGCCAGCTGTAATATCAGCAATGTTGGCCAGAAATATGTAAGGAAAGGGTGCGAAGCATACCTCGCGTATGTACTTGATGATAAGGAGTTAGAAAAGAAACCCGAATCGGTGCCGGTGGTCTGTGAATACCCAGATGTTTTTCCTGAAGAGTTACCGGGTTTGCCACCTGTTCGGGAGGTAGAGTTTGGTATTGAGCTTGTACCTGGAACTATGCCTATTTCGATCGCTCCGTATCGTATGGCACTAACCGAGTTAAAAGAGTTGAAAGCTCAGTTGCAAGAATTGACGGATAGAGGTTTCGCTCGACCGAGTTTCTCACCTTGGGGTGCACCAGTATTGTTCGTGAAAAAGAAGGACGGAACCATGAGGTTGTGTATTGATTATCGTCAACTGAATAAAGTGACGATAAAGAATAAATATCCGTTGCCGCGTATTGATGATCTGTTCGATCAATTAAAGGGGGCATCGGTGTTTTCAAAGATAGATTTGAGATCGGGTTATTATCAGTTGCGGATTCGAGATTCGGACGTACCCAAAACTGCTTTCAGAATGAGGTACGGTCACTATGAGTTCTTAGTGATGCCGTTTGGGCTCACTAATGCCCCTGCGGTGTTTATGGATTTGATGAATCGGATCTTTAGGCCGTATTTGGATCGGTTCGTAGTTGTGTTTATTGATGACATCTTGGTCTATTCAAGAGATGAGGCCGAACATGCTGAGCATCTGAGGCTAGTGTTGCAAATTTTGCGGGATAAGCAGTTATATGCTAAGTTCAGTAAGTGTGAGTTCTGGCTAAGAGAGGTTAGCTTCTTGGGTCATGTGGTATCCGCATCGGGTATTCGGGTTGACCCGAGCAAAATTTCAGCCATACTTAACTGGAAGCCTCCGAGAAATGTTACCGAAGTCTGGAGCTTTCTAGGGCTCGCCGGTTATTACCGACGATTTGTCAAAGGTTTCTCGATGATAGCCACACCAATGACGAAGCTACTTCAGAAGGATGTTAGTTCGAATGGACGGAGAAATGTCAGAAAAGCTTCGATCACTGAAATCATCTGACTGAGCTCCATTTTGGTACAACCCGAATCGGGTAAAGGTTTGTCGTTTATAGTGACGCATCCTACTCGGGTTGGGTTGCGTATTGATGCAAGAAGGTCGAGTTGTGGCCTATGCGTCGAGACAATTGAAGCCACACGAGAGAAATTATCCGACCCATGATCTCGAACTAGCCGCCATTGTGTTTGCATTGAAAATATGGCGACATTATTTGTTTGGTGAGAAGTGCCATGTGTTTTCGGATCACAAAAGTCTCAAATATTTGATGACTCAACGGGACTTGAATCTGCGACAAAGACGTTGGCTTGAATTGTTGAAAGATTACGAGCTTGTCATTGATTACCACCCGGGAAAGGCTAATGTGGTTGCGGACGCCTTAAGCCGGAAATCACTGTTTGCTTTGCGAGCGATGAATGTACACTTGTCTGTTCTACCTGACAATGTGTTAGTAGCTGAATTAAAAGCCAAACCATTATTGACTCATCAAATTCATGAAGCTCAGAAGTCGATGATGAATTGGTTGCAAACGAGCTGAGTGTGATCCGAACAAGGAATCGGAGTTTCAGATTGATGATGATGGTTGTTTGAGGTTTAGAAGTCGTTTGTGCGTTCAAGGAATTCGGAACTCATTCCGATGATCCTGAACGAAGCCCATTGTAGCCGAATGTCAATTCACCCGGGGAGCACGAAATGTACAACGACTTGAAACGTCGGTTTTGGTGGCATGGTATGAAGCGAGACATCTCCGACTTTGTTTCGAGATGTTTAATATGTCAACAAGTGAAAGCGGAACATCAAGTGCCTTCAGGGTTACTTCAGCCGATCATGATACCCGAGTGGAAATGGGACCGAGTCACAATGGACTTTGTGTCCGGACTGCCATTGTCCGCAAGTAAGAAGGATGCGATTTGGGTTGTTGTTGATAGGCTGACTAAGTCGGCTCACTTTATCCCCGTGCGTACGGATTTTTCATTGGATAAACTAGCCGAATTGTATGTTACTCAGATTGTGAGATTGCATGGAGTACCTATTTCTATCGTGTCGGATAGAGATCCGAGATTCACCTCGCGATTTTGGAAGAAATTGCAAGAAGCTCTGGGTACCAAGCTGTATTTTAGCACGCTTTTCATCCCCAAACCGATGGTCAATCCGAGCGGATAATTCAGATACTCGAGGACATGCTGAGATGCTGCATCCTTGAGTTTAGTGGTTCATGGGAACGGTATGTACCTTTGATTGAATTCGCTTACAACAATAGTTTTCAATCAAGTATTAAGATGGCACCTTACGAGGCTTTGTACGGTCGTAAATGCCGTACACCATTGTTTTGGACCGAGCTCGGTGAAAGTAAATTTTCGGAGTTGATTTGATTAAAGATGCCGAACAGAAAGTAAAAGTAATCCGTGAAAGTTTGAAGGCAGCCACAGATCGTTAGAAATCGTATGCGGATCTGAAACGGAAGGACATTGAATATCAGGTGGGAGATAAAGTGTTCCTTAAAGTTTCGCCTTGGAAAAAGGTACTTAGGTTTGGCCGTAAGGGCAAGTTGAGCCCGAGATTCATTGGGCCGTACGAAATCTCCGAATGAGTGGGGCCAGTTGCGTATAGATTGATTTTGCCCCCTGAGCTTGAAAAGATTCACGATGTCTTTCATGTTTCGATGCTTCGACACTATCGATCTGATCCGTCGCATATAATTAGCCCATCAGAGGTTGAAATTCAAGCCGATATGAGTTATGAAGAAGAACCGATACGTATCCTAGCTCGTGAGGTGAAAGAGTTGCGAAACAAAAGGGTTCCGTTGGTTAAGGTGTTGTGGCTCAAACACGGGATCGAGGAAGCAACTTGGGAACCCGAGAGCTCGATGAAAGAACGATATCCAAACCTATTTACTGGTAAGATTTTCGAGGACGAAATTTCTTAAGTGGGGGAGAGTTGTGACAGCCCAAAATTGACCCTAGCCGGGAAGTGGTTTCGGGACCGCTAAACCGAGTCACCGAAAGGTTTGAATGTGATGTTTATTGTCTAGAATATGTAATCATGAATGTGTAAAAATTTCAAGCTTCGATTTAGTCGATTGCATGTGAATTTAGTCAATAGGACTTATATGAGAAAATTTAAAATGTGATAGGTCAATGCATGAGGACCTATTAGTGCATGTGGAAGAAAAAGGGGACTTGCATGTCAAATTCCCCCTCCCTAATATGTAGTGGCCGGCCATGCTATAGGTGGAAACATGTCTCCAACATGTTATGCTAGTGATGCATGTTAAGAAAATAAAATAATAAGCATGGTGATTAAAAAATGAAAGGAAGGGTGATGGAAAAAAAAAATAACATGGTCTCACCCCCCCCTTGTTGCCGTGAATTGAAGAAAGAAAAAAAAAAGAGTTCATTCTTGAACATCCTTGGCCGAATAGAGGAAAGAAAGGAAGGGGAAAAAGGCTTGAGAAAATCGGCTATGGTGGTTGCTAGACTAAGGTATGTTGATGTTGTCTTTGAGATGCATGCATGTTTTAAATAGCCCATGTTTAAACCTTGAATCTTGTTGATAACATGAGCAATCGGTCATGATAAAGGGTTCAAGGAATGGTTGTTGTTCATGTTATTTGGATGAGAAATGGTGAGTTTTGTTGTTTCATGTTAAAGTTAGGTGAATGATGATAGAGGAGTGTTTGAACTATAAAAAAAAATAAATCGGCTACCTTGTTATGAGCTAGGGCCGAATGTGGGTTTGGTTGTGCTTGAATATTACATGCTTGGTAGAATGGTGGATGAAGGTGCCGAATGTATGTTGGATTGATAGAGTCTCCAAATTGATTTTATGTGTGCATGCATGACCGAATATACGTGGTCACATGAGTAAGGAAATGAGTTATTTGATATGTGGTAAAAGTTAAGTACTAAATCGAAGGTTGCTAAAATTGCCATTTCTTGGCCGAATATGTGCTTGATCAATGAAGGAATTGTTGAAGAACATAGGTGAACTTGGTGAGGGCAGTCGGCCTAGTGTATAAATGATATGAAGATTTTAGGAAATTGTTTTGGTTAGGTGTATGTATGATTAAGTATATTCGGCAATATACTTAAAGTGGGTACATGATATTACATTATAATTATTGAGCTTGAGTATATGGATATGTGTATATGTGGTCATATAATGACATCTTGGTTTGAAAATTTAATGATGTGTGATTGCCGAATGTGATAAATAAATTCATGTTATTGAGTTAAATATTCAATACTCTTATTTGTATTATTTAAGCTCAAGAACCTAAAGAAGAGGCGTCCAACAAGGGGAAATCGAAGGCATCGAGTAGCCGACTCGGAATTATTTTACCCAACATAAAGTAAGTCATTAAGCATGTAGTGGGTAGTATTTCAAATGGTCATAATGTGTATGTATTGATGCTGGTTGGAATGAATAAATACACTTATATATATGCATGTACGTATGTGATGATGAAATTGTTGAATGAATGAAAAGAGGTAAGATGTACTGAGTTGTTGATCTCGGCACTAAACGTGCGGGATAACCATTTATGACCATGAGATGGGCGCTAAGTGCGCGGGATTAAATTGTACAGCACTAAGGGTGCGATTTGACTATGTTGCACTCAGTGTGCGAAATGAATATGATGCACTAAGTGTGCGAATTGACCATGCGGCACTAAGTGTGCGAGCCTGACTATGTAGCACTAAGTGTGCGATTTGATTACGTGGCACTAAGTGTGCGAGTTGATTATATAGCACTGAGTGTGCGGGCTCAATGTACATTCATGAATCATTATGGACACTATGTGTGCGACACTATTGAGTCGATCGCGGACAGCGGATCGGGTAAGTGTCTTGAGTACATGGCTAATATGTGCTATGCTTATACTTGGTGTTGAGCTCGGTAAGTTGAACCTATGTGACAACTATACTTGAAGTCACGTACATAAAATTTATCGTAGGATGGGTGAAAGGCCGTTTTGTTGTTTGATTGTAACGAAAATAAATTGATTTATGAAAATGCTTCAATGTCTTATTGATGAGTATATGAATTGTGAATGCATGAATTGATATGAAATTGAATTGATAAGTTGGAGGAACTATGGTATGGTTCGGTATGGATGGAGTAAATTGTCTCGTTCTATTTTGTTTCCTCTTGTGATAATGTTGTTGATAGATGGTAGTGCATTGCTTATGACTTACTGAGTTATAAACTCACTCGATGTTTCCTTGTCACCCACTATAGGTTGCTTGGTCTCATCTATTTTTGCGGGGTCGGGCCGTCATTGAAGTCATCACACCGGATAGCAAGTTTTGGTACTTTCTTCTTAGTGTGTTTAGAAGATCATTTTGGCATGTATAAGCTAGTACGTTGTGTTTGAATTATGGCATGTAAACTTTAAGCCATGCGAAAATGGCACGAATGTTCGATTGAATTGGATCAAGGGTAGGCATGAAACGGACCTAGTTACTTTCGTAACAGATGCTGGCAGCAGCAGTGTCATGAGATTGAAAAATCACTAAAAATAGTGGGAGTGGAATTAATTGATGAATAAATTATGTAATCGAAGCTCGATGAGTCTGCTTTCATGAGGAAGTAACGAAAAGATCATATGGGCAGTATATTAAGAGATAATCAGATTTTAGTGGGACAGGGCCAGAACGGTTTCTGGATTCCCTGCTCCGACTTTGGAAATTCATTATAAATTAACCAGAGATAATTATGGGTCGTACCATATATGTGCAGATTCCTCTCTGAGTCTAGTTTTCATAGAAACAAACGGCAACAGTATTGAAGCCCCGTGCAGGGAGATATCCCAGTCGTAATGGGCAAAGGTCAGTGTAGTCGACCCCTGCAACTTGGGGGACTTTGACTAATAAACTGTACTAATTGGCCCAACCAAAAATTCTAGAAAAAAATACATAGATGGGCACATGAGTCTAGTTTCTGGGAAAAATTACGAAACTGATTTTTGAGTTACGAAACTCAAGATATGATTTTTAAAGCGGCTAGTACACAGATTGGGCAGTGTCTGGAAAATAAATTTTGTAAGGGGTTAAAGCCAGTTAACACCTCGTGTTCGACTCCGGTGTCGGTTTCGGGTTCGGGGTGTTACACATTTTTACCACAAATTCAGTGGACTCTACTAGTGTGTCCATACGGGATATCAATTCCATACGAATATAAGAGTGGGTAGACCCCGGATCAATTAAAGTAACAACAGGTATATCATGGATAGAAAAGGTACCTGTGGGAGACTCTACCTCTTCACGAGCACGTATAGCATAAGTCCTTGCAGGTGTTTTTCCCTCAGACCACACAGCAGCATCTCTAGGTGCACCTCTACTGCTAACTCCACCTTCCGGGTTCTTATGTGGTCTACCACTTGAAGGAGCGTTACTCGATCTCAAGCTTTGATCCTTATCTTTCTCGACCATCTCGGGGCAGCTACGAATAAAATGGTCCAATGACCCACATTTAAAATAACCTCTTTCATTTCCTAGGCATTCACCGAAATGATGCCTGCTGCACTGTTAACATTTTGGTCCATTTAGGCGAGCACTACCAACACTTGCAATAGAAGTAGTTTGGGCTTTTGTTGCCGCATACTGCTTATTCTTGCTCTTGTTAGAGAACCCCACTGACTCGTTTGATTAAGTAGAAAACTCTCTCGATCTCTTAGATGAAGTCTGCTGTGATTTCCCTATCTTTCTTTTCCTTGAGTCTCGGGATTTGATATCTACTTTTCTCTTCTCTATGACCAACTCCTCGGCCTTGCAAGCTCTCTCCATGAGCACCACAAATTCCTTCAATTCTAAAATGTCAACTAATAAACGGATATCTTCGTTTAGACCATCTTCAAACCTCTTGCACATTATGGCTTCTGTAGATACGCACTCCCGTGCATATTTTCTAAGTATCACAAACTCATGCTCGTACTTCGTCACCATCCTACGTCCTTACTTCAGCTCTAAAAATTCTTTCCCCTTTTGGTCTATAAACTTCTGACTAATGTACTTCTTCCGGAACTCTTCCTGGAAGAATTCCCAAGTTATCCTCTCTCTTGGTACAACGGAGACGAGAGTATTCCACCATTGGTAGGTCGAGTCTCGTAGGAATGACACTGCGCACTTCACACACTCCTCAGGCGTGCACGATAGCTCATCAAATACCCTAATGGTATTTTCCAACCAGAACTCTGCTTTTTCTGGGTTATCATCAACATTAGCTCGAAATTCCTTGGCCCCTTGCTTGCGTATTTTATCTACTGGAGGTTTCTCCCTCCTAACCATATCCACTCCTTCCAGAGCTACAAAGGCATACTAAGGAATCGGAGGAGGTAGAGGAGGTGGAGTGTTCGGATTAGCACGAACAAACTCCGAGTACCAGTCATCCATCATGTGGAGGTAAGCTTCTCTAGCCCCTCCGCCCTGATTCAGTGTCACGGGCCCACTATCTGCTAGCGCGGTCCCTTCAGTGGGAGCTGGCACATTACTCTCCACATCATTTTTCGTAGCTACGTCAGGATCCATTTACTATATGAAAACACAACTTATAATCGCCAAGAGTCGTCACACTATCATATACAACTATGGCATGTATAGCTAGACTCGTACTCATGCTAGGTTAGTCTTAGAACCGACTAAACCATAGCTCTAATACCACTAAATGTAACACCCCACACCCAAGTCCTATACTAGGACAGGATACAAGGCATTACCTCACTTAAATACACGCATTTCAACATTTTCGAAGCATTTCAACATTTTCGAATCATTAAGACTTGATCAAACTAAAAACCTTTTTTTTCAAACTTTGTTTAAAGTTCTTAACACGGGCCTACGAGGCCTCAAACGTCCATTCGAAACCAATCAGGACCAGTTTAGGTCCTTAACCAACTTTAGAAAATTAACCCTTAAAAACAGGGCACACGCCTGTGTGGAAGGGTAACATACCCGTGTGGTCTTTATGACATGGCCGTGCTGATGGCCCGTATGACACATACGGCCTAAGCATCTACGGATACGTCTGTGTCCCATACCTATGTGAATTTAATTCCAAATTTGAACCTACAGGGGTTTTCATATGGCCTGACACACGCCCGTGTCCAAAACCCGTGTCCCTCACGCGGTCATGACACGCCCGTGTCTTGGCCCGTGTCTAAAAACCTTGACATTCTGTTTCTGATGTTAGCATCCAATAAGGGACAACACGGCCAAGGCATACGCCCGTGGCTGTAAGCTGTGTGAAGGCTGAGACACATGGCCGTGTCTCTGCCCATGTGTTTACTACCATGCAAACTAACTTGTAATTTTTACGTGCAGGGGACACACGACTGGACAACATGCTCATGGGGCTGGCCGTGTGTCTCACACGGCCTAGACACACGCTCGTGTGTATACCCGTATGGACAATATAAGGCTATCTACCAAGCCTTTGCCACCCTAAGACACAATTTAACACCAACCAACACATTAAAGTCTAAATTAATATGATTTCACAACCAAACAACATAGCTAAGGCCTAAATACAATTCATGTACTCAACCATACCAACAATTTCACATTCACGAAAGACTACTTTGCATTCATATAATTACTTTGCATTCATATAATAACTTTCAATGTTAGTCATTTTTCATTACCTTATACAAAATGAGTCAAATGTTGAAACAAGCTAACACATTTGGCCCCAAAACAATGTTACACTAAAACAAAATCAAAGGTTCCTATACATGCCATAATTAAAATTTAAGAACTAATTATACCAAGTGCTTCAAATGATAATGTGATCGATGCCTCCGACATCCGTTGATCCACGAGCTAATTAGGCTGCACTATAAGAAAATGGAAAGAAACGGGGTAAGCATAAAGCTTGTAAGTTGCATGAGAATAAATATAACAACAACTTTACCATTCATCATCATGCACATAAAACAAAAGTAGGCGTAAGCACAATTTACTCGTCCCTATCCAATAATTGACATATCACATACTAAGTTCACATCTTATACATTTCAAATAGGTACCTGTACCACTCACAATATGGTTATACTTTTCTCATTTAACTTAAACTGTAACTCTCACTGTTGAACAATTTGAAATACTATCGAATATTCACTAAGCCTCAGACACAGGGTATAATGCTGATGCTATGTCCCAGACATAGTCTTACACTAACTCATCCATTAAGTCGATGACATGTCCCAGACATGGTCCTATACTGACTCTCACATATTCGTGCCAAAGCCATGTCCCGGACATGGTCTTACACTGACACGTCTTGTAGCTGATGCATGTCCCAGACATATCTTACACTAGCTTACATATTGAGGCCCATGCATGTCCCAGACATGTCTTACACTAGCTATCGTCTCAATGCCGATGCCATGTCCCAAACATGGTCTTACATTGGCTCTCATAATGTAGCCGATGCATGCCCCAGACATGTCTTACACTAGCATACAATTAACCCGAATGTCAATGGCATGAATATCCGATTTATTTCCTAAGTTTCGAACGGGAGTTCTACTGTCTCAATATTCATCATACATAATTATTTCCAAAAACAAGCATTTTATGCTATATCAATTCAAACACATATAATAACAATATAGTTGTATTATTTACATACAACTTACCTCGGATTACAAATGTAGTCGATTATCTCGACTTAGTCTACTTGCTTCATTTTTCCCCAGTCTAGACCCGGATTTTGTAATTCTTGATCTAAAATGATAGAAATTCATTTTTCTCATCAGCAATTTAATCTAGACATTCAAAAATTCATAATTGGGCAAAATGATCGTTTTGCCCCTAAACTTTCACAAAAAGACCATTTTATCCCTAGGTCTAAAAATTGATTTTTATCACATTTTCTCACTAACCAAGCCTAGCCTATCACTTTTTATACTAAAAGCATCCCACAATTCTCATTATTTCACACTTTTATCACCTATTTTACAACTTATGTAAAATGGTCCTTAGTTAGGGTTTTCATGGAAACTACTTCACAAAAGTTGTTTATTACACTACCATTGTAACACCCCTATCCCATAACCGTCGTCGGAGTCGGACACGAGGGGTTCACAGACTAAATTCGCTTACTATCGCAGTCCATTTTAAAATTTTCCAGGCAGTTGGCTAACTGCGACACTGTCACCTTAAAAATCATATCTTGAGTTTCACAACTCAAAAATCAGTTTCGTAATTTTTCCCTGAAACTAGACTCATATTCCCATCAACATATTTTTTTCTAGAATTTTTGGTCAGGTCAATTAGTACAGTTTATTAGTCAAAGTCTCCCATGTTACAGGGATCGACTACACTGACCTTTGCGCATTACGACTTGGATATCTCCCTGCACAGAGCTTCAATACTGATGCCGTTTGTTTCTGTAGAAACTAGACTCAGAGAGGAATCTATACATATATGGCATGACTCCTAATTATCTCTGGTTAATTTATAATGAATTTCCAAAGTCGGAACAGGGAATCCAGAAACCGTTCTGGCCCTGTCTCACGAGAACCTGAATATCTCTTAACATACTGTCCATATGATCGTTTCGTTACTTTCCTATGAAAATAGATTCATCAAGGTTCATTTACATAATTTATTCATTATTTAATTCCAATCCTACTATTTTTTGTGATTTTCCAAATCTACATCACTGCTGCTGCCAGCATCTGCCTTTAAGGTAGACTTTACCTATTTCATAGTTTCCATGATTCAACTAGCCCTTTTAGCATAAATAGCACAAATTATGATAGTGATTAACCATTCCATACCAAATGATTATAACATTATGCTCAAACATATATAAGCCATTTTCGCATGGCTATATACATTAACCAAAATATTCTTCCGCCACTAGTCTATTTTATACATGTCATAAGATAATCCAAAACATAGCAGTACCAAACAGTGGATAGTGATAGTGTGACTAGTTGCTGACGATCCCCGAGCCTGTAGCTTCGCAATGAGATCTATAAAACAGAGGAAACAGAGTAAACGGAGTAAGCATTACAATGCTTAGTAAGTTTTAAGCAGTGTCAACAGATAACAATCAAATTATAACATAGTTGTTCGTATTTTTATTTCACTCTTCCTTCGGGCATACCATCCCTTTACCGAATATGCACATCTCATCATATACAATAGGCAGATAAACTTTCACATAAAAGTGAGCTCATGTGACATAGATATATCGTGTGATTTCACATCACCTCTCACACTGATCCGATGTCACATAATCATAGGAATAGTCTCATAGATTGCTCTCGTATGCATCACATAACTACCTTATGATTTAGTGCAAATCAAGCTCACATATAAACTTGGAGTACATACCTGTTTAACCTTTCGCATTGAATATATTTATAAGCAATTCTTATTACGAAGTCTTACCCGGACATAATCTCCACACGAAGTTATCGGGTCTTACCCGGACAAAATTCCCACACGTAGTCATCGGGTCTTTAGAGCTCGGATATAGTACGAGCACGAAGCTTACGGACATTAATCAGTGATAATATTCTCGCATAAAGCCTGCGGGGTTTTAACCCGGATATAGTACTGACACAAATGCCCTTCGGGACTTATCACATTTATACACTTTCACATCCATCATGTTGGCCACTCGGCCCTGTCACATATATACACTTTCACATTCATCACATCGGCCATTAGGCCTTATCACATATATACACTTTCACATTCATCACATCGGCCATTAGGCCTTATCACATATATACACTTTCACATTCATCACATCGGCCATTAGGCCTTATCAAATATATATACACTTTCACATTCATCACATCGGCCATTAGGCCTTATCACATATATGCATGTTCACATCCATCACATAGAATCCTAAATCAAAATATAGATTTTCATGTATTCACATCACAATTATCCAAATATACTTCACATACCACATATACTTTCACGTATACACACTGTCTTGGCTGAATCTACATCTATCATTTTCCAATATCACAATTTATAATTCACGTATGGGTTTAATCAATAGCTTATGAGCAACTAAAACAAGTTTATCAAGGTTTACAACACAATCTCAAATTCAGCACAAGCTGTTTTTCCTGAGCAATAGTCACTAAATTATTTATAACTGGAGCTACAAAACTCCAAATCACTTTACGTTAATTTTTCCTGAATATAGACTCGTATATCTTCCATCCATAAAATTTCCAGAATTTTAGGTTTGGCCAATCAATACCAGATTTTTCTTAAAGTTTCCCCTGTTTCACTATTTGACTAATCTGACCACTCTTCACTACGAATCAAATTTCTCATTTTACAGAATTCAAAATGTGTTGTATTTGATTTCATTTGAAACTAGACTCATTAAGGAGTCTAAGCATATAAATTTTATCTTATAACCATTTTTGTACAATTTATAATGATTTTCTAAAAACAGAACAGAGGATTACAGTGTCATTCTGTGCTGTCTCACACAACTTTAAGTATCTCATTATCGGAAATTCCTTTGCTTACACGGTTTCTTTTATAAGAAACTAGACTCATTAAGATTTAATTTCATGTCTCATTCAGCCTCTAATTCAAATCCATAAATTTATGGTGATTTTCTAAAGTCACGTTACTGCTGCTGTCCTGAGCAGGTTTATCACAATTTTACTCTTCTGACATATCCTTTTAGCACTTCATAATATCATATCCATTTGGCAACATATCATATCAATAACTTACCTATACTTCATAATAGCCATTAGGCTATATGCATAAAAATTTACAATAGAGTTATGATTCTTTTAATATGTGCTTAACATATCATACTCAATCACATTATAGGCTTTAATACTTAAAACTTACCTCGATCGCTAATGTACGTCAATTCCGACTATTCGACCAATTTTCCTTTTTCCACGATCCGACTTTGTTTCCATAAGCTCTTGATGCTCAATCAACAATTTTTAATTTCAAATTTGCAAACAGCAATGTCATCACTTTACATAACAGAAATTAAATTTCATTACTTAAACTATCCACGACAATCACCTTCCGAGCACCTTAATTTTCTTTAAGCTAAACCACATCATAGTATACATTTACACATTCGGCTAATTATAAAACAAATCAGCACTCATAACCGAATCATTGACTAAAATCACATTCGGTAATATGCTTTTAAATAATTTCAATATTTATTAACATCTAAAACTAATTTGCTTGGGGTGCCATGAATTATTCAAATCGGCCGAATATCATTGAATCTCTAAAATCATGCTTATAACCACTTGGCCGAGTTTCACATTTCAAAGCCACATATATATATTATTCAAAGTATTTAACAACACTTAAAAATCCAAAACCATAAAACTCAATTCATATAACACCAAACTCAATGCTAAATCACCCTAGGCACATTCGGCACTAGCACAAGCACACACACATTTAACTTTTCTAAAATTCAACTTTAACAAGCTTCCTATGCTTCCATGATAAAAACCGAATGCTCATCTTACCACCAACATGCATATTTAATTATCTCAAGCCTCTCTTAATCAATTTTATTCATAATAGCATGAACTCAACAATCCATTACTCATACAAAACAACATAACCGAAAACCTTACTCATTCCAAAAATTCAAATCTCAACTTGGTCACAAAAATAACTTGATATCTCACCAACACAACATCAACACCAAGCAAGAATGATGCATCCATGGCCGAGTGTCATTTCCATCACATAGCAAGATTTAGACCATGGGCTAGGTAGAACTCAAGCTAACAACTAAAACATGCATGCATCTCATGGAACATCATCAAACATACCTTAGCCTAGTTACATGCATGGCCGAACCTCTTCAATCTTTCTTCTTCCTTCCTCCTTAAAATTTTCGGCCAAGGATGAACCAAAGGATGAACACTTTTTTTTTTGTTTTTCTTTCCTTCAACTCACGGCAAGGGGGGGACAATCACACATATCCTTTCTTTTTTTTTTGTTTCTCATCCTACTAACACTAATATTTTATTGCCCAATGCTCTTTATTTTATTGTTTCCTCCCATGATGCACCAACACAACATGTCTATGACATGTTTTGCCCATCACCCTTTGTCCATCCTAATGTCATGGCCGGCCACTACTAGATGGGGGGAAATTGACATGCAAGTCCCCCCTTTTTCAACATGCACTAATAGGTCCTTATGTTTTGATCTATCACATTTCAAAAATGTCACACATAAGTCCTATTGACTAAATTCACATGAAATTTACTAAATCGAAGCTTAAAATTTTCACACATTTATTTTAGACAATAAATATCATGTTCAAATAATTTGGTTACTCAGTTTAGCGGTCCCGAAACCGCTTTCCGACTAGGGTCAAATTAGGGGTGTCACAACCATAACTCATTTTCTTCCATAAAAATTTCAGAAAACAACATGAACACACTCATGGTAAAACTCTAGACTTTCAACCATTTTGCAAAATAGTCCCCTCATTTGAAAGCTCATGTTACAAGGGTTCTAAAAGTACAAAAATCATCAAGAAAAACCATCAAGATCACTTACTTGTAGAAAGATTAAGTGGCTGAAATTTTCAAGCTTCAAAACCCTCCTATGGCTGATATTTTCTATCAAGAAGAAGATGGGAAAAGGAATGATATCATCCAATGTTTATCTTATTTTCTTGTTAGTCAAATAAGTCACCAACTTCACCTAACATTTGACTAAGTTAAAATCCTTGTCTCATGGTCAGCCAAGCACTATTTTAGGGCTTAATTTCACTTTAAAAACCCCAAATTTATGGTACATGACAATTTAACTCCCTTAGTTATCAAATTAAAACTTTTAAACTTTTGCAATTTAGTCATTTTTCGCGATTAAGCTCACAAACGCTAAAATTAATTCACCAAAATTTTCATGCATCTTTATAAACATGCCATCATACATAAACTAATATTAAAAATAATTTCTCCACCCTCGGGTTAGTGGTCCGAAACCACTGTTCCGGCTAGGCCCAAAACCAGGCTGTTACACTTATGAGGAAAAGCACGTCTGTATTTTAGCCAGAGAAGTGAATGAGTTGAGAAATATAAGAATTCATTTAGTTAAGGTGTTATAGAGGAATCATAGCACTGAAGAAGCTACTTGAGAAAGAGAGAGCTTGATGAAATATCAAAACCCTTAATTATTTTCAGGTATGAATTGTGGCGACAAAATTTCCCAATTTGAGGAGAGTTGTAATGTCCCGCCTGGTGAAGCCCTAATGTTTGAACATTATTTATAGAAGTAAGGCATATAGAGTAGCTTCTGAGCAGGAATGTATCATTTGAATAAGTATAAGAATTCTTTGAGTGCGCCTTCAAGCGAAGTCTACATTAGGTGAGCTTGGTGGTTTGGCGGACTCTTTTGAAGAATGTACCCCACCTCAGCTGTTAGATGAAAAGTTAAGCCCTTAATGTTA
This sequence comes from Gossypium hirsutum, assembly GCF_007990345.1. NCBI lineage: Eukaryota > Viridiplantae > Streptophyta > Magnoliopsida > Malvales > Malvaceae > Gossypium > Gossypium hirsutum. The sequence continues at coordinate 29,206,306 of NC_053435.1, read as the reverse complement.
AGACCTTATTTTGAAAGAATCGTATGCTTTATTATTATTTTATTTATCCTGGTTGAACAATCTGATTAGATGAACGAGAATTTGGTTAGTATTTGACTAAGTTTCTATAACCTATTAAACCCGTATTTATAAAGAGAGAGAATTGCTTAGTCATAAGGAACGGGGGATTTGGACGGAAACCAGACTTATCCACTAAGTTTTCCTTTCCATGTGTTTTTATATAAAGCAAGTTTTGTGCTTTCTTTGGCAACAACATTTTCCTTTCAAGCTTTCTTTGCAATTTTTCTTCCAAAAAACTCTAGGCTTAAGACTTGCTTGAAGACTTGGGTTCATTGCACTCAGCCAATTCCATCGTCATTTGGTACCTACTAAATATCGATGAAACATAAGTTATGTTCATGGTTATTTTTTAACCCCTAGGGTTTTATGCTAAGGGTTAGTTTTGAGGTGTAGGGAAGGAAACTTCCAGATTCTGGGTTTCCTTTTAATGTTCATAGTTAACTTCTTTAGTTTTGTTGGTAAGATAATTTGATAAGTTAACTCCTTATATTATAGCTCAAGGAACTCCAAAAAAACCTCGTGATAAGGATAAGAGTTTTGCTATCTGATCTTGGTACATTTTTTTTGGTGAGTTCTTTCTTGCTTCCATACATGTATTTATGTTCTTGTATATGTTTGATTGAGGTAAGCACTCTTATCCAACGTCTCATAATCATATATCAAAGCATCAAAACATGTTATATTATCAACATAGCCAAATAAACATATTAAGCATACATATATCAATAAATCATTTAATAACAATATCAGTACAAAATATTAGAAATCGAGCCTAAACCTCGTAAACCTTGTTCTTTCCCTGATCAAGGCCAGTATCTCAATTCTCTTAATCTATAATACCAAATTTAGCTCATTTAATACATACATTACTCAAAACGATCCAAAATTCATATTTAGGTAAAATTAATATTTTACCCCTATACTTTTATATATTTACAATTTAGTCCCTAGGCTCGAATAATACAATGTATGGGATTTCTTAGTTACCCAAGCCTAGCCGAACATTTTTCATATTCATAACAACCCACATTTTCCTTCCTTTCACATTTTTCTACCCTCTTCTACAACTTTTAAAAAGTAGTCCTTTATGCCCTTTTCATGAAAATCTACTTAGTAAAAGTTGTTTACCATCCTTTAAACTCTCATATCCTTCCATAAATCATCAAAACATAAGCTTCTCATGCATGGCTAAATTTCTAAACATGAACCCTAGCATGAAATATGGGTAGAAATAGAGAGAGCAAGTTACCGATATTTTAAAAATACGAAAAACATTAAAAACGGAGCTTGGGAGCACTTACTATAGAGCTTGGAAAGCTTAAAAACCCTAGCTATGGAGAACCCTAAAATTTCGATAGCAACATGTAGAGAATGAGCTGATTTTTGACTTATTTTCCCTTTTTATTTCATTAATATGCCAAATAACCAAAATGCCCCTAATGTATTTCCTTCAAATTTTTCCATTCAAGCCCATTTTTGTCCAAAAAACTTAGAAATTGGGAAATTTTCTCTTTAAGACCTCCTAATTAATAATCCAAAGAAATTTCACACAAATTGCTTCTAAAAACAAAAATTTTGCAACTTATTCAATTTGGTCTCTAATTTCCAATTGAACACCTTATAGTTAGAATTTCTTCATGAAACTTTATCACATACAGATACTCATATTCTAAACCTCATAAAAATCATAAAATCAATATTTTAACGTTGGATTTGTGGTCCTAAAACTACTATTCTGACTAGGCCCTATTTTGGGATGTTACATTTCTCCTCCCTTAGGAACTTTTGTCCTCGAAAGTCTTACCAGTAAACAGGTTCAGATATTGACTTCTCATAATCTCCTCTGGTTCCCAAGTGGCTTCTTCGACCCCATGTTTATGCCATAATAACTTCACAAGGGCAATACTTTTGTTCCTCAGTTGCTTAACTTCTCTGGCCAAAATCTTAACTAGTTCCTTACCTTAAGTCATGTCCGGTTGAATTTCAACCTCTGTGGGGGTAATCACATACGAGGGGTCCAATCTATATCGACGTAACATGGATACATGGAACACGCCATGGATCCTTTCCAACTCCGATGGCAGAGCTAAGAGATAGGCAATTGGTCCTATTCTCTCGGTAATCTTATAAGGCCCAATAAAATGAGGACTTAATTTGCCTTTTCTACCGAATCTTAAAACCTTTACTCAATTTCTTTTCTTTTCAAATCCACATACGATTTCTGTCTATCCGACGCTGCTTTTAAACAATCTTGAATCACTTTAACTTTATCATCGGTTTCTTTGATCAAATCAACTCCGAAAATTTACTTTCCTTAAACTCTATCCAATACAAAGGAGTTCGACACTTTCAGCCGTATAATGCCTCATAAGATGCCATCCTTAAACTAGATTGATAGCTGTTGTTGTAAGTAAATTCAACCAAAGGTAGATAAATTTCCCAACTACCTTGAAACTCAAGAACACAACATCTAAGCATATCTTTAAGTGTCTAAATTATTCTCTCGGATTGTCCATCAATTTGTGGGTGGAAAGCAGTACTAAAATTTAGTTTCGTTCCCAAAGCCGCTTGCAACTTTTTCCAAAATCATGACGTAAATCTCAGATCTCTATCCGAAATAATCGACAATGGCATACCATGAAGTCTAACAACCTCTGAAATGTACAAATTGGCTAACTTATCTAGAGAATAATCTGTGTGTACCGGTATAAAATAGGCCGATTTAGTCAATCTATAGACTATCACCCAAATAGTATCTCTCTTTCTTAGAGTCACTGGCAATCCAGTCACGAAATCCATAGTGATCTGATCCCATTTCCACTCAGGGACAACAATAGGCTAGAGCAAACCGGAAGGTACTTAATGTTCAGTTTTAACCTGTTGACAAATCAAACATCTTGTCACAAATTCTAAGATATCCCTTTTCATACCATTCCACCAATAAACTTTCTTCAAGTCGTTGTACATCTTCGTACTTCCCGGATAAACTGACATACAACTATTATGTGCCTCGTGTAAAATAGTCTGGATCAACTCGGCATTCTTCGGAACACAGATTCTTCCCAAAAATCTCAAGCATCCATCGGAGTCAATTTGAAAGTCGAGTTCACTGGTTGTTTCACACTGAACTTTCTTAGCTTGTAATTCCTCATCAGATTTTTGAGCTTTACAAATCTGACGAAGAAGAGTCGGCCTAGCTCACAATTCAGCTAAAATGGAACCATCATCATATAAGGTCATCTATGTATTCATTGCCCTCAAAGTGAATAGAGAATTCCTGCTCAAAGCGTCGGCGACCACGTTCGCCTTTCCCGGATGGTAATCAATTATAAGCTCATAATCTTTTAACATTTCCAACCATCTTCGTTGTTTTAAATTCAAATCATTTTGAGTCATCAAATACTTGAGGTTTTTATGATCGGTAGAGACATGGCATTTTTCCCTGAATAAATAATGACGCCAAATCTTCAAGGCAAACACTATAGAGGTCAATTCCAAATCATGAGTTGGATAATTCTTCTCATAAGGTTTCAGCTGTCTCGAAGCATAGGCTACAACTTTTCCTTCTTGCATAAGCACACATCCTAGTCCATTCAAGGACGCATCGCTGTAGATTACAGATTCTTTCCCTGGTTCTAGTTGTACTAGCACTGGTACCTTGGTCAATAGCATTTTCAACTTTTCAAAGCTTTGTTGGTACTTTTCTATCCACTCAAACTTAACATCCTTTTGCAGCAGTCTCGTCATAGGAGTGGCTATCATAGAAAATCCTTTTACAAACCTTCGATAATAACCGATTAAGCCCAAAAAGCTCCTAACTTCAGTTACATTCCTTGGAGGCTTCCATTCAACAATGGCAGAAATTTTACTAGGATCAACCCGAATACCATCACTGGAAACAATGTGGCCTAAGAATCCAACTTCCTAAAGCCAAAACTCACTTTTATTGAACTTGGCATATAATTGCTTATCCCTCAAATTCTGTAAAATGATCCTCAAATGTTCAGCATGTTCTGTCTCATCTCTAGAGTAAATTAAAATGTCATCTATGAACACTACAACTTATCCAAGTATGGATGAAATATTCTATTCATCAAATCCATAAACACAGCCAGAGCATTCGTCAATCCAAAAGGCATAACAAGGAATTCATAGTGACCATACATTGTCCTAAAAGTAGTCTTAGGTACGCCTGTCTCCTTAACTCGCAGCTGGTAATAACCGAACCTCAAGTCTATCTTGAAAAAACCATGTTGCTCTTTTTAGCTGATCGAACAAATCATCAATTCTTGGAAATGAATATTTTTTCTTAACCGTTACCTTATTAAGTTACCGGTAATCAATACATAATCTCATGGAACCATCTTTCTTCTTTACGAAAAACACGAGAGCACCCCAAGGTGAAAAATTGGGTCTCGCAGAGCCTTTGTGAACCAATTCTTGCAACTGTGACTTTAATTCCCTTAACTCCATCAGAGCCATCCGATACGGATTGATAGAGATATGTGCAGACCCTGGCATTAACCCAATACCAAATTCAACTTCCCTAACCGGGGGTAAACCTGGCAATTCTTCCGGAACACATCTGCAAACTCACATACAACAGGCATTAATTCGACTTTCAACTCAGGTTCCTTTGTATTCAACACATAAGCCAGATATGCTTCATATCCTTGCTTTCATACATTTATGAGTGGTCATCAAAGAAATTACAATTGGCAAGCCACTAAGTTCATCTGATTCAACTCGAAGGACTTCACCATTCTCATGTCTCAATTCCATAACTTTTTGTTTACAATATACTATAGCACCATGAAGTGTCAACCAATCCATACCCAAAATAACATCAAATTCATCAAACGGCAACAACATCAAGTCAGCCGGAAAACAAAGACCTTTAATCATCAAATGGCATTTCTTGCATACTTTATTGGCTAAGACATGCTTGCCTAACGGGTTTGACACTCTAATCACAAATTCTGTAGACTCCACGGGTAAATTCAAGCTAGATGTCAATTTCATGCATACATACGAATGTGTAGATCTTGGATCTATCAAAGCAATAACAACAGTGTCATAAAGAGAAAATGTGCCAGTGATCACGTCAGCCGATGATGCTTCTTCACGTGCTCGTATGGCATAGGCTCTAACCGGAGCCCTAGCCTCAGATTGTACTGTCGTCTTTCGTGTTACATTTTTGCTACTAGCTCCAGTACCGGTATTTTTCGGGGGGCTCGCCTTTGAAGCCGGACCACTCTGTCTTGCATTTTGAAATCTTTCGTTCGTCTCGGGACAATCCTTAATAAAGTGGTCTTGAGAACCACATCTATAACACGTCCCATCATCCCTCTTACATGAGCCCGGATGACTTCTTCCGCAGTATTCACACTCGGGTCAACGAGGTTTAACGTCTCCTACGCTAGTTACAGATGTAGCTTGAGTCTAGAAACCCGAACTTTGCTTCTTACAATTTACGTGAGAGTGTCCTGCCGATGCATAAAAACGAGAATACACATCTTTAGATTTCTTAGACTGGGTTGGGGCCAATCTATTCATCATTCTCTTTCGCATATCTCTAGCTTCTAACTCAACTTTCTTCTTCTTCCTTGTCAATTCTTCAGCCTTACATGCCCGTTCAACGAGCACAACAAACTCCTTTAGTTCAAGGATGCCCACTAACACCCTGATATCCTCATTAAGTCCATCCTCAAACCTCCTGCACATCTTAGCCTCAGTGGGCATGCATTCTTGGGCATACTTACTGAGCCGAACGAACTCTCGTTCATATTCGGTAACTGACATGCGGCCTTGTTTAAGTTCAAGAAATTCCTTACATTTTTGGTTGATAAACCTCTCGCTAAAATACTTCTTCCGGAATTCCTCCTGAAAGAAGTCCCAAGTAACCGCCTCCTTAGGTACAACCGAAATCAAAGTCTTCCACCAATGGTAGGCATCATCCTTCAACAATGAAATAGCACACTTCAAACACTCTTCTGGTGTACAAGACAGTTCATCGGACACCCGAATAGAATTCTCAAGCCAAAACTCAGCTCTCTCAGCATCATCCTCAGTGTTAGCTCTAAACTCATCTCCTCCTTGTTTCTAAATCTTATCCACAGGAGTTTTAGAAAATCTCATAAAATCTATACCTCAGGGCATCACGGGTACAGGCTGAGGGTTCGGAGGGGGTGGAGGAGGTTGCGTCTAAGCGGCTGGGTTCGCACGGACGAACTCAGCATACCAATCATTCATCATTTGGAAGAAGGCCTCTCTAGCCTCCCCCATTGGCTCATGGTTACGGGTCTACTTTCTTCAGGCATCGTCCCTTGAGTGGGGGTTGGTGCATTGCTTTCTACGTCATCTGCTACAGCTCGGTCGGGATCCAGTACTATATGAAAAACACAGTTTAATATCATCAAGAATCGTCACACTATCACAATTTACGCATGGCATGTATAGCTAGACATAGACACATGCTACGTAGTCCAAGAACTAACTAAACCGTAGCTTTGATACCAATAAATGTAACACCCCTTACCCGTATCCGATGCTGGGATAGGGTACAAGGCATTACCGGACTTAAACAGAACCAAACATACAGAATCGGGCCATAAAATTTCATTCAAACTAAAACCAACCAATTAAAGTCAATTTGTCCCTATTATAGACCTACGAGGCCCAAAACATACATCATTCGCTGTCCGGGACTAAATCGAGAACTCATAGAAATTCTAAGAAAATTTTTTAGGTTAAAGCCTCACACGCCCTTGTGCTTGGGGACACGCCCATGTTTCACACCAGTGTGGAATTATTGGATTTATTTTCCAATTCGAACCACAGGGGTTTTCACACGACTGAGCACAGGCCCGTGTCCTTGGCCCGTGTTCCTCACATGGCCTGGGACACGCCCGTGTGGTAACCCTTGTGATTTTAGCGAGCATTCTATTTATGACGTCATCATACAAATTTGAGGCACACGGCCAAGCACACGCCCCTGGCTAGAGGTCGTGTCCTCCACACAGTTGAAACACACGGCTGTGTCTCTGCCCGTGTGTTTACTACCATGCATGTTAACCTAAAATTCAAGGTGCAAGGGACACACGGCCAAACGACATGCCCATAGGGCTAACCGTGTGTCACACACGGCCTAGACACATGCCCGTGTGTCTACCATGTGGACCATTTGGAGGTTACTCTCCAAGCCATTGGTCACCCTTACACAATCATACACTTCTATATGTTCAATGGCATATCCCATGATATAGTTGGACACTTAAACATGCAACATTATAGCATCACTATGACCCATTTTCATACTAGTCCATTAGTGTTCACACAACCTCATCTTTTAGTCATTCCACACCAATCTCATGGTTTACCATATTGCTTATTATCAATCCTTTATGAGTGCTAAATCACGCAACCACATACAAGCAAATAAATAGTCATACATCAAACCAACACATACACATCTTAGAATGCATGCAAAGGTAAACTTAAGGATACATACCAATCATTAATATGGACCAAATCACATGGCCACATACAAAATAATCAATGCCCAAATGAGCCATTACACTTGGCTACTTCAACATGACACATATACACAAAATAGACAAGTTTTCTATACATGCCATGACTAAAATAATTGAACCCTTTTATACCCAAAATCATTGAAGATAGTGTGATATGAGCTCCGAAGTCTCCCGATCCTTTGAGCTAGCTTGACGATCTAAAGAGAAGGGAAAAGAGAGGAGGGTAAGCTATAAAGCTTAGAAAGTACACATACAAATAATCTACATTTTTTGCAATTATTGATAATCTATGCATAATTACTTATCTATTATGATACTTTTCATCATGTCATATGTATACTTACCTTCCATATTCATATGCACATGCTTATCCAAATACATATCTTTCATAATATCATCATATACTAATCCAAATACATATCTTTCATAATATCATCATATACTAAGTCCTCATAGGGTTTTAGTACATACCTGTGCCATCTTGCACACATATGGCTTACTTAAATTTTGCTTTTGGAATTCATATTACGTTACCCATTGAACAATTGGAATATGATTCAGACACACAGAAGAGATGCACAGAAGTGCCTGAACGTAGCCTTGGCTACTTGACAGAAAGTGCATTAAAATGCCTCATATCACAGAATCACATGCCGCTCTCAACTAGGCTACTCAAAGAGCTAAGAGAGTATCCGAACACAACTCAGGATACCCAACACCCAGACCCTAGCATGTATCACATAATAAATGAGCTCATAACACACATGACTATCCTAATGACATGTCACTTATATCCTCAACTATTATTAAGGTTCAAACGGGATTTTAGACTTCCAGACCTTTACCAAACGTACTTACATAATGGTTTCTTTCACATGGCCAATGCCTCATAATCATATAGCAAAACAACAAAACATGTTATATTATCAACATAGCCAAATAAGCATATTAAGCATACATATATCAATAAATCATTTAATAACAATAATTAATGTATTTATTTGCATATGTACTTACCTTGGTACAAAATATTAGAAATCGAGCCTAAACCTCGTAAACTTTGTTCTTTCCCCGATCAAGGCCTGTATCTCGATTCTCTTGATCTATAATACCAAATTTAGCTCGTTTAATACATACATTACTCAAAACGATCCAAAATTCATATGTGGGTAAAATTACTATTTTATCCCTATACTTTTATATATTTGCAATTTAGTCCCTAGGCTCGAATAATACAATGTATGGGATTTCTTAGTTACCCAAGCCAAGCCGAACATTTTTCATGTTCATAATAGCCCACATTTTCCTTCCTTTCACATTTTTCTACCCTCTTCTACAACTTTTACAAAATAGTCCTTAAAGCCCTTTTCATGAAAATTTACTTAGTAAAAGTTGTTTACCATCCTTTAAACTCTCATATCCTTCCATTAATCATCAAAACATAAGCTTCTCATGCATGGATAAATTTCTAAACATGAACCCTAGCATGAAATATGGGTAGAAATAGAGAGAGCAAGTTACCGAGATTTCAAAAATACGAAGAACATTAAAAACGAGGCTTGAGAGCACTTACTATAGAGCTTGAAAAGCTTGAAAACCCTAGCTATGGAGAACCCTAAAATTTCGGCAACAACATGGAGAGAATGAGCTGATTTTTGACTTATTTTCCCTTCTTATTTCATTAATATACCAAATGACCAAAATGCCCCTAATGTCTTTCCTTCAAATTTTTTCATTCAAGTCCATTTTTGTCTAAAAAGTTAGAAATTGGGAAAATTTCTCTTTAAGGCCTCCTAATTAATAATCCAAATCAATTTCATACAAATTGCTTCTAAAACACAAATTTTGCAACTTATTCAATTTGGTCCCTAATTTCCAATTGAACACCTTATACTTAGAATTTCTTCATGAAACTTTAACACATACATAAATTCATATTCTAAACCTCATAAAAATCATAAAATCAATATTTTAACATTGGATTTGTGGTCCCGAAACCACTATTCTGACTAGGCCCTATTTTGAGATGTTACACATGTCATTTCAATGTCTTCATGTTGATGTAGAACTAATATTAGAAAACATGAAAGGTGTGTGCCACAGAACTTTAAAACTTTCATGCATCTATGATCAACTTAGATAGTTAAGAATAATAAATATTGATAATTTAATATTTGGTTGTGTTTTGGTCCGCTCTGATAAGTTGGAGAAGTTGTTTTATGATCAAATTCGAACTTCCCATAAGGAACTACACTTCTTTATGAAAATAACCATTTCTTGAACTATGTATATTTAAATCGAATGATACATAAACCATTTGAACTACATTGCTTTACGAAAATGACTATATGTCAAGCTACAAGCTATCAGGTTGATTCAAAACCCATTTTGAAGAAAAATTAGTCAATATCAAAGACAACAATTTCAAACTTATCAAACTTTGTGAGTTTTAACTTAATATAAGAAATAACTAAAGTTATGTAGATATTAGGAACTTAATTCATAAAAATATTTATCTTGCATATATTATATTATATTACATTACATTATATACTTTGATACTACAAATAAAAATATATTCCCTTAGTTCTAATAAATCTTTCGATAAAGTGATTCTAAATATATATATTTATATATATATTAAATTAATTAAATTAATTAAATACTTAAAATAACATATGTCAGAGTTTAAAAAAATTTTACAAAAAATCCAACAACTACATTTTAATTGAGATAAAGGAAGTACTAAGTTTCTAGATTACAAATGTTAAAAGAAATCAAAATTCTTAACTTGGTATATTGAAAATAAGTTTGAAGGATTTTCCAGCACTATTTGATGAGAGATTGATTCAGATTAATTATGAGAATTAAAATAAAAGTGTAAATGTTTAAATTACGAAGAGTAAATTTAAAATTATAGGTTAAAAAATTTTAAATTATAATTTATTGATTGAGTATTTATTTATCTTAAAAATAATTTAAATTTGAATGATCGTGGTATAAAAAAATCATCTTAAGTTTAAACTTCTGCTTTAAAAAATTGTACTATATAGCAAAATATTATAAAAATTTAGTTTAAGGTGTTCCAGGGACCCAACTAGAGGAAAAAAAAAAAAAAAACATAGCTCAAATCTCTTGGTTGGGTGTTTGGGCTATTCATCCAGTCGGGTAAGCTTTATCACTTTGCATAAGATATTTTAAATTCAAACAATATGGTTCGATTTATTAATTGATAATAGAAGTATATTGTTTGTTTCATTTAATTATAAATATATTAATATATTTTTTAAAGAGTTAATATTTGATACAATATTAAAAAATATTTTAATTTTAGGAGTAGCATGCCATTTTTTTAATTCTTAACTTTTTATTATACTTTAAATAAAAAATATGACATCTTTTATAAAAATAAAATTTCAATGTTAATTATTATTTAAAATAATAAAAGGAGTTATCCGATTAGCTTGCTTTCTGTCCGAGGAAAAAATTGATCTGACACAGCGAAATTAGAATAATTTTTGTTTAATTTCAAGGATATGACAAAACATTGAAAAAAATAGAAAGTTATTCATCCTACCATCTGCCTGGACGAGATTACAATACTTTTTTTCTTCTAATTTCAAGTCAAATTTTAAAATATGATTACCTGATTCATTTTTTTAAAAATAAAAAAGTATAATATGCAATGAAAAAAAATATATTTTTAAAAAATAATAAAAATACTTCATTTCTCTTAATAATTATTTAATTTATGGTAAAAAAAACCCCTCTCCTTGTTTTATTTTCAAAATTTAACAATGTATGAAGCTGTTGGGAACTTAACCCCTTTGATGACGCTTTTATCCTTCCAAGTCTCATAAATTAATGGGTGTTGATTTTGCTTTCGACCTTTCTAATCACATGGTAGCTCTGTTATGAAGCTTTGGCGTGACTACCCTTAACTTGTGGAATTTTATTTTATTTTTTAGACCCCACCACCATCAACACCAAATAACATACAAGCGACCATGCTGCTGGAATCCAAGACTTGATTTTCGTGTCTGTCTACCTTCTAGACTTGCTTGGCAATAATTAGATCCATGAATTTTGCTTGTACATAGTTTTGAAAAACATGACAAAACACCCAAAACCAAAACCTTGCTTATACAAAAGATGTTGGAATTTTGCTAGCTAGGGGTGCCTTTTTCATGCTTAAAATGGCCTCGTCACAGCTTCATCATTGTGTTTTCTATCTTATTTCTTATCGTACACATGTCACTCTTTTCTCTTTATTATTTTCTTTCACAAAGTGTAAGCCATCAGTTGAGGATACAAGTTACATGCCTTAACTATTTAAACGTAAATAAAAGATTTAACCATTGTTGTTTAAAATAATTATTTAAGTCCTTTATATATATGTATCTTTCATATAAAGCTAGGAAAATTTGACAACTGATCTGCTGGCAGTGCTTAAAAGCATCAGTTTCAGACTTGAGTAATTCCAAATTAATCATGAAATAAAGCTAGCTTACATACCAATTCATTTAAATATGTATAATTTTTATGAAGTATTTAGTAATTAATCCATTACAAACCGTGCAAATGGGATGGGGACGACCTCTGATGTTCAAGGCTGTTGGCTCTAGCATAGATAGGTCTATGTCCTTTTTTTTCTTTTTGAGGGGTTCACCATTATTTTTGTGGCTGAAAGTTGAAGCAAAATTTTATTTTCATGGAACTAAAGCGAATATGGAGACAGATGGTAGGTTGAGGTGACGGGTCCGATCAAATAAGTGGTGGGACTGTGGTGTTTGATGTAAACATTTTTCGCCTTTGTTTTTACAGGTTTATGTAAACATTTTCCTATCAAACTTGGTACCTCTCGCTTTTCTTTATGCAAACATTTTAAATCCCACCCGAGAACCATAATTCCTGGTGAATTCGTTGAGGATGCATGGAAGTATAACGAAGTAGGAGAAGGCAAAACAAAAGTGAGAGAAAGGGAGAAGAGAACCCTAGTGTCCATGAGAGCCTTGAACCTTGTATACTTTTATCCCTAGTCCCAAGGTACCAAGTTTCTATAGGAAGGTTAAAGGTAAGTGGTCAAGTGGTCTGCCGCTATAGGTCTAGATAAGGTGGTGTTATAACGTGTTTTCAATCACCTCTAACAAAATGTTATGATTGGAATCTAGCACAACACTTAATATATAAGTGAGGCCCTCTTTAGCATCGAGCTGAAGAGTGCCTCTGAGGCTATGTCTAAACGGTATATTCAAGGTATATGTTAGGTTCATTGTTCAGTCTCATCAACTAAGGTGCAACACACTCTTACACATTTTAAAATTTAGTCATTTTACTTTAATTTAAGACATTAAATCTCTATAGTTGTAATGATTTAATAATTTTGGTTCAATTTATAACAACATCTAAATTTATCATTAATCATATAGGTGTGACAATTATAGAAGATGCAATAACTTTTTTTTGCTTGCAAATGTTACATTTTTTTTGTTAATTTTACTCTTATTTTGTAAAAGCATATAAAAATTTCAAAATAGTTTTTTTTTCATATTGAATAAAGAACCCTAAATAAAATTTTTTAAAAAATCATATATATATATTTAAAAAATTCAATTAAAAATCTCTATAAAAATAAAAAATTAAAATTAGAATAATTTTAAAAATTCAAAAATATAAAAATATAAAAAAGTTTCAACATTTTAAAAAGTATTATTTACTCCATTAATGATAATAAGGTCTCTCCAAATTTTGAGTTATTCATTTAACCCGTATGAAACTTGATTTGAACAAGTATGTTTTTTTTATTTAATTAAGATAAATTATATATCATGTATATATTTATTTAAATATAATTATAAAATATATAAAATATTAGTGTAAAAAATAATTTTTAAATAATGATACATATTTTGAATCAATTTGAGTTAAATTTAAGAGTAAACCACATCATTAGTCACTAAATTGTGGGTTAATATTCTTTTTTGTCATTTAACTAAAAACAATTTCAATTTGGTCACTATTGTTTTCGAAGTTTTTTTTTTTGGTCACTAGATTGTAAAAATGACACTTTGTAGTTGGGATAATAAAAATTTTAATCCTCCATTTTTATACTTTTGGCCAATTTGACTAATTAGATATAAAATGATAAAAATTGATTTAAAATATTAAAAAAATTTAAAAATTTAAAAATTTATGCAAAAGTAAATAAAGTTGGAGAAAATGAGGGGAAATTGTTTTTAAACCCTACAAATTTTCTTTCTGTATTATTTATATAAAAATATCTAATACCCATTCCTTGAAACATTAAGCAAAATTATTGATTCTTTGTTTTTTATCTCCTTTGTTTCTTGACATAGTCTTTTCGATATAAGAAAAGAAAAAAATTCATGATATAATTCATTTTTACAAATTGGGTTTTGAAAAATAAACTAAATAAAATGAATCGATTTGAGTTTGAAAAAGAAAATTTTGTGATACATTATATATTTTTTTGGGTAAAAGAATGTCATTAGAGGCAATTTCCCATGCCTTTGTAATTCTAATTCTGGATGTTCTTTAAGAGCATGGAACTCATCTTGAAGATATTGCTAATTTGATTTCGAGAAAAACTAAGGAAGTATGTAATGATCTAACTTTTTTTTATTTTGTTTTTAATTTGTTTTTCGATTCTATAGAATGATTTTTTTATTTCCCATACATATTAGTATTTAAAAACAACATATTTGAGATTTTATTTTTCTAGGATTTTTATATAGAACTTTTGTTTTTAAAATAATATGAATTTTTTTTTTTATAATTCTATATAGAATCATGGTCTAGTTGATAGAAAATAAAAAAGTTAAGGACTAAAATTGTTATCATACCAAGTTAAAAAGTGTCACTTAACAGTTAAGTGGCAAAAAAAAATCGAAAATGTTAGTAGCCAAATTATAACTTTTTTAATTAAATGACAAAAACTAAAACTTAACTATAGTTTAATAACTAATAATACAATTTACCTTAAATTTAAATACTATATATATAAAGTTATTCAAATTACCCTACATATTTGAATTTTACGAAAATTTAATAATAAAGGTGAAAATTCCAACATCAAATTCCTTAGGCACATGCCACCACTCTTCTACTTTTCAAGTTTTTTTTTTAAAAATTTTAATTTTAAAACTAATTTTATGTTTTCATTTTTGAATTTCAAATGGCTTTATAGCATTTTTCATATTTTTAATGATTTTTTTTGAAAATAAGAAAAAAAAATTATTTTTTAAAATTTTTATGTATTTGTTTTTTTGAATTTTTTAATTTTTAAAATATTTTCTAATACATTGTACAAAATAAAATAGTGCCATGTCAACAATAAAGTATATATGGATTATGATGCAAGATTTCACATTGATATCTAAAGGTTAAAAATTTTTTGGAAAATTTTTACAATTTCAACTTTTTAGGATCTTTATTGAAAATATGAAAAAAATTATTTTTTTTTAAATTTTTATATGCAGTTTTGAAGAGTAATAATCAAATTAATAAAAATCTTAAATGCTAGAGCTTAAAATTACTTTATTTTAGGCTTAAATCACAAAATGTTATCTAAACTATACCTATTTTCTCAAGTTGGTACTTAAATTAATTTTGGTTACAAGTGGTATTAAACTATACTATGTTACCAAATAAATAAATAAATAAATAAATAGCAACTTGAGAAAAAAAAGTACAATTTAGGTACCATTTTATGATTTAAGTCTTTTTTTTATAATTGTCACGTTGTCCGATTAATGACAAATTTAAATAGTATTATGAATTGAGTCAAAAATATTAAAATGTCTAGAACTATTCATAATATTTACATAACCCTTAAATAAAAAAATAAAAAAAACGTACGTTTTCTTAGGAAGAAAATAATGTTGATGTGAACAAGGTGAAGAGTAGCTTAGTGTGTTAAAGTATAAGGAGAAAATAAATAAATTTCAAGAATTGAGCTGCATATTTGATGAAATAGCCGGGAATTATTAAAAGAAGGCATTTAATAACTTAAGCTTTTGCATTTCATGGTTAAATTACCCCGTTTTTAATGTGTAAAAGTTTCCAGTAGCTATGGTGCCCATTAGCATTAGTCCTTTTAACTTGATTGCACCAAGAGTCAAAATTTGATAGAATAACATAATAGTTGAGAAAATGGGACAATTGCCTGCAACTAAATACGAAAATCCTTTTAATGTTGGTATAACCAGAAAATCCAAAGGATGGGGCCGGGAATAGCTGTGAAATGGATATGAATTATAATCCCACTACTTCATATCAAATCTTACCATGGATTGGCGACCAAATCAACTATCAACGTTATGAAGGGGACCCTTAATTTAAATTGCGTAAAACAGATGATCATGCTTTTCATTAGTTTCTGAGAATTTCTACCCAACTTTAGCAAATAGACACCCAGTTATCTGCTGCCTTCAAAATGTAGGGACAAACTGATCTCTTCTATCATTTTTCAGAATAGAAACCCATCGACATGTGTCATCTCAACATCACCCATGGATGGATAAGAGAGATGCAATTTTAGTTTAGGCCTGTTAATGTGGAAAACTTTTTCAAACAATTTCCTTCCATTTTCCTACTGTTGCTGATTGGAGACTAGTTACAGTGGCGAACAAGTTGTCGCTCACATCACCAATTACACAAGGGCTAGACTTGGAATGTTAATATGATGACTACAAAAGTAGTCAAAAATGTTTTCTCCATTATTACACTGTAAAACAATATAAGAGTAACATATTTAAAAATAGTTAGAACATTAAATCTTTTAAATATCCTGTAAAAACTAAAACATAAAATTTTATCAGAGATAGATGGGAACATTTGTGGATGGGAATATTTCCCACTTACAAGCTTTCGACCTTTAGCCGCCAAGGAAGTTGGAGCCATCTCATCTCTATAACCCACACCACACGCTGTTAATCTTCATCTATCTTCTTATACACTCACCTCATTTCATTCCACTATTACCAAAATTGCCACTCATTTTAAACCTTGTCCACCGTACACCCTGCCCTCTAGTTTCCTTGTGAGGCCTAGTTTTGGGAATTCCCCATTTCTGATGGCTTTTTTTGTAAGGCTGAAGTTAGATAATGCAGTTTCATTAGAGATTTAGAGAGATGATAGCTCCTGCTTCTGCTTCTCATTTAAACATTCAAGGCAAAAGAAGAAGAGACAAAACATTGAAGGAAATGACATGTTTTTGTTGCTTCCTTACAACCTTGTAAAGTTATAAGCATCGTGTCCGAATTTCTCTGTGCCAACTGCCAAGGTTCTCATTATCTATGGCTTGATGGAGATAGAGATAAGATCATGGTAAAATCAGTTGAGTGTGTTCCATGGTGGATTTTGTTAAGGAGGAGATTGCACCTACTAGTTTTAACATGTCATCTAAAAAGGAGCTTCTTTCCACAGCCATGAAGAGAACCAGCGAGTGGTATCAGTATTATCCCCTTTTCTTTCAGTAACAGGGATCATTTTTGATGAAGTGGCTGCTGAAGTTGATAACCTGATCTCTTTGTTGTTTTTTCCAGGATTTTCTCTCAGGAGATTCCCAGTGATGTCACTGTCCAAGTTGGAGGAGTTTCTTTCTCACTGCATAAGGTAGAAATCAAACACTTTAATTCATGTATTTCCATTTATCAGAATGACAAGCAGCCGTAGTGTTGTAACCATGGTCGCTTAATTGGACACAGTTGATGTTTGTATTTATTTAGTACCATTTATAGACAAGTTGGCATCTATATTTTGTTGTATATATGGCAGAACCGTGCACTTTTTGAACTTATTTCCTACTTGAATTGCAGTTTCCATTAATATCTAAGTCTGGATACGTAAGAAAAGTTGTATCGGAATCCAATGATGCTGATCATTCAATCATAGAAATCCCCAATGTTCCAGGTGGAGCAGATTCATTTGAACTAGCAGCTAAATTCTGTTATGGGATAAATTTCGAGATAAGCAGCGAAAACATTGCCATGCTAAGATGTGCGGCCGAGTATCTCGAGATGACTGAGGACTATGCAGTCGGAAATCTTGTGGGAAGAACTGAAGCCTACTTGAATGAAGTGGCACTTAAGAGTCTAGCAGGAGCAGTTTCTGTGTTACATATGTCTGAAAGCCTCCTCCCTATTGCAGAGGAAGTTAAATTAGTGAGCCGGTGCATTGACGCAATCGCGTATTTAGCTTGCAAAGAGAGCCAGTTTTATATGTCTAGCAGGTCTGATAGTGGCAATGATAGTACCATTTCTTTGACAACCACTAACTCGAGATCAATTGTCGATTGGTGGGCTGAAGATTTAGCTGTTCTTCGAATCGACATCTTCCAACGGGTTCTTATTGCAATGGTAGCAAGAGGGTTTAAACAATATGATCTTGGTCCAGTGCTTATGCTTTATGCACAAAAGGCTCTTAGAGGTTTGGTGAGACACCCATACCAACATGATGGACTTCTTTACTAGATATATGTTTGATGTCTAAAGTGCAGACTCTTTTTTTCATGCAGGAAGTATTTGGAAAGGGGAGGAAGAAAATTGAGCCGCGACAAGAACACGAGAAAAGGGTTGTGTTGGAAACCATAGTGAGTCTTCTGCCTAGGGAGAAAAATGCGATGTCCGTAAGCTTTCTATCAGTGTTGCTTCGTGCAGCGATATACCTTGAAACAACTGTTGCTTGTCGACTTGATTTGGAGAGAAGGATGGCCTTGCAATTAGGACAGGCTGTTTTGGATGATCTCTTGATTCCTGCATATTCTGTTACCGGCGATACATTATTTGATGTGGACACCATGCAGCGGATCCTGACGAACTACGTTGAATATGAAACTGAAGGCCACCATTTTGGATACAAAGAAGATGATGAGTACATTTCTCCCCCACCAAGTGACATGGAAAGGGTGGGAAAGCTAATGGAGAGCTACCTAGCTGAAATAGCATCTGACCGTAATCTACCTATCTCGAAATTCATCGGTCTTGCTGAACTCATTCCGGAACAATCCAGGGTAACAGAGGATGGGATGTATAGAGCCATAGATATCTACCTCAAGGTACATAAATCTCCATCTTAAGAATCTGCTGCAACTTTATTCCAAGACTTTGTACACATAGCAGTAATGGTGATCTTGAAGCATTTGCATACAAGATAATATTACTACTATCAAGATTCACAACTTTTCAATATAATTGTTAATTTTATGATCTTTTTGATCCACCATACATATATTCCTTCACTGATTTGATTACAATCAATAGGCCCACCCCACTATTACTGACATGGAGAGGAAGAAAGTTTGCAGTTTAATGGATTGCCAGAAACTCTCGAGGGAGGCCTGCGCGCATGCGGCTCAGAATGACCGTCTTCCAGTGCAGACCGTGGTTCAAGTCCTTTACCATGAGCAGCAACGCCTTCGAGATGTTATGAATGGAAGTGGAGATTCCCCTGCTGTCATTCCTTCCAAGGTGAATTTATACACTACTGATGTCCATCCAGTTTCAGGTGAACTGTCCAGCTTGAAAAGAGAGAACCAGGACTTGAAACTAGAGCTAGTGAAAATGAAAATGAGACTGAAAGAAATAGAAAAATCAACATCAGCAAAAACTGCAGTAAGCAATCCCATGGGAAGTATTACGCCATCATCTGATAAGCCTCCTTTGCCTAAAAAATCATTTATGAATTCAGTTTCCAAGAAACTCGGACGGCTTTATCCTTTCGTCCCTTCCAGTGCCAAAGGTCGAACAAGACCCAGCAAAGATAGGAGACACTCCATATCTTGACACCACATTGCTTTGCCTAAAAATCATTATTATTTTTTTTTGCGTGGGAAATTGTTTAGCGTCTGTGTTACTTGTAAGGCTCGAGAAAACTTGGAGCGCTCACCTCTCTTTTATTTTATGGGGTACCTTTCAATATCTGCTTCTTCTGTATACTATTGCTGTAAATAATATCATCTTTATGTTTGATACCACATCACGGAGGTTTTTGCTGCCATTTGAAAGACTACTTTTCTTTAACTCTGTTCAACACATAACAAAGTGACTCCAACTCAAAATTTAACTTGATTCTTCAATTCTAGCCGCTCTATAAATTGAATTTCAACCCATTGCGAATTCTAAAAAATAAAAATAGCAAATCGTGACTGTTGGTTTTTATCAACGGTAAAATCAATTTTTTAAAAGAAGAAAGTAATATTACCCTTTTGCACTCCTGTATATCTTCCCAATCTCATTTCATTCTCAAGTTTATTTTTCTCTTAATTTTCAATCTCAAATTTCTAACTAAATTTCATATTTTTTTTAGTTACCAAATATTAATAATTTCGATTTTCATCATATCAAATTCCTTAAGTAACATAAATTTAATGTGTTTAAAATTTTTAGTAATATGTTTTAGTTGTTTGAATCTATTGTTATATTGTATTTAAGATGCCTTAAAAGAAAAATAATTTTTTTATTTTAATAATATTATAAATTGAGTTTAATTAACATTGCAGATTTTTAAAATGTCAACGACACTAATTCCTTTGGATCACACATGGGCACGCACACACGCGCGCACACACACACACATATATATATATACATAAATGATGCATATTTAGTAGACTTGTTCATGTGCCAGGTCACTTAAAAAGTGGGAGGGTTAAGGTAAAACTATAAGCCTGAAAAATGAGTTTTGACAAAAAAATGCCCGTTTAGAAAACGGGTTAGGCCTTGGGTAAGATTTTTTGGCTCAGGCCCGACCCTGCTTGAATTTGAAAAAAAAACTGCTATTTTGCTGTTGTTTTCCCATTGTTTTGCTACCATTTCACTATTATGTTGTTCCTATTTTGTTGTTATTGTTTGGATATTATATAACTCTTGTTTAATTGTTAATTTTACTATTATTTTAGAAGCATTTGCTTGTTAAGTTGCACCTATCATAGTGTTATTTAAGTATAAAAACTTTTTTAAATTTAGGGTTAAATATAAAATTGCTACATGAACTTATCCGCTTCTCCCAGATTGGTACTTAAGGTTTTTTTTATCCCAGATTGATACCCGAACTTTTTTCCGTCAACTAGTTTGGTACTTTTTTTAACGCCGTTAAATTTGAGATAGGTGGCAAAATAGGATTGTGACACGTGGCATAATTATGTCATAATCTATTTTTCTATTTCATTTTTTCTTTTCTTTTTTTTCCTTTTTCCTTTTCTTTTATTCATTCTCGTTCCCATCTTATTTTTTTTTCTTTTCTTCTCCTCCTCCTTTCTTTTCCAACCCTAGCAGCTGCCAGCATGCTCCACTCTGGCATTGTCACCGAAGTTTGTTCTCTGGTCCAAATAATGGTACCGATCAACTTTTTCCTCTTGCTCTTTCATTTCCTCTAATTTTTTTCACTGAGAACTCCTTGAAATCCTGTTGGGTTTCTCCTCCTCTTGTCACATTGCTCCGATGTCGTCATCGCCTATTTCAGTGTCATCACCTATCAGAGAAGCACCGAACGACTTTTCTTTCTCTCCTGCTTCTGCTCCTCTTATTTTCTACTTCATTTTTTGTTTTTAAAACCCCTGGTTGTTGCTACTCTCATCGTTGTTGTTGTTTGATAAGCCATGGTCAAATCAGGTTTGCCTGAACCTGTTAAACAACTTAAGATTTTGAAATAAGTCCACTTTCTGTTTCTGGGTCTACCATTTTATATGCACTTGTGTTATTTTGCGGAGATTAGATCTGCTAGTGACATTCTGGTACCAGGAAGCTTGAAATGATCCCTTTGTAGGGTAAGTTTTTCAAAGGGGTGGAATTGCTAATAAAATCTAGAAAGATTACAAGTAGTTTTGTGAATTGGATCGGTTTAATTGGTTTAATTTTCTTGTCATTTTCTTAAGTTTTGGTTGCTATTATGAACATATTTTGTTTGTTCGTACTATCCTCCAACAATGGCTCTATTGGTATCTAGATTGCTTTGACCATTTTTATGAGTTTGTGTGTGTTTGCTAGTTTTTTGAGGTAATATAGTTCATTTATGATTTCATTTATTTTTTATGGTGTTTTCCTATCAGTAAAATAGAAAATTTCATTTTTTTTTAAATTTGGGAAAGTTCTGTATGATTCTAACACTTTCTCATTACCATTGTCCTGCATAATAGGTACTGGCATAGGGCCTTGGAGTTTTCTTCAAAGCTAATTGCTACAACCCAACATTTTTCAGAGTGGGGTGGAATTGCTGATAAAATCTGGAAAGATTACAAGTAGATTTGTGAATTTGATCAGTTTAATTGATTTTGGTGTGATTATGTTTAGAGTTCGGATGGTTCGGATTTACAATTTAATTTTCTTGTGGTTTGAATTTTTACATAATTTAATCAGATTTAAGTCACTTCATATTTACAGTTGCGTCAAACTTAGAAATGTTGAATGAACTTGGAAATGTTGAATGAATTCAAAAAAGAAAAAGAAAAAGTGACAAGAGGAAGAAAGAATAAGAAAGGAATACTTGGAAAAATAAGATAATAAGAAAAAAAAACTAACGTAGAAATGTTCTTAAATTTCTTTTCAATGAAACCTAGAAATGTTGATTGAACCCAAAAAAGAAAAAAGGCGAAGTGACAAGAGAAAGAAGGAAGAAGAAGGGAATACCGGGAAAAAAAGGGAAATATTTTTAAAAATATTTTTATTAATTTTTAATATATTTTTTAAATTATGACATCATCATGATATCATCATGTCATGTGTCACAATCCTATTCTGCCACCTGTTTCGGATTTAACGACGTTAAAAAGAAGTACCAAACTAGTTGACAGAGAAAAAATTCGGGTACCAATCTAGGACAAAAAAAAACCTTATGTAACACCTCTAACCCGTATCCGTCGCCAGAACAGGGTTTCGGGACATTACCAAAACATTCAGAAACATTTTCAATTATCATAGAGAAATTATTATTCAATTACCGATTTTATTCCTAACGTCTCTTGATTGGGCCCTCGGGGCCCCATATAAGCATTAGAATTAAGTTGGAACTTAATCGGAAACTTTAAGAATTTTTCATGACTTTTCAAAAATTTTCCTAGGTACAGGGCTCACATGCCGGTGTGATTTGGGGACACGCCCATGTGGTCAGGCAGTGTACTACACACGCCCGTGTCCCTACCCCGTGTAACTCTCTGACTTGTAACTTATGAACAAATTGAGATCACACGACCAAGTCACACGCCCGTGTGGTTAATTACTTTAATTACTTTAATTCCAATGGTTAGGTTACAAAACAACCATTACAAGCCATCATTGGCCAACTAAGCCTATACATGCCATTATACCAAAATGAGATTTCTAGTTATACCAAAATGAGATAGTGCATAGTGTGATGACAGATAGTGTGATGACTGCTCCGACTAACTTCCAACCTTCGCGAGCTTTGAACACTATAAAACAGGGAAAAATAAATGGAGTAAGCAATTTATGCTTAGTAAGTTCGTATAACAAAAAATAAACTTACCGTTCTTATTTATTAACACAAGCTCTTATACATACATATTCCATTAATTTTGGGTAAGTTACCTAACAACATGCACTTATTCAAATAAGTTAGTCACATAATTTCATATGAATATCAAATAAACATAGATGAGCTCATCACATTACAAGCTTCCATTAATTTCACCTTTCCACTTCTTCAAGAGTTTTTTCCGTCGAATTATTGAAATCTCGATGGATGTTTCGGTAATATACACATGTGCAAAAGTACCCATTGGGGTACATAATAAAAAGGCACACCCTTAAATCATATATTTTACCGTAGGATTACCAGTCCAAGCTAAATTCTATCTGTAGTATATGATCTAAAGAGCTTAATATGAATTACCAGTCTGGGCTAAATATAATTTGTAACCTAACTCAAGAGGGCTTACATTAGAATTACTCGTCTGGGCTAAATTCTATTTGTAGCATATGTACTATTATTTTTGACCCATCAAAATTCAACATTCAACTATGACTCGATAATTTGTCCATATTACACATATTAAAACTATATCAATATGTATATATGTCATCTCATACAAACAGAAAAATCATACAATTCAATTGAAACATATTAACATGCATTTTTTAAGTTACACAAACTTACCTTGAAAATGGTTTGTTTTTGAGTTTCTACTAATCCGAAACCTTTTGCTTTTCTCGATCTAATTTTGTGATTGGTCTTTCCGAATCTATATGGATAAATTTAACTATTAATCTATCACATTTCAATCACATTTGTGTTCTATTACGTCCTAGGTAAAATTACCATTTTGCCCCTATTCTTTTCAAAAATTTTAATTTTGTCCCTATACTCGGAAAATGAAATTCATGAAACTTAAATCTCTTTCCAAGCCTAGCCGAAATTCATTTCCTACATTTACAGCACATACATTTCACAAATTTCAAAATTTTCCATGGATTTACCACTTTTTTCATTTTAGTCCCTAAATCAAGTTTTCATCAAAATTGCTTTGTAAAAGTTGTTTATCTATGAACAAACTTTCATTTTATACCATAAATTTTTATTTTTTAGCATATTCATCCATGACCCAAATTTTATACCGTGATAACTTTTTAAATTAATCCCCTAAATAGAGAGATTGGGTTATTCCGATTCAAAAATATAAAAATCATTAAAAACAGGATTGATTTCATACCTTATTGAGCTTGAAAAGTTTTCATTCTCTGTCCTAGGGTTTCCATAGAAATTTTTGGGGATGAAGATGAATAGAAAAGATGATAATTCTTTTTAATTATTTGTCATCTTTTAATTTTAGTAATTGCCAATTTAGTCCCTAGCCATTTCTAATTTTTCCATGAATGAATCATTAAAATGTCTACTAACTACCCTTCAATGGTCTAATTACCATATAAGAACCTTAAGTTTTGAATTCCATAGCTATTTGATACCTATAGCTACTAGAACCCAACTTTTTCATTTTATGCAATTTAGTCCTTTACTAATTAACCACAAATCGATAAAATTTTCACATCGAAATTTTCATGTGACCTTCCTATCCTGATGCCAACCATAAAATAAAATAAAATAAATTTTTAAATTTTTGGCTCAGATTTGTGGTCCCGAAACCACTATTTCGATCTCACCGAAAATGGGCTGTTACACCTTAAGTACCAATATGGGAGAAGTGGACAAGTTCAGGTACTAATTTTATATTTAACCCTTTAATTTATTTTCAATTTGTTGGAAAATATTTATTTTAATGTTTTCAGCGTTTTTGATGTATTATATTTTTTATTTTTATATAATAAATAAAATAGAATAAAATAAAAATGTAATATAGGCGCGTCGGGCCCAAGTTTTAGATTTTTATTTGAGGTAGGCTTGGACAAAAACTTATGCCCATTTTTCAGGTCAGGCCAAGCTCGGTCCTATCAATCGGTGGACTTAAAATTTTGTTAGGACCCGACTTGGTCAGGCCCAGCCCATGAACAAATCTAATATTTAGGGAATAAATTATATTAAAATAATTTTAAAACCTTAATTTTTAAACATCAATGAAATAAAGACACGTAATGAATTTCTAAACCCATAAAAAATTATTATATACACATGTATATACAATTTCTTGACTAACACAAATTAATTTTTTTAAAAAGTAATTAAAATCAATTACAAATAAAAATCATTTTGATGATATTTTAAACCTTTTCAAGCTTTTGCCACTTTCATGTGAAATCTTTATTTCTCTTCTTAAAGTTAAGATGATTCTGAAATGGGCGGGAGAGGTGAATTGGGTAACGATATACAGAATTTTAAATGATATGTATGAATTTGAAATTTTTTATAAGGATGAGATGATTCTTGTGTTAATTAAACAAGTGTTGTTTGATTTTAATTCCTTTATTTTGGGCCTTGTAATGACAATCTTTGGTGAGGGGCGTCATGGTTGTTCATACTTACATACATATCACAATTTATGTGAAAATAAAAAGAGAGAATTTAAATATATGATAATGATAAAAATAATAAAGATAATTGAAATTGAAATTGAAATAATAGTAAAAATAGGTAGAAATGAATTTTAATTAAATAAAATGGTATGAAAAAATGTTTAAGTTTCAAGCTCCATTTTGCTCTGATTTCGAACTAATCTTTGAAAACAAGTCTTCTTCTTCAAGTGATAAATCAATTATAGTGATTGAGGACACCTTAGACCACCAACCCTTCAATATGTAAATTAATTAAAACATGTGTCCATGATTTAGCTCTTCTGTATCCTTGCGAACTAGAAGAGCTCAACTCGAACCAACGACCTCAACTGCAGGAGCCGTTTAGATCCAATTGTTATTTCCCTTGAAGGATCCAACTAGCTACTTAATTTAACATACCGAATATGTTAGACAATCAATTCAGTACTTCTAACTGTACACCTATCAATGCTGAATCAATACTCTCTTTTTAACTTGATGGCAATACAATTTT
This sequence comes from Gossypium hirsutum, assembly GCF_007990345.1. Classification (NCBI taxonomy): domain Eukaryota; kingdom Viridiplantae; phylum Streptophyta; class Magnoliopsida; order Malvales; family Malvaceae; genus Gossypium; species Gossypium hirsutum. The sequence continues at coordinate 29,180,240 of NC_053435.1, read as the reverse complement.
ATGAGTTGGCGATGTCTATCTTTGAAACCGAAAAAGTAACAAATATAAAAAAAATTAAATTCCAAAATTCTCTAATAATCCAAAGTTTAGCTGCTCGCATGATTTAATATATTCAACGGGAGTTTTTAACAAGGTTCAGATTAAAATAAAAAAGAAATATGGAAGAAAGAAAAACGAAAAATTATGGCGCAAAAATAAGGAAGGACAGAATGAAAATCCAAATTGCAATTCAAGAACAGGACCTCCCTCCCTACGCATATTCATATATATATATATATATAATCTCCATGCCAAAAAAAATCCTACTTTCAACTATTTAATTTAATGTTAGTATTAAAGAGTTGTAAAAGAATACCAATAGATAAAATATTAAATTATTATCTTAAAGATAAAATATTAGAAAATTAATATTACTCTAATGAAAAATTAAAAGTGTTATTTTTACAAATAAATTTTAAAATAAAAACTTCAAAGTAAATCCTTGTCCATCAATTTGTTCTTTGGTTCAAAAATTGTACAAAAGTCTAATTTCTTTTCTTTTTTTTTTTTTACTTTTTGAGTTTATTTTTGCACTTGATTAAAAATTAAATTATAAATTCAAAATTAATAACATCTCATTTAAAAATTTATCAAAATTAAGCACAATTGAGAATATTGTCGTTGATTTAATGTGGTTTAATGATTAAGCAGGGGAGAATAACCATGGTCTAGGAGAATTGGGTGGTATTTTGATTATTTATTGACTTATCTGTATGTATCAGTTTCTTTTAGAGTGGTATAGGCTTTAAAGATTAGTGGAGATTTTGGGTTGATTGTAGGTGGATGTGTGGTTTTTGTTTGCTTTTGCTCTATTCTTCAGCAACAACCTTTTAATTGAATCTTGTTCGTAACTTCAATTCCATGTGCTAATGTCAACTTGCTTATTTCCCAAATATGGCTAAAGGGTGTTACTTCATTATGGTAAAATGATTATATTTATAATGGAAATGTTTGATTGTATTTTGCATTTCAACCTTGTTAATTTTGATGACAGTGGCTATTACTTGCTTAAGGTTTATAACCTTTTGCTTTTCTAATAAATTTTCTTGACTAACCAAGAAACAAAAACATTTCATGCCAATTTGGTTTTAATGGAAATTTCAATTGCGTACAAACTTTCGAAAGTATATATGGGTTTGGGTCTTAAATCTTAATATAGAGATATCCTTAAAATAAGTAGTGCTTATGGTCGGGTCGGGGCTAAAATTATATTAACATATTTTATATTTCATGGTCTAAAATATGAACTTAAAATTTTGTCCAAAAACCTCTTCATATTTACAAAAGACTAACCCAATCCCATTTTAGGTTCACTCATATTATTTTTTTATTTTTTAAATATTTATATTATATTATTTTAATATTTAATAATTTTATTTTTTATTTATTGAAAAATTTTATATAGTCATCTTAATATTATTTTAATGTTTATATTAGAGTAGTATTATATATTTAGTATGATTTTATTTTTTTATAGTGTTCTACATTACGTAATATATAAAAATAATATAATATAAAGTATTATAAACTTAAAAATAAATCAGGTCAAGTTGGACTCGGGCCTTGAATGTTCAAGCCGGAGCTTAGCCCATATTTTAAACAGACCTAAATTTTTTTTTATTTAGACTCATTTTTCGGACCTAATATTTTTATCTAAACCCTCCCAAATTCTTAGCGGGCCTTTGGGCTTAGACAAATAACCTGACCAATGAATGGTTATACTTAAAACCATTCATCTGTTTACTAATAATTAAACTATAATTTATCTTTAGAAACTCAAAAGTAAATATACGTTCAATAGCTTTATTTACATGTTTTCTTTTCTACAATCTTATTTGATTTCTAATCAATGGTTTGCATTTACTATTTACATGTATTATTCCTCCTTTACCAATTTACCACATTACATTTAGCATTTGTCCTCTGTTTTACCGTTAAATATTTTGGAGGGTGTTAAAGCTTCAACATATCGCTTAAATATGTTTCATGAGCACATGGCTTTCTTGTTTGATCTTATGAAAGCTATCTCACATGTCAAAGTATTCTTTCTTAAAAGTATCACTTTATATATCGTTTTACATTCATGCTCATTTAAGTTTGACTATCTTTAACTTTAGCTAGAGAAAAGGTGTTAGTGATTGTAGCTATAACCTCATTCTCCAAAATTGCTTTAAAGGTGATCGTTTTCGTATATTTTTTCTCTTTAATAAATGGAATCACTTAACTAATGTGCTAGAATAGAAAAAGTCTTTGAAAAAAATATTGTTCATATGCTCACATCGTTGTGTTGTTGACATTTCGACAAGAAATATTGTTATCAAATATGCAAGTAACCATTTTTCATATAAATCTTGCAACTAATTATTCCTATAAAGCCATACTTATAAATAATATCCCATTCCATTTTAGTTCAAACTCTTGAATAGTAACTATATCATGAATATGATGGTGAAGTTTATCATGAAACAAAATATATTTATTGCTTATATGTTCCAAGTGTTCTGGAAGTTTTTGTAAAATGTGTCGTATGTAACACCTTATACTCGGCCTGATTGCCAAGCTCGAATATCAGGATGCCACACCACCATCTCACGTCATAACCAACAACTAAAAGCTCATTCCAACAAAACATCCATCAGTTTGCTATTCGCATCGGTCTTAAGTCAAATCATACTAGGTAGTTATCATTATCACGTGCTAAACTTACATTAAATAGTCTTATAAACATATTAAAACATGCATAAGGTCCATTCAGCAAAATTCTCAAACTAGGTCTGTAGGTATCGGTCTAGGCACTAAGGTATCGATATTTTCTTTAAGTGGTATCGATACCACCTAGAAAAATGATACCAAACTTGCATTCTATTTCTTGATTAAAAATCAAAGTCTCGAAATAAATTTACCCCGAGTATGGAAACTCGAGAAAAGGTATTATACCAAATCTCTATTCTGACTTTTTGCACGTTTCAAAACACAAAGGTATTGTCTTTAAAACATGAATATCGATACCTCTGCTCCAAACCCGAAAAATAAAACTTTTTTAAGCATATAAATCATTCTAACTCGTACCAGTAGGGGTGTTCAATCGGTTAACTGACCCGAACTACCATTAACTAAATTAACCGACCCTTTTAAACCCTTAATCGTTAATCAAACCAAAATTTTTTCAAAAAAATTAACCGAATCGAACTTTTTCTGTTAATCCTGTCAGTTAACCAAATTAAGCGAAATTTATATATATATATTTTATTTTTGGTTAAAACAAGTATAAAATATATAAAAAATTAACCGACTTAACCGACCGATTAATTTATATTTCCAAAAAATTAACCGAACCAGCTGAATACTTATATATTATAATATTATTTATTAAATTTGGTTAATTCAGTTAATCGATCGATTCCGAACCGAATTAATGTTAACCGAACTTCCAAAAAATTATTAACCGACCCCCGACTGAATTAATTCAATTAGCTGACCGATTAACCGAATTTGGTTGGTTAACTGAATTAATTCGGTTTTACACTAAATTTGCACACCCCTACGTACAAGTTCAACATGCTATGATATCATCATCATCATCAAATAAACACCGAAATGGCCATGGTAATAGTTGCAAACATCAAAAGCAAATATGAGAAATAGTCAACATATTACGAAACAAATCCCAAAATCCTAAGAGCAATTAAATCATAGAGACAACTCAAAATATCATATCTAATATTAGCACAAAGACTACCACATTGCCTTCTTCCCAAAACATAACCAATAATAATAAACACCTATGAATAACAAAAATGGACTTGCTTGGATCACCCCTCGAAAAGCCACATCGCTCACACTAGCACACAACTAATCTGCAAATTTTCAGAAGGGAGTGGGTGAGCTTAACAAGCTCAGTAAATGCTCAAAGTAACCACAATGTACACACAATATCAAAGGCCAATCAAGAGCATACTACAACACATTCATGACCATATTCCATTCGAATCAGAATTACATATTCATGCTTCATTAATTCATTTAACAATAATTCGTCAAGACTAAAACAACATACACATGCTTTAATAACTCACAAGTTTAACTTATTTATATTCACAGGCATTCACAAGTTATATGAAAACAACCCAATTCACAATTACATACGCAATTTACTATGAGAATATACTAACGTTTTCATGTAACTTAAATCAACTCATTTAACATATTATTCACAATTAAAAGCATCTGTCTCTTATTGTATTATCACAACATATAAGATCACATTTAAACGATAAATTAGCATTGAGGCTATTAAACATAAAGTGAGCTCTATCACCACTCATCGGATACATAGATCTCCAATACACCAATTGAATCATAGAGTCGAACATATCCCAAAAGTGAAGTATAAAGCTAGCACTCTCCAACACACCAAACATGCCCCGTTGAATGGAGCTTAGCTCACATTCCCTTATCTTTCCAACATGTCCCAAGGCCTCGACACTCAAACCACATAACATATAGGTGAGTACTCACAATCTGATGACATGCCAACTATATCCAACAGTCTTATAAGGTCACAAGACCAAAATATCCATATCATAATTACACATTTTTAATTATTGATTTGATGCACATTATCTAAGTTCATATTCGCCAATTCACATAACAAACTTGTACACAATGCATACTTATCAAATTCACATTTAATTGCACTTCAAGTACCACAATAATGCTCATTGAGCCATCATATATCTGTCAACATATGAGTGCATTAAAATCAGTTTATCTGATAAAAAAACCTGTTTACATTAACATCATATTCCACAATGCAACACAAACATACTTACCGACTTTTGCACACTTTCATTGCACACCTTTATATTGCTAACACAACATTATTGTCATTGGGCATATTTAATATACCCACAATACAATACAATTCACAATATTGCATCATAATAATCAATTCGTAGTTATTCACATATTCGCATAATTTTCCAAAAATAAACAAGGATAATAGAAAGCTTACACTCAGAACTTAGGATAGAGGTTTGAGCTGTTTTTAAGCTCCCAATCAACACTAAGAATCATGTCTACAAGTAGTTAATCTAAACACTCATGATTACACTTTCACCGAAAAGCCAAAAATTCAAACTAGCTTTTCCCCGCCTTTATCTCTACTTGTAGAAGGGTCTATCAAATCCTGAACTTCAACATAATAGATTCACACAACAATACATCCAAAAATCAGCCAAGGACTCATTAGAAGCATACAAAATATAAGTTCTCATGTATCTGAAACTCATAACATAACAAACTTTGAATTCGAATATTTTGATCTATACTTAATCTTTTTGCCTAAAGTCAATTCCATTCATATTATAATTCACCTACGACTAATTCTCAATCTTTAAACTATACAAAACTACTCAATTCAATATATCGACTTTTTCGACATGTTTTATGGCTATTTTTTGATAATTCATTAAAACTCAAGAAATCTTTAACGAAATTCAAATTAAGTTTAAAAATCTTCTAATCATGTTAAAACTAATTGAAAAACACTTTGAAACCACATTTTTATGCAAAACCCCGAAATCCACCATTAACGACTCAATTTTTGACTTTTATTTAAAATATGTGTTTCAATGACTACAAATTTAGTTTAAGGGACTAGATATAATTTAAAACTCGTAGAAAGTCTAATGGTTACCTTTGATGGAAGAAAAACAAGCTTTGATGCAAATCCAAAAAAACCCACGTTTGGAGAAGATGAAGTTTTTGGGTGATTTTCTTGGTCTTTTATAGAGGTTTAAGGTTCAAGGGTGATGGAAATCAAAGAGAATTATGAATTAGAAGTAAAAATTGATTGGGAGAGTAAAAGGAAAATAAAAGGACGACACCAATATAGGGATTGAGAAGTTGACGTGAAAACTATTTGGAAAAAGGGGTCTTTAGGTTGATTTTGGACATTTGGTCAAATTGCTTCATAAAAACTCTTAATTTTGACTCTTTTGCAAATTAATCCTATTTTCAAAATTAAAGTTATTTAAAACTAATTTTAAGAAATTGATTTAATTTCTAAAAGCCATAGTAAAAAACACTACGATATGCCATGTCACGAAATTCCGAGCACTCTAAGACTAAAATTCTTAAAACACCCCTAAAACTCTTAGGCCCTATTTTGGGGGTGTGACATCGTATGCATAATCTATGAGTAGCATTAGGTAATACTTCTGCAATTTCTTTACCCATATCTTTGTCATCATTTTTTTATAATAATAGTTCATGAATGACTAAACATAACCTCAAGCTAAGTGATTAAATATAATATATAAGATTCTACAGTTTCATGCGCCAATAAAGCACATGCAAACATTATTGAGTAGTAATGATGGTTGACACCGACGAATGGTACAAAAGGCATACCGTACTAATTTGTAGATATGTAGCATCAAAAGTAACATCTCCAAAACACTAGTATGTCATTCTTAATCTCCTATTGATGAGTCGTCACCATATGATTATTTTGGGGTATATCTTGCTTACATTTTTTTTGTTTCTTGAGTGATTTTATATGTTTTAGATTTATTTTAGTTGATTTGACATTTTTATATTTGCATTGTAAATACTGTGTGTTTTTAGTGTTTTTCACGCATTTAGTTTCAATGAAAATATTCCATTTGGTATTTGCAGGTAAAAAAAGTTTGGAAAGAATATGTCAATACATGGAATTCTAAGATTAAATACGCTAAGCCTAAATTTGATCTAAGATGATGAATGATAGTCCAATGCTCAAAGATTCAATTTTTTTAATTTGGACACATTTAGAAATTCTAGTTAGAACAGTTCTTAGTGTTTTGATCATTTCTCAAGCCCTAGGACTCCATTTCGAGTATATTTTATATCATCGGAAAGAGAATTTGAAAATATATTCAAATATTGGAACACTAATTCCAAAATGTATCAGGAAGAATCCAAAAATAAAAAAGAAAGTTGCAAGTTTCACATTGGTGGAAAATTTTAACGCATTTTCGTTTTTGGGTAATATCTCCACATACTTGGAGTTTGGAGCTAAAATTCCTATAATGAATGTACAAGATGTAGATATTCAATCAAATTTATTTGACTTTTCCCATTTGGCTTCATTAACTTGGACAAAATAAGTCATCAAATAACATGTGAAGTATTATTCCAAGAGATGACAAAGAAGTGGCCTTAGCAATTTATTACTAACAAGTCCTTTACATTGTTATTTTCCTCTTCCTAAACCTGTCTATATAGCCTTTAGTTTCATAATAAAAGGCATCTTGGAGTTGAGATAAATATTTTTTTTTCTTGTTAGTGTTTATTTGTTTATTCGTGTAAATCGATAGTTTCTTATATCTAATATATCCTTTTCATCTAAGTCTAAGTTGTTTAATTTTGTTATGTTAGTCTAAGTTTTCAATGTTGAGGTGAAAGGGTGAAACTCTTGGCAAATATTAAGGTAAATTACATACTTGTCATTTGAGCTAAAATTAATTATCAATCACTTGTCATAATCATACTTGTAAAATATTTTTATTTGTTCTTGACAATAGATGGTACAATGGATGCTTGCATAAATTAATCTTGATTTGTTGTATGCATATAAAAAATTTACATAATAAAGATTTGAAATATTTTTTATAATTTTTGAAGTTATTAAGTGATTGTAATACCATATGTTATATTTTTGGACTAAACTTAAACATTTGAACTTTCATATTGCACCATCATTTACTTATGGATTCATTTGCTAAACCCTTGGATTTATTGGACAATCATATTGGACACCTCTTTAATGGGCATACCTTTGCTTATGGATTCATATGATTAATTATTGAACGTAAATTGTTGGATTATTCGATTGGAACATCTATTTTGACACCTGATTAAAATCTTTTTCTAAATTGGATAAGAAATCATCAAATGAATCACCAAAAATAGAAAAATCATCCATGAAGACTTTTAAAATATGTTCAACCATATCACTAAAAACATTAAACATGCATTTTTGAAACATGGCTAGTGCATTACATAATCTAGAAGGCACCATTTGATATGAAAAAGTGCCAAAAGGACATGTGAAAGTGGTTTTCTTTTGATCCTTAAATGCAATTGCAATTTGGTTATACCCAGAATATCCATCTAGAAAACAATAAAATTCATTCCCTACAACTCTTTCTAAGATTTTATCCATGAAAGGCAAATGGAAATGAACTTTTCCAATCACTAAATTAAGTTTCCTATAGTTAATACACATGCACCAACTAGTAACAGTCCTCGTTGGGATCAATTCATTGTTTTCATTTTTTAGTACTATAAATCCAGTTTTCTTGTGTACAACTTGGGTAGGACTTACCCATTTGCTGTCAGAAATAGGATAAATGATTTCATTATCCAAGACTTTAATGAATTCATTTCTCACTTCTTTCATATTAGGGTTAAGCCTTTGTTGCATTTGTCTAGAATGTTTAGAATTTTTCTCTAAATAAATGTTATGTATGCAAATCAATGGACTAATTCCTTTTATGTTAGCTATGGTCCATCTTAATGTATTTTTATGCATTTTCAAAATTTTCAATAGCTTACCTTCTTGGGGTGCATCAAGTTTTAAGAAAATTATATCTAGAAAATTTTCCTTCTTACTAAAAAAATGAATATTTTATATCACATGGTAGTTGTTTCAAATCAAGCTTGGGTGGTTTATCAATTGATGGTACTAAAACATCTGCAATCATTAGAAGTTCCTCAAACTCTTGTCTCTAATAAAAGTTCTTATCTTGTCCCTGGAAAGAATTTAACATAGAATCAATGCATGCAATTTTTGGTTCATCATCAATTTTAGATTCAATTAAATAATTTTCCAAATAAATGAATAATTTGGAATTGGTGAACTACTCATGGGCAAGTTGTTCAATGAAGTCCACTTCATGTACATTAGAATCTTTAGCAAGTTTCTTGCAAACATTAAACACATGTAATTGTAATGTCATGTTTTTAAAAGACAATTTTAGAACACCATTCCTGTAATTAATTAAAGCACTAGAAGTTGCAAGAAATGGACAACCTAATAAGTAACAGAGATTTGTACATTTGAATCTGAGACAATATGTATGTCTAAAACAATAAAATCAACTAGAAAGTAAAATTTGTCAATTTGAACCAACACACTCTTGAGGAATTTTGACAAACTGATTAACTAATTAAAGTGTGACAGATATTGGCTTAAATTCACCTAAACCTAACTATTGATAAACAAAGAAAGACAAAAGATTAACACTAGAACCAAGATCAAGCAAAGCACACTCTATTCTAGTGTTCCCAATGATGCATGGAATTGAAAGGCAACCAAGGTCTTTATATTTAGGTGCTATGATATGCTAAATGATTGGACTCACATGTTCAGTTAAAAAGGCTTTATTTTGCACATTATGTTTCCTTTTAATTGTACACATATCTTTCAAAAACTTAGCATAAGACGAAACTTGTTTAATCACATCCAATAAAGGAATATTAATCTTAACTTGTTTGAAAATTTCTAAAATTTTAGCATTTTGATTCAGATTCCTTATTGGTTGCAATATTTGAGGGAAAGGAGCTGAAATCACACATTTTTGTTTGTCTAGGTTGTCAGAACTTTTAGGCTTACCATCATCCCTACCACTACTTTGCGGAGAGAAAGAGGGCTCTTGGGCTTTGGAAGGAATGCTCTTGTCTATGGCCCTCCCACTTTGAAGTGTTGAGATGGAATTCATATCTTCTTTTTGAATTCTGATGGGACAAGGAACATGATATTGAGTAGAAGGATTAGATTGATATTGAGCAAAAAACTTACATTTTCTTGAATCGCAATGAAGCTGTCAACATAGAAAGTATGCTCTTGATTTTATTGATATCTTATGAAGTCTGATTGTTGACATTTGTTTGTGTTTGCATGAATTCTTGCAATGTTTTCTCTAAAGTTTTAACTTGCGAAGATGGATGGGTCAGAGTGTTGGGAGGTTTTTGAGGTCAGGGGAACCGAGCAAGATTATTATCCTGCTAGTTGAGGTTAGAATAGTTTCTCCATTGAAGGTTGTAAGTGTTTTAGTACGGAGAATGAAAGTGTTTTTTGAATGTTTCCACAACATTTGCTTGATCATGCAACATTTCTTTGAAAAATGAAATGTTTGGACATTCAACAGTAAAATATTCCATGATTTCACAAATACCACAAATTTATTCAGTTTTTACTGACTTAACTTCTTATACTTTTTCTAAATTCCATGGCTTTAACCTTTCTAGTTAAACTAACAATCCTAGCACCCATAAGCCCAAAAATATTTTTCTATGTGACCACTTTGATCAACTTCAAATACATAAATGGATCCAGGATCTTTTATTTCACGTTCTTTGAAGTAGTTGTATAACCTGTATGCATCCCCTCCTTCAATAAGCTACTTTCTTTTATTTCTTAGATAATTTTGGATGTCAACTTGTGTACAATTAATATTGTAATGACCAGTTGATTTTTTTAGTTAAATATGATACTTATACTTAGAAGTTTGTGACTGTATTTATCTTTAAACTATTTTATAATCTATTTTTCTTTTGACTTACTTCAAACCCATCATCACTTTGCCCAAATTTGCACATTTTGCATCATATTTTACCATTTTTTTTTATAAAAAATCTTCACCAGAACAAATGATCTGCTAAAATTAAATATATTTATATAAAACTTTTGCTATTATTATAGAACTGGGAAAACATATGGATGTTGCCGTTTGAAATATATATTATTTCAAAATCTTTAAGCCAGATATTAAACATAAATCTAGTATTAAGTAAACCTGTAAAAATAAAAAAAGACAGGAAAACACATGGTGTGAATTAGAATTTTAAATTTTATTTAGTCCAACTGGTTGAAAAAGACCAACAATTTGACAGTAAGATTCTCTACCCAAAAGATTCCTTCACTCTACCAAAATTAAAACAGCAGATTTGAACTATGTGTATAGAAAAATAGAAAACATTTTTTTTTAAATTGTCAAATAAAAATACAACAATGAGACACTTAAAATTGCCTTTCAAACTCATCATTCCTCTTCAGCTGGGTTTTCATACCCACCTAATGATTGATTCATCCATGTCTTTCACAAAAATAGTTTTTATACAAAATTTAAACCTTTAGAAGGGTATTGCCCTCTTCATATCTTTATGTATAATTAAAAATATATGCTTGGACTTTTTTTTTTAGTTTAATAACGATCAATTTTCCTGTTTAATAGTTTTTTCAATTTTAGATGATAAGTTTAATTATGGTGGCCTTGGACTTATTGTTATTATTTCTACCAAACCTTTCTTCAAAATTGGCATGAAATCCCATCGTCAGCTTACGTAGATGAGTAGCCAATGATATTCTTTCTTTTATTATTACTGTATGTAAACTCTGGGACCAGGATGAGTCTGAAATTATATAACAGCCAAAATATTGAAAATTACAGGTTTTTCCTTATTTACTTGTTGTCTTGTATCAGTGGTGCTTCATTGCTTTGCTTTGGTTTTTCATCGGTTATCTAAATTTGGAATATCGAGTTAAAATTTTCCTTCTTTTTTCATATTAATTTTATCCAGTATTGCTTAGCTATACAAACTTGCACGTTATAGCCAAGTACTTTCATCAAATATTATGCTTAAAATGGCATGGCCTGCTTTTGGTGTCCCACCCTTTTAATATTTTTCTATTTTAACTTTTAAAAGCTAAAAATTAACAATATTAAATGTTTTGTTAAAATATATAAAAACTTTATATATTTATTTTCTATTTATCCAAATCAATATGTAATTTTTTTAGAAAAATATTAATTTAAATAGATGATATTAATATTTATTGAGGAGTTGAAAATGTATGTACCAATGACTCTCTTTTGGACCGGGATGTACGTATTTCTTCATGTTAAAAAAGAACTAAAAGGTATTAGGTTGAAAAAAAATCCAAGACTTGGAGGTTTTACTGATTTTTAGATGTTCTCTATGTCTCTAGTTTTTATTTCAAAGTGTTGGATCTTGGAGCACGTTTCTATGGGATTCCAAGTTGGTAGTCGAAATCCAAGTTGTAGGGCAACGAGGAGAGCAGTTTGAGTTTGTGGAAGGAGACGAAGGTGGCCATTGACAAAGCCAAGGAGAAGCATTGATGTCTCTTTCAAGCTCCGTACTCTCTCCTTATCTATTATTTAAATCACTTATTATCGAGGCACTCTTTCTTTGCTGTTAAAAATGATTCCTCATCCAACTTACGACTCTCACGGACCACTTCGAAGCTTCTTCCTATATATGCTTTTTTATATTTTCATTAATCATCAACTTTCTTCTTTCTCTATATATGTAACATCCCTTACCCATATTCGACGCCAGAATAAGGTACGAGGTATTACCGGACTTAAACTCAAACAAACATTCAAAACCGGGACATGATTTCCACTCAAATTTAAAACTTTTCGAAAACATTCATTTCGTCCATTAAACGAGCCTACGAGGCCCAAAATGCATTAAGAGTAGTTCGGGACTAAACCGAGAACTTTAGAAAACTTCCTAACACTTAAAAAATTTTTCATCAAAACAAGGGTCACACGCCCGTGTGGCTTTGGGACACGCCCATGTGGGTAGGCCATGTGGACACACACGCCCGTCTCCCTAACCCGTGTAACTCTCTATTTATGACATCATCAACAAATTTAAGTCACACGGCCAAGTCACACACCCGTGTGTTTAGGCCGTGTGGACGATTTAATTTTCATAATTTTTCATAAAATAGGTGCAGACTTCACACGCCTTGGGCACATGCCCATGTCCCTGGGCCGTGTCCTTCACACTACTGAGACACACGGCTGTGTCTCTTTCCGTGTGGCCAATTCGAAGCTAAAAATTCAAGATGTAGAGGACATGACCAGATCACACACCCATAAGGCAAGCCGTGTGTCACACACGGCCTAGACACATGCCTGTGTGGACAAAAATAAGGCTATTTACCAAGCCATTTTGCCACCCTTACTTTCACCAATCTACAAAACAACAACCAACACCAATTCAAGCATATACATACTGTAACAGCTCGATTTAGACCCTATTCGGAACGGTGGTTTCAGGACCACGAATCCGAGTCAGAAAAATATTTAAAAATTATTTTCTATGTTTATTATGTGTGAATTAATATTCATGAAATTTTCATGTTTTAATTTTATCGTTTGAGTACCCGATTTAATAAAAGGGCTCAATCGCATAAAATGATAATTTGATGGTTAGATGTGAAAGTGCCTAATTGTTGTTGTCTTTATAATATGAAGCATTTATGTTGCAATATTACCATTTTTTAGAGGATGGACGGTTATGACCATGATTTATAATGGTTTAAAATTTTAGTTTAAAGGTTAAATTAGTAAAATATAAAACAATATGTATTATAATAAAACATAAATTAAAATATCCATGCATTTGTTCATCCATTTGACCGAATATAACAAAGAAAAAGAGAAAGAAAGAGCTTTCAAGGTTCGGCCCTTGTGTTCTTCAAATTAGGTATGTAATTTGTTCGGTTTTTGATCATTTTTACGTTTTTGAGATCGTTGCAGTGTAATGTACAAAGCCCATGCTTGAATTTCTAATTTTGATGAATATTTTGAGTTATGCCATTGATGAATAATTGAGCTTTATGATGTTAGTTGATGAAATATGAAAGATATGTTTTGGATTAACATGTTTTGTATTGGAATTTTTGATGATTTTGAGTAATTGGACTAAATTGCAAAAATAATAAATTGAGGGACTAAAATGTGAAATAAAATAAATGTATGGACTTGTATGAATATAAGGAACATTCGGTCTAAGCATAGTGTATTCAAATTTTGCATGTTTTGTGTTTTTGCAATTTGGACTAAATTGTAAAAAGTGTAAAATGTCAGGGGTAAAATGGTAATTTACCCATTTATGTGTTTTTGGACTAAATTGAGTGAAATTATGTTTTAATGAGTTTAATTTGAATATGTTTAGATCAAGAACCAAAGAAATCAGATTTGGATCGGGGGAAAACTAAAGTTGTCGATTAGTCGTCTCGTTCTGATTATCGTTGTCCGAGATAAGTTTATAAGCAAATAGATGTTGTTAATTTTAAATAAATATGAGTTTTATATGCTGAAATGAATTATATGAAAATGTATCTATGAAAGCCGAATGTGAATATGCTTGAAAGCTATGTGTACGAGTTCAATTCGACCAAGTTACAACGTCCGAAAGCCCCGTACGAACCTTAGGAATAGCTAGGATACATATGTCATGACATAGGATTTCTGATATATGTGTTCTCATGTAAGACCACGTCTGGGACGTTGGCATCGATATATGTGTTTACGTGTAAGACATCTGCATCGTATTTGATTCGTGTAAGACCCTATCTGGGACAGTGACATCGATATGTGATTATATGTAAGACTACATATGTGAGTTGGCATTGTACGATATGTATGATTATCTGAGTATACTATTCAATTTCGAATGGTTCAACGGGCAATGATAAGTTGTGATTGAATGTGTAAAATGAGCTAAAGTGATCAGGTATGTGATAGCTTACTATCTATTTGAAATAAGGTAAGTAGGTTACTTGATATGTGTTACAAATCATATATGATGTAAATGAAAAATATATGTGTTTATGGAAAGTACATTCGGCCTTATGAAGATAAATGTGAATACTTATGAAATGACTCTTGAATATATGTATATGAGTTTATGTACATTCGGTTAACTAATGATATTATGGTTTTGAGATTGAATGATATATTTTGATATTGGATATATGTATATTCAGCTAAATGAAAGTATTTGTTAGATATGAAATTGTAAGTTTGAAATTTTAGTATGAATTGGCTTGGTTAAATTTGATTGATATTGTTATTGAGTTATTTATTTGCTTATGACTTACTAAGCTATGATAGCTTATTGTGTGTATATGTTTACCTCTATTGTTTTTTAGATTTTGAAATCAAGTTACGAGGTCGGGGATTGTCAGCAAAGTCTATCACACTATCGACTGTTTTCGGTACTTTATAAGTTAAAATTTGAACTTATGGCATGTATAGGCCAGATAATGTTTGGAAATGTTGGATTTTGGTTTGTATATAATATATATAAGCCATGCGAAAATGGCTTGTTTATTTATGTTAAGTTCGATTTTAAGTATGAATATACTACGAATATGTTTGGTTGTGGTTTTGATGTTTTGGACCATTATATATGTTTATATGTGAACCATGGTTAATATATATTTGTCAATGTTGATGAAATTATGCCAAAGTATATGTGTTTGGTATCATTGGTATGATGTGAAATTATGATTGGATATGTTTTTTGCTGAGTGATATGCTTAATATATAAGTGGAATATATTAGGTAAATAGCTATGATTGAAGTATTGATATTCGATTATGTGATGAAGTAGGTATGGATAATATTTGTATGTCTTTGATCATAGGTTGTAAATATGATTTTAGGTGTAATGAAAAGCTTGTGAAACGACCATGTTTTGATTCGACAAAAAGGTGAATTAACTTTCAGTGGATGTTAGATAATTGGGGTGACATGTATTTGATATTAAAGTTGGATTTTTTTGGCTATATGGATATATATATACTTAGCTGAATGTGTGATTATTGAATTAGTTTTGAATATGACTTTTTTTAGTTTGCTTGATAAAGTGATATTAGCATGTTAAAATTCGGTTTTGGTATGCTAAAAATGTTGGACGAATAGTTATTATGTATTGTACTTATATATATAATTGATGTGTTGGTATGAAAGGTAAAATAAAATGTTTGATTATTCGGTTTAGTTCTTGGAAATGTTTCATGCGTGTAAAGTGATAGAGCATAATGGATGTTGACATCAAATAAGGCAAATGTATTTAGCATGTTATATATATTCGGCTAAAGTTTTTAGTAAATGACCATATGAATAGTAACTTAAGTTTTTAATAAACAAGATGATTTGATGCAAGTTTAATATGTGACTTTGTTATTGTGCTTTACTTATTAAGTAAATCTTATATGACATTTTTGTGTGTATTAACTAAACATCAAGTAAGTAAGTTGGTTTAGAATAAATTTATAATTAGGTTGTATGTATATTTGGTCTTAAGTAATGAGTAATGAGATGTTTTAATTCATATGCTTATATTCGGCCATTTGATAACGATTAAATTGAATGTTATTCAATTTATGTGTAACTTGTAATATTTGGTTTGATTTAGTATATGTTCAAATGTGTAACACCCCTAACATGAAATCATTCCATGAAACTATAGACCATAAAAATCTGATAAATTTTTTTATGTTGGATTTGTGGTCCAGAAACTATTGTTCCGACTAGCCCCAAAATCGAGCTGTTACAACTCTCTCCCCTTTAGGGATTTTCGTCCTTGAAAAACTTACCAGAAAAGAGGTTTGGATACTGTTTTCTCATGGCCTCCTCTGGTTCCTACGTAGCCTCTTCAACACCTTGTCTTTTCCACAAAACTTTCACTAGAGCTATACTTTTATTTCTCAACTGTTTAACTTCCGAGCTAAGATTTTAATCGGTTCTTCACCATACGTCATATCTGGTCAAATCTCAATCTCCATCGGGAAAATCACATATGAAGGATCGGATCGATATTGTCGCAACATCGACACATAAAACACATTATGAATCCTTTCCAACTCTGTCGGTAAGGCTAATCGATATGTCACTGGCCTTATTCTTTCAATAATTTCATATGACCCAATAAAACGTGGACTCAACTTACCTTTACAGCCAAATCAGAGAATCTTTTTCCACGGATATACTTTCAAAAATACTTTATCCAAAATTTGAAACTCAATCTCTTCTCTTTTCAAATCCGCGTATGATTTCTGTCTATTGGAAGCAGTTTTCAAACAATTTCGAATTACTTTTACTTTCTCTTCGGTTTCCTTAACCAAGTCAACCTCGTGAATCTGTTTCTCACTAATTCGGTCTAATACAAAGGTGTTCGGCAATTGCGGCCATACAATGCCTCATAAGGTGCCATTTTTATACTCAACTGATGGCTGTTGTTATAGGCAAATTCATCCAATGGTAGATATTTTTCCCAACTACCCTCAAATTGTAGAACACAGCATCGAAGCATATATTCAATTATCTGAATTACCCTTTCAGATTGACCGTCGATCTGTTGATGAAATGCAGTACTAAAATTCAATTTCGTACCCAAGGCTTCTTGTAACTTTTTCTAAAACCTCGAAGTAAACCTCGGATCTCTATCCGAAATAATAAAAATAGGTACCTCGTGTAATCTCACAATCTCAGCAATGTACAACTCAGCTAGCTTGTCAAGTGAATAATCAGTATGTACCGGTATAAAATGAGCCGATTTCGTCAATCTATCAACCACAACTCATATGACATATTTCTTTTTCGGAGTCATAGGCAAGCCTGTTATGAAATCCATCATAATTCTATCTCATTTCCACTCGGGTACCATCACTGGCTGAAGTAAACCCGAAGGCACTTAGTGTTTGGCTTTTACGTGTTGGCATATCAAACATTTCAAAACAAACTCGGAGATATCTCTTTTCATACCTGGCCACCAATACATTTTCTTCAAGTCTTATATATTTTCGTACTACCCAGATGTACAGATAAACAACCATTATGTGCTTCATGAAGAATTTTCTAAATAAGTTCATCATTTTTCGGTACACAGATCCTATCTCAGAACATCAAACAATCATCAGATCCGACATGAAAATCTGAATCACTAACCGATTCACAATGAGCTCTCTTGGCTTGCAAATCACTGTCACATTTTTGAGCTTCACAAATCTGCTGAGTAAACATTGGCCTAGCTCTCAACTCAGCTAGAATAAAAATGTCATAAGATAAAGTCAATTTTGTGTCCAAAGCTCTCAAAGAAAACAAAGTCTTCCTATTCAAGGCATCTGCGACTACATGTGCTTTACCCGGGTGATAGTCAATCACCAACTCATAATCTTTCAAGAACTCGAGCCATCTTCATTGTCGTAAGTTCAAGTCTTTCTGGGTCATCAAATAGTTTAAACTCTTATGGTCGATAAAAACATGACATTTCTCACCATACAAATGGTGTCGCCATATCTTCAAAGCAAACACAATAGCAACTAATTCCAAATCATGCGTCGGGTAATTCTTCTCATGTGGCTTCAATTGTCTCGAGGCATAAGCTATCACTTTGTCTTCTTGCATCAACACACATCCTAATCCATTCAGTGATGCGTCGCTATAAATCACAAATTCCTTTCCAGATTCAGGTTGCAGTAAAACCAGTGCCTCAAGCAATAATGCCTTCAGCTTCTCAAAACTTTGTTGACATTTTTGCAACAAATCTCGTCATAGGAGTAGCAATCATCGAAAATCCTTTAACAAACCGGCTAAGCCCAGAAAACTTTTGACTTCGAACACATTTCTTAGCAGTTTCCAATCAACAATTGCTGAAATTTTACTTGGATCAACCCAAATACCATGACCTGAGACAATATGGCCCCAAAATCCAACTTCTTTGAGCCTAAACTCACTTTTACTGAACTTAGCATACAACTGTTTATCTCTCAAAGTTTGTAAAACAGTTCTCAAATGCTCGGCATGCTCAGTCTCATAATGAGAATAAATCAGTATGTCATCAATAAAAACAACTAAAAACTTATCCAAACATGGTCGGAAAATTTGATTCATCAAGTCAATGAAAACAACAGGGCATTAGTTAATCCAAATGGCATAACAAGGAATTTATAGTGCCCGTACCTTATTCTGAAAGAAAATTTCAGCACATCTGACTCTTTAACTCTCAACTGGTAATACCCATATCTCAAATCAATCTTGGAAAACACTGTCGCTCCTTTCAACTTATCAAATAAGTCATCTATCCTCAGCAACGGATACTTGTTCTTTATGGTTACCTTATTGAGCTATCGGTAATCTATACAAAGTCTCATAGATCCGTCTTTCTTCTTTATAAATAATACCGGAGCACCCCAGGGGGAATAACTTGATCTCGCGAATCCCTTATCTGTCTATTCTTGCAACTGAGCTTTTAATTCTTTCAATTCAATCAGAGCCATTCTATATGGAGCAATAGATATCGGTGAAGTACCAGCGACTAACTCAATCCCAAACTCAACTTCTCTAACTGGAGGTAACCCAAGCAACTTTTTCGGAAACACATCTAGATATTCACAAACTATCGGTACAGATTC
The DNA here is from genome assembly GCF_007990345.1 of Gossypium hirsutum. Lineage (NCBI taxonomy): Eukaryota > Viridiplantae > Streptophyta > Magnoliopsida > Malvales > Malvaceae > Gossypium > Gossypium hirsutum. The sequence continues at coordinate 29,160,913 of NC_053435.1, read as the reverse complement.
AATTTTCAATTCAGACTCTTTCGTGTTTAACACATAAGCTAGGTAAGCATCACACCCTTTTCTTATACATTTCTGAGCTGACATTGAAGAAATTACCATAGGTAATCTATCTGACTCATTTGACTCAACCCGAAGAATTTCACCATTTTCACATTTCAATTCAATAGCTTTCTGTCTACAATTTACTATAGATCATGCAACGTCAGCCAATCCATACCCAAAATAACATCAAACTCATCAAATGAAAACAACATCAAGTCAGCCAGAAAACAGTAAGCTCTAATCATAAAAGGACATTTCTTACCTACTTTTTCAACTAAAACATGCTTGCCTAAAGGGTTTGACACCTTAATCACAAATTCGGTAAACTCGACAGGTAGTTTCTTATTATTTACCAAATTCATACAAACATACGAATGAGTAGATCCAGGGTCAATCAATGCAATAACATTAGTATCATAAAGAGAAAAAGTACCAGTAATAACATCGAGAGACGTTGCTTCTTCGTGTGAGCACGAATGGCATAGGCTCTCGCCGGTGCTCGAGTTTTAGATCTCACAGTAGTTTCTTTCGTCACACTTTTACTATTGGCTCCATTTCCAGTATTCCTTGGGGGCCTTCCTTTGAAGCAGTATTACTAGGCCTTGCACTTTGAAATTTCTCTTTTTCTGCCATCTCTGGGCAATCTCTGATAAAATGCTCTTGTGAACCACACTTGAAACAAGCCCGGTCATTCATTCTACATTTGTCGAGATGTCTTCTTCCACATTGTTGACACTCGGGCCTATTAGACTTTACATTGCCCACTTGCCATTGAGGTGGCTTGAGATTTAAAACTCGAATGTTGCTTCTCAAGATCTCTACTTGGGTATCCCAATAAAAATTCGAATGGGAATACATTTCTTTAGACTTCTTAGACTGAGATGGAAACGACTTACTCATCGGTCTCTTCCTCGAATCTTTAGCTTCAAGATCAGCTCTCTCGGCCTTACAAGCCTGTTCAACCAATACCACAAACTCTTTCAATTCTAAGATCCCGACTAAAACATAAATATCTTCATTCAATCCATCCTCAAATCTTTTGTACATAATAGCTTCTGTGGAAACACACTCTTGAGCGTATTTGCTCAATCTGACAAATTCTCGCTCGTACTCTATTACGGTCATACGACCCTATTTCAACTCTAGAAATTCCTTACGTTTTTGATTGATGAACCGTTGCCTAATATACTTCTTTCGAAACTCCTACTGAAAGAAGTTCCATGTGACCCTTTCTCTCGGAACTACAGATACAAGTGTATTCCACCAATGGTATGCAGAATCTCTCAAAAGCAAGATAACACATTTAAACACTCTTTTGGTGTGCAGGACAACTCATCGAATACCCTAATAGAGTTCTCGAGCCAAAACTCGGCTCTCTCAGGATCATCATCCATATTATCTCGAAAATGTTCTGACCCACGCTTTCGAATCTTATCAACCAGAGGCTTATTCATTCTTACAAAGTTCATACCTTGTGGGACTATGGGAACCGGTCGAGCAATAGGTGGGGGTGGCGGAGGTTGGGGATTCGAATTTATTCAAAAAAATTCCGTATAACACTCATTCATAATATGGAGAAAGGCTTCCTTGCCTCCTTCTCATTGACTAACCATAGGGGGTTTACTATTCGATGGCGCTACCCCTTGAGCGAGAGTCGACGCATTACTTTCTACCTCATCAGCCTCAGCTCAATTGAGATCCAATACTATATGAAAATATGATTTACAATTGTCAGGAGTCATCACACTATCACAGTTCATTTATGGCATGTATAGCTAGACTCTTACACACACTATGTTAGTATTTGATACCACTAAATGTAACACCCCTTACCCGTATTCGACGTTGGAATAGGGTACGAGGCATTACTAACTTAAACTCAAACAAACATTCAAAATTGGGACATGAATTTCCACTCAAATTTAAAACTTTTCGAAAACATTCATTTCGTCCCTTAAACGAGCCTACGAGGCCCAAAACATGCATTAAGAGTGGTTCGGGACTAAACCGAGAACTTTAGAAAACTTCCCAACATTTATAAATTTTTTCATCAAAATAGGGGTCACACGCCCGTGTATGTAGGCTGTGTGGACATACACGCCCATGCCTCTAACCTGTGTAACTCTCTATTTATGACGTCATCAATAAATTGAAGTCACACGGCCAAGTCACACGCCCGTGTGCTTAGGCCGTGTGGGCGATTTAATTTTCATAATTTTTCATAAAATAGGTGTAGACTTCACACGCCTTGGGCACACGCTCATGTTCCTGGGCCGTGTCCTTCACACGGATGAGACACACGGCCGTTTCTCTTCCCGTGTGGCCAATTAGAAGCTAAAAATTTAAGATGCAGGGGACACACGGCCGAATCACACACCCATAGGGCAAGCCATGTGTCACATACGGCCTAGACACATGCCCATGTGTCTACTCGTGTAGACAAAAATAAGGTTATTTACCAAGCCATTTTGCCACCCTTACTTGCAGCAATCTACACAACCACAACCAACACCAATTCAAGCATAAACATACAACCAATTCAGCCACAACCAAGTCATTCACACATCAGTTACATGTTATGTTCTATCACATACAACATCTCATACTTATCATCTCAAACCATGCAAAATCCATATCCATGAAAACATCATCATATTATGGAAAAATTACCTTTTTGCCCTTAAAGTTTCATATTTTTACAAATTAGCCTTTAAGCTCGTAAAATGAAATGCACTCAATTTTTTTGTTACCCAAGCCTAGTCGAACCATAAACATGCTCATATCAGCCCACATTTTTCATCAAATTAGATTTTTACTAACCATTTTGCAAATTTTTACAAATAAGTCCTTTTTAGGTATTTTTATGGAAAATCACTTAGTAAAAGTTGTTTATCACACCTTAAACATACAATATCTTCCATCAAACATTAAAATACATGCATGCCATAGATGGGTAAATTTTTAAACATGAACCTTACTTCAAAATAAAGGTAGAAATAGGTAAATTGGGTTACGAAGACTTAAAAAATGTAAAGAACATTAAAAACGGGGCTAGAATGCACTTACTATCAAGCTTGAAAGTTGAAGAAACCCTAGCTATGGTGTCTTGAGAATTTCAGCCAATCTAGGAGAAGTTGGACACAATTTTGGCTTTATTTTGGCTTTTTATTCTTTTATTTACCAAATAACCAAAATGCCCTTTTTACCAAATTTTAAAATTTTATCTCAACATGTCCATTTTTGTCCACTAACTTAAAAAATGGTCTAATTATAATAAAGGACCTCTAATTTAAAACTCATAGCAATTGGACACCTCTAGCATGTAGAACTCAACTTTTGCAATTTTTACAATTTAGTGTTTTTTACTAAATTGAGTGCCCAAACATCAAAATTTTCGAACGAAATTTTTAGAAAATTATTATATGAAACTGTAGACCACAAAAATATAAGAAAATTAAATTTTCCTATGTTATATTTTTGGTCCCAAAACCACTGTTCCGACTAGCCCCAAAATCGGGCTGTTACAATATAGTTGCTTTTATACTCATTATTTCTCAGTTTCTTCTCAAATGGGTCACTTCATTAACCTTTTAGTTTTCCTGTCATTTTCTTTAAGCTTCTGTTTGTTTCCTAGAACAGTATCAGCTCAACTAAGATAAAATTTCTATGCTAATTCTTGCTCAAATGTAGAAGCCATTTTTAGAGGTAAAGTGGCCAAGAAATTCAGCCAAACTTTAGTCACAGTTCCTGCCACTTTCCATCTCTTCCATGATTTCGTTGTCCAGGTTTTTTTGCAACACTTTTTTTTGAATATTACCTTTTTCTCCATTTTGCTTAAAATGTATCAACCTGTGTTTGCAAGTGCATTTATTGTTTCTAACATGGATATGATACTTCGATTATGATTACATCTACCAGTAGCAACAAAGCTGAAAAAGATTACCCTGATAACCTGTCGTTAGCCGGAGATGGATTTTACACCATTATCAAAGCTAAAGTAGTGGTTGATGAGGTTCCAAGTTGTAGAAACAAGGTTTCTTGTGCTGATATCTTGGCTTTGGCTACCCGTAATGTTATTGCTATGGTATGGTTCGTTCCTATTTCTTTGATATTACCATAATGATTGTTTGACATTATTGCTGATATATTAGTGAATGTGATCTGATTATAATTGCAGTCTGATGGACCTTCTTATGATGTTGAATTGGGGAGATTAGATGGGTTAAGCTCTACAACTTTTAGTGTCAATGGAAAGCTTCCTCACTCAACTTTCAACTTGAATCATCTTAATTCTCTTTTTGCAGCAAATGGCCTTAGCCAAACTGGCATGATTGCTCTATTAGGTCTTATTATTACCACAACTTCAATGTCTGCATTTCCAACATAAGCTTCCCATGTTAAAGGCTTTCATTGGTTTTATGTTCTTGCAGCAGCACACACTCTTGGATTCTCACATTGCGACAAGTTTTCCAACAAAATATACAATTTTAGCCATCAAAATGCAGTGGACCCAATGCTCAACAAGGACTATGCTACTCAAATTCAACAAATGTGCCCCAGGATTTTGGACCCAAGGATAGTCATCAATATAGACCCAAACACACCCAGGATATTTGACAATGTCTACTTCCAGAACTTTTAGAAAGGGCAGGGCCTTTTCACCTCCGACCAGGTTTTATTCACGGACACAAGGTCTAGACCTACTGTAGACGCATGGGCCTCCAAGTCACAGGCTTTTAACCAAGCTTTTATTACTGCTATGACTAAGTTGGGTCGGGTAGGTGTCAAGACTAGGAGGAACGACAACATTCATAGAAACTGTGCTGCCTTTAACTAAGAATAAAGGTTGGGTTCTTGAAGCTGAATTTTTGTTATACAAAGATCTATGTTATTTAGTTTATAGTAAGATTTCTTGGTATTATAATGAGTTAGAGAAAGGGATTGGAATGATTGAATCATAAAAGTAAAATAAACAGATGATGTGACTGTGACAGCAAACGTTGTTTGAGCCTAATTGGATTGGACTGGATCAGGAAAATGAACGTTCAGTTACGATGTTATTAACTTCTCTTTATTGAATCGTTAACTGTATTTATAATTCATACTAGTACATACCTAACATTACAAGGAAATAAGACTAGGCAAAAGCATCAAAAGTCAGCTCACCAAATCAATCATACAGTAATTGTAAATTGTAACACCCCTTATCCGTATCCGATGTCGAGACAGGGTTCGAGGCATTACCGAACTTAAACATTCACAAACATGTAAAACTAGGCCACAAAATTTTGTCCAATTTAAAACTTTTCAAACACATGCATATCATCCTTTACATGGGCCTTCAAGGCCTAAAACATACATCGGGGTGGTTTGGGACTAAACCGGGAACTTTCGATACACTTTGGACAATTTAATAAATTTTCTTGCTTTAGAGAGTCACACGCCCGTGTGGGTTGGGCCGTGTGGTCACACACGCCCATGTGGCTTGGGACACGCTCATGTCCTCAGCCCGTGTAACTCTTTATTTGTGAAATCAGCAAGTAATTTGAACCACACGGCCAGGCCACACGCCCGTGTGCTAGGCTGTGTCCTCAGCTCGTATAATTCTTTATTTGTGACGTCAGCAAGTAATTTGAACCACACGGCCAGGCCACACACCCGTGTGCTAGGTCGTGTCCTCCACACAACTGAGACACATGGTCGTGTCTTTGGCTGTATGGCCAACACTTAGGCTATTTTCCAAGCCTTTTGTTACCATTAATACCTTACATACTTAAATACTTTATAGACACATATATTGTAGCATCAAGTAGATAATTAAACATCCCCCATTAAGACTCAATTTTAATATTCATATGCCGGCATATATATGTTTTGCTTACTTATTTTATACGAAGTCTAAACATACCAATTTACAATCAATTGAACATGTCATTTTGATTATCACTTATACATTTATACCATGCTTGACATTATTTCACATTCACAAACGACATGCTTGCCTAAGTCATTCCACACCAATTTCGTTTTCCAGCATTATTGACTTATTGCCATATCACACTTTTATTCTTTGAGTATGACAACTTCATTTGGTTATAAGACATTCATCAAGAAGACATATCGTAACACTAACAATTCATATCAAAAAAATATAATCACAAAACCACATCACAAGGCATTAATACATAGCTTGGATAAATAGGCTTATGAGCCATCACCCATATAAGCCACGTCTCATGGCTAAACATAACGAATCAATTTAAGCCAAAATCTTGACCAGACCAGAAGATTACACATCATAATAACTAAGTCCCTATACATGCCACTCACTCAAATACACCTAAGTTTTATCAATACCCCAACGATAATAGCTTGATAGTGTGATGCTGTCTCCGATGATGTCCAACCCCGAGCTGACCTGACAACACTAAAGGAATGAAAAGGCAGGAGTAAGCTTTACGCTTAATAAGTCCATATGAAAATAATAAGCAATATGCCAACATGCTACTCAAGGTAATACGACTATAATTACACTTTTACTTATTTTCTGGTCATGCTGTTTTTCTTGAGTCATGGTTACTAATTTATTTATATCTGGAGCTAAGGAATCCAAATTAAGATCAGCTAATTTTCCTTGAAACTAGACTCACATATCTTCTTACTATAAAATTTTCAGAATTTTTTGTCTAGCCAATAAGTACAGTTTATTCTTTAAAGTTACCCCTTTTTCGCTATTTGACAGTTCCGACCCCTCTTCATTAAAAATTATTTATCTCATAATACGAGACTCGGATGATGTTCCTCTCTATTTACCTTAAAAACAGACTCATTAAAGATTTTAAGAATATAAATTATAACCCACAAATATTTTTTACAAATTTCAATTATTTTCTCAAATAATAACAGGGGATTTCGAAATCATTCTGACTCTATCTCACAATAATTTAAATATCTCATAATCTGATATTCATTTTCTTACACTGTTTCTTATATGTGAAACCAGACTCAATAAGCTTTAATTTCATATTTTATTCAGCCTCAAATTCAATTTCTACAATTTTTGGTGAACTTTCAAAGTTGGACTACAGCTACTATTCAAAATAGTTTTAGTACAAAAATGATGATGACTAAGTTCATCACACCTTCATTTCTTTAAAGTTATAAATCTATGCATTTATAAACAAATATCATAGTCCAACAAATTAACACAACATAATTTCACAATGCTCATGGACTTACCACTCGTGCATTTCATATTCAATTGAGTTTTTGTACATACCTGTACTCATTCGTAACATAACTCAAGTTCGTTCTCACCAATCACATACCTTATTGGGACCATCAGCAGATCCTTCCTTGAATTACCTCTTGAGCACTAGGAACACTAATGGATACACGAAAACTTGCACATAGTGCCATATACGAAGCTAGAACCAACTCATAGAGCGTAAAGTATGTAGCTAAAGCTACCACATATTATGTACTGCTCGCATTTGAGCTACTCACGGGTCTGTACATAAAGTCAGCACCTAGACCCTAAGGCATTAACATGATATGCTCGATCAATGAGTTACTCACGGGCCTGATCACATAGTTAGCACGTAGACCCACATTACATATATCACTTATCTCATGAACTCAGACATAACTCATGAGTTCAGACCATATAGTTCCTCATGACATATCCCGTGTATCCTATACTATTCCCGAGGTTCAAACGGGGTTTCTTATCTAACTCAATGTCTTCGCACTTGCTCATAATGTGATTTATTCTTCCATCATACATTTCATACTTTCATGATAGTAATAAAACATTTAAATGTACATATTACCAAAGCATTAAAATATGCTACAACATCGCATTATTTGCTTATGTACTTGTCGTATCTTCATCAACATTATCCGTATAATCAATCATACAATTTATATAATAATAAAAATGAAGCATTTTATATTCAATTATAACATTGCATTTTTATTATCACACGAACTTACCTCGAATGAAAATTTTGGCCAATTATTCCATTTTAGTCCATAACCTTGTGCTTTCCGATTTATGCTCGAATCTCGATTTTCTTGATCTATAATGATAAACTATTTTAATCATCATATTAACCAATAGATTTCATAATTTATATCATATTAACCAATAGATTTCATAATTTATACTTTGGCAAAATGACCATTTTGCCCCTAAACTTCACAAATTTACGATTTTACCCCTAGGCTCGTAAATCGATTTTTATTGAATTTCCTCACTACCCAAGCCTAGCCGAATTCATTTTATACTCGGAGCAGCCAACAATTCTCATTATTACTCAATACTTATCACTCATTTTGCCATCTTTACAAAATGGTCCATTTTAGGTGTTTTCATGAAAATCCTTTCACAAAAGTTGTTTATTACACAACCAAGATTCATTTTCTTCCATAAAATTTCAGTTAACAACACATATTCTTTCATGGAAAAACCCTAGACTCTCAACCATTTTGCAAAACAATTCTTTTAATAGCTAGATTAATCTTTAGGGGTTCCAAAAACACAAAAATTATCAAGAAAGACTACTAAGAAGACTTACTTGCAAGAGTATAAGGTTGCTGAAAATTTTAAGCTTCCATGACTGTTTTGTTGAAGAAAAATTGGTGGAGAAAGAAGGAGAGAGATGAGAAAATGACAAATTTTCCTATTTGTTTTATTTTATTCAATTTTATCACTTAATTTCCACCAAATGTTGTCTTTTCTATTTCTTTGTCTCCTATGACCGGCCACCTCTCAAAAGGGTCTATTTGCCCTTTAAAGACCTCCATAATATGATTCATAGTCAATTTACACCTTTAGCTAATAAAATAGGACTTTTGCACTTTATGCGATTTAGTCTTTTTCACAATTAAGCCCACAAACACTAAAATTAACTCACCACATTTTTCATGCACTTATCTAATCATGCTATGACACATAAAATAATATTAAAAATAATTTCTTCGACCTTGAATAGTGTTTTTGAAATCACTATTCTGATTAGGCCCAAAATCAGGCTGTTACAATTCTCCCCCCTTTAGAGATTTTCGTCCCCGAAAATCTTACCAGAAAAGTGGTTTAGTTATCACATAAACTCCACTATCTCATAATCATTGCTGAAGAAATATTACTCAGGCTATGCTTAATACTTAGCTCTTTAATTTCTCATACTAAAGTCATGAACAATTCTGTATTATACGATGCATTAACCGAATCTTGACTTCTATCTGAAAATTCATGTATACAAGGGTCGAATCCACACCGTCATAGAACATATATATTACACATCATACTTGAATCCTCTCGGATTCCAAATGGCACAGCCAGCCCCATCATCATGGCCTTAAGTTCTCTATCATTTTATACAGCCCGATAGTTTACTAATTCAACCTTTGGTTGTCATTAAAATTCAGAGCCTCATTTTTTTCAATAATTCACGATATAAATCCCGGATCTCAATCCGATTAACAAAAACTAGCATTTTAAGAAATTCAACAATCTCAAAGATACTTAATTCCATAAGTCTAATGAACCGAAATTCTGTACATACTGACATGATTTGTAGATTCATCAATTACTTAACAACAAGTCACATAACATCTTTCTCTTTCAAACATATGAATAATCCTGATATGAAATCTATAGTAATCTCATTCTCATTTCCATTCCATTACCACCACTGGTGAAAATTGTTCTAACATTACCTGATATTCGACTCTAATCTTGATAACATTTCATGTATTCAAGCACAAAGATAAAAAATGTCGAGTTCCAAACTCAAACACCAATACATTACTCCTGTGAGTTTTTTTGTGACCTTCTGTATCAGCTTTGGATTTTCTACTAAAGCACTTGTAACCACATTTTCCTTTTCTTAAAGATCATACAACAACAATCTCAGATCATCTACGCTATTTCAAACTTAAATCTTTCTATAACAGCAATACATTAAGCTATCACATTGCCTTTTTGTCCCAAAACATATCACAATCTGTTTAACGACACATCACAGAAAAATCAAGAATTTCTTGCCCGATGTAAGCTAAACCAAGTCTAATGTTCTAATTAACAATGGTCTCGTATGTTCTAAACTTTACTAACATGCAATAGTCCGTTCAACTTTCACAAGGCGATAACTTTATCATTCATAGCAACTTTAAATCATATCAAAGTCTGCTAGGGAATATACACTTTTCATTCAGACTATCTGTCTTTTACCTGTAAAGAAATGAAATTTTATTCCCGGACATGAATACCTCGTTTAGTCTTTCAAACAATATTCAATATCGATTGGACCACTGAGTCGGTCTTAATCACCAATAAATGACATTTCAAGAAATCCTCTCTTCCAGTCAATAGAACGATTCAACATGTAATTATTCAAAGTTCACTTGTCATAATAATCAAAAGACCATTTCAAATGCAATAAGGATAATATACTTTGCCATATATGTATCTAACCGAACATCGATTAGAAGAAACAAAATTATAACATCATGTGTATTTTCTTATAAAATTCCAATAGATGAAATATAATAGAATGCCAAAGAGAAATAGAGCAGTGCTGATTATGAACTAATCAGGTTATCAATACCTTTGTCTATACATTATGATTAGAAAGCATTCCATACAATAAAATTTCATTAGAGGATAGATAGCCACAGGAATACCTCTGAGAATAAATATTCACATAAAATACCCCAGAAGAGACTGCCAAAATTTCTTCAGTTATAACGGCCATGCTCAGATATCTTATCTTTTAAATATTATTCCTTCAACTATTCCTGAATAGATCGATTCACCGAAGTTAACTTCTTCACCAACTGTGATATGGCATAATCCGAGAGATTCTTTGGATCAGTTCGATACCATTCTAATTCTGCCTCTACTCATTAACCCATCTCAATCTCTAATCATATTCGTAATCATTCTACAGCTGAACTCTTAGGTCTAATACTTATGAACTTGTCAGTACGAATCTCATGAAATTCCTTTACAAAATACCACTCTGGTAAGGGGGTGGGTGATGTGAGCACACCCGGGGCATCCTCGAATGCAAATCAAGAACTAATCGAGCTTCTAAAAGGCCCCATGACTCGAGCTCGAACCAAGCAAGTTCAAGACGCTTTATCAGCCTTGGTGTTACGCATTTGGGATGATAACAAGGTCCAAGACGTTGGGCGAGCTAAGGACAATGCCTTGAAGACTCAATGTATTCTTTTGCAATCCGATCTCAGCTCCTTTCCAGCTCTTTATGCGTCATTCAGCTCCAATCATCTCGCTTGAGCTCAAATTTAGCTTGTTTCAGCTCATTTCTTTTACATTACAATAGACTAAGTTTAAACTTTATTCTGAATTAAGTTTGCAATAGCTCATGCCGAATTCTCTAGCTCAACTTAGCTCACTAAGTGTTTTTAACTATTTAAGCTAGTCGAATTTAATTTGATAGTTGACTTATAATTAATGTGTCTGAATTTAGTTAAAGTCATTAAGTTGTTTAGTTAATATCTTTAATTATGATTATATGAATAATTATTTTATTTAATTATGTTATTTAATTATGTAGGTTCAGCCGAATGTGGAGATTCATTCATGTCAAGGTGCATGTACAGGAATGTTCATTGAATGGGAAGATTCATGCATGGTTCGGTTCAATGTTTGGAGGACTTACATTCATGTACATGGAGGATTAATTGCATACAATGGATATTGAAGAATACATCTCACTTGGATGGCACACATGCATGAATGAGGGATAATTAATGCAAGTACATGTACGGCTAGGTCCAAGCTCCCTTCCATGTTCTATGTACAGCCGAATGCATATGGGAGGACCCTTGGGGTTTCTAAGCACCTATTCAGCCAAGAGACACCTCTTGGAAGCTTCATGCACCCCATGGTCGAACCTAGACAACCCATTGAGCTACCAAAGACTCACATTCATCCAAGTGATTAAAGCTCATACATGAAGCTGTCCAAACACATCCCCATCAGCCGAATCAAGACTAGTTAATTAATGTTTTCATTCTAGAACATTCTAGCTAGTTAATGACTGAATTTGCTTAGTCTTTAAGCTAGCTAGTTTGTCCATTCGGTTACTACAAAATAGCTTATAAATAGTTTGCTCATTTCATTGTAAAAGGACTTTTGCTAAATTTGTTAATAAACATTGTTCTTGTGAGGTTGTTTCCTCTCATATCTCGTACAAGTTTCGAAGACTTATCTAGTTTGTGCTAGTGGCGTCTACCGATCTTGTTTGAACTATCACCAGCTTTGGTGTGGCGTTCACCTATCCATCTATCCATATTTTTCACCTTAACCATATAGGAATCGGGGTGACACTTTTTAGCGTTGAATCATTCCTGACGTTGAGTTCGTTTTCCATTCCCATTCCCATTTCAAATTTCTTTCTTGTTAACCAAACCGAACCGTCTATCCTTCATCCATCTTTGCTACCCTTAGCTGAACCTATTGCTAATTCTACACTTATTGAAACCTTCCGCTTATCCTATTCTATTTTTTTACTTCTATTACTAAAAAATCGAGGCACGAACAACTCTCTCAACTACGATCGGGCAACTAAGTGAATTCGACTCAACTACCCGAGCCGGATCACATCTTTTGGTATCAGAGCTTGTAAAACGAGAGGTGCCGACGTTCGTATCAAGATCGAAATAGGTTCGTTGTGAAAAAATATTTGAGTAAAAAAATAAAAAAAATTCTTCAAGTTGTAATTTTCATTTTTCTCCATTGTAATAGTGGTATTGTGAAGTATTAAAAGAAGAAGAAGAAGAAAAAAAATCAAAATTAAAAAAAAAAAGAGAGAAGTGACCAAGTTCTTTTCTTTTGTTATATTTTGTTCCGATCGTCAATTATTCTTTTCACCAATTTTTAACCCCCCATCTCCAAAATGCCACACTACACCGAAGAAAATTGTTCTTTTAGCCTTCTCGTACACCCTAACATCTTATCCCTTGTAACTGATTTTGAAGCCGACCCTAAAGCACCAAGACGAGTCAAGAGAAACAAACTACGAGGTTACGAGAGTAAGCTTGAGTGGTAAAAGGCTAGAGAGTGTGAGAGCATTTGAGAGTTGAAAAAAGCCTAAAAGCGAGTGAAAACACGAGTGGAGTGCTCATCCATTATTTTCTTTCCGAGTGAAATAGTGAGGTTTGTGGTGAGGATTTCATCTTTCTATTTTAATTTTTTTTTTGTTTCTAAATCATGTTGCGAGAAGAAATTTCAGAATTTGATTTTCAGTATTTGTTGAAAGAGATGGAGTGCATGCTCGATCAAAAGATCAAGCCTATCCAAGAAAGTGAGATCATCGAGCAAGAACCGAAAGAGAGCAAAGTTCATCAAGTCGAGGGACGGAATCAAGACTTTCAAGAAAACAATCGTCCAATGACTATTTGGGAAGAGACCTATATCGTGGATCTTCTTCATCAAAGAATTTGAGACGAAGTCAAACAAATTTTGAGTTTGAAGCCTATTATGGTGGCAAACAAGAAATCACAAGCCGATCTTCGTGTACACCAAGTTATTCATCAATGAAGAATCAATCTCGAAGAGATGATTATCGTCTGTATGAAGACCCCTCCTCTCATTCTCAATGAGAAGTCTCTCATTTTGATTCCTTCTTGTATTCTTCCTCTTGTAATAAAAGTGAAAAAACAAGTGAGAAAGAATTTAAAAGAAAAAGAGAAGGAAAAAGAAAAAGAGATCGAGAGTGAAAAAGAAATTGAGTCTGAAGAGAGAAAAGATATTGAGCAAGAAAAGAGTGTTGTCGATGAAAATTAAATAAGAAAAAGAGATGCAAGAGAACAAGAAAAAGTGAGTAGTGTTCCTACTAACCCACATGTGAGATTTCCTCGTGTTGTTCCTTTTTAGGTTTCCGAAGATCCGAGAAAAGAATTTCGACTTCAATACCTTTCCGAGGAGAAAAGGTTTACTTTGATTGAAAGAGGTAACATTTTCAATGATCCTCGTTCAGCTTTGCCAAAAGGTAAGCAAGGTATGAGTTTTGAAGTTTTTAAAACACATTAGCCTCATTCGATTGTCGATGGAAACTTTGTTAATGTTTTGGGTTTCGAAAAGCGCTTGTACCATGGCATGGTTGATTATTCTTTCTTGATTAATAATGATTTGTTTGTTTCAAGTGTTGATAATAAAAGTGCTACTCATAAAGAATGTGTTGTTGATAGTATGTTGGTGAAGTAATCATTAATCGGCAATTGCAAGGTTTGGTTGTACAAGATAATGAATCATGTAACCTTTTTCATTTGCTTGATTGTGGTGATAATGTATGGATGAGAATCGAGACATATGAATGTTTAAAAATGTGCATGTCTAATTTTCCTTTGTTTCGTTTGTGTGATAAAACATTGACTTGTAAAATGCCTAGTTCATTTGATTTTGATGGTGGGTGTTTAATGCTATGGTCCAAGAGGCTCGAACATAATTTGCATACTTATAACTTTAGTTTGCTTCATGTTCCTACCATGCTGACAGCCAATAAATATTCAAGTCAACGTGAAATGGTAAACAAAAACTTCATTTTTGATCCCAGTGATTATTATTATTTATTGATGATCAAGGGATTTGATTCAAGCATTTTTTATTGTCGAGATTCTAACTATCGAAAGCTTTGTTACTCTGGATCATTATTAGTTGAAATCAAGACTTCTGAATTTCGTGTGAGTGGATGTATAAACCATTTATGCTTATTTGATGTTTTGTCTTTAAATCTAAACACAAAGTTGTGGATTTGTGAAAGGTTGCAAATGTTAAATCAACGTTTTGGTTTTATATCGTTGTTCCTAGAATTTGAGTCGTGGACTTTTGTTGTTCAAACTTTTGAGTCACAAATGCTTCATGGATCTAGTTTGCTTTCAACAAAGAAAAAGGTAAGATCCACTTTTATTTTTGATCCCGGCATTGGTTTATTTGCCCAAGTTTGGATTAAGAAGTTGGAGCGAGATTGTATGTTCTTAATTCGGTGTTTCCCTAAACTTCTTCTTTATTTTGTTGTTGAAACTTTGAAATGGCCTATCCAAAAAGAGGAAGGACATGTGACTATTATTTTGTCTTTTCGAGTCTTGTGTGACTTTCAGGTTATTGTGAGCCATTCTACCCCATTCGACAACCAAGGGCCTAGTGACAACGAACGCTTTTTCGCAAGCAAATGGCCCGACTTGAGAACAAGTCGCTTTGAAGACAGGGGGAATGATGTGAGCACGCCCAGGGCATCCTCGAATGCAAATCAAGAACTAATTGAGGTTCTAAAAGGCCCCATGACTCGAGCTCGAACAAAGCAAATTCAAGATGCTTTATCAGCCTTGGTGTTGCACATTTGGGATGATAACAAGGTCCAAGACGTTGGGGGAGCTAAGGACAATGCCTTGAAGACTCAATGCATTCTTTTGCAATCCGATCTCAGCTCCTTTCCAGCTCTCCATGCGTCATTCAGCTCCAATCAGCTCGCTTGAGCTCGATTTAGCTCGCTTGAGCTTGATTTAGCTCGCTTGAGCTCAAATTTAGCCCGTTTCAGCTGATTTCTTTTACATTACAATAAACTAAGTTTAAACTTTATTCTTAATTAAGTTTGCTACAGCTCATGCCGAATTCTCTAGCTCAACTTAGCTTACTAAGTGTTTTTGACTATTTGAGCTAGCCGAATTTAATTTGATAGTTGACTTATAATTAATGTGTCTGAATTTAGGTAGAGTCATTAAGTTGTTTAGTTAATATCTTTAATTATGATTATATGAATAATTATTTTATTTAATTATGTTATTTAATTATTTAGGTTCAGCCGAATGTGGAGATTCATTCATGTCAAGGTGCATGTACAGGAATGTTTATTGAACGGGAAGATTCATGCATGATTCGGTTCAATGTTTGGAGGACTTACATTCATGTACATGGAGGATTAATTGCATACAATGGATATTGAAGAATACATCTCCCTTGGATGCCACACATGCATGAATGAGGGACAATTAATGCAAGTGCATGTACGGCTAGGTTTAAGCTCCTTTCCAAGTTCTATGTACAGCCGAATGCATGTGGGAGGACCCTTGGGGTTTCTAAGCACCTAGTCAGCCAAGAGACACCTCTTGGAAGCTTCATGCACCCCATGGCCGAACCTAGACAACCCATTGAGCTACCAAAGACTCACATTCATCCAAGTGATTAAAGCTCATACATGAAGCTGTCCAAACACATCCCCATCAGCCGAATCAAGACTAGTTAATTAATGTTTTCATTCTAGAACATTCTAGCTAGTTCATGACCGAATTTGCTTAGTTTTTAAGCTAGCTAGTTTGTCCATTCAGTTACTATAAGATAGCTTATAAATAGTTTGCTCATTTCATTGTAAAAGGACTTTTGCCAAATTTGTTAATGAACATTGTTCTTGTGAGGTTGCTTCCTCTCATATCTCGTACAAGTTTCGAAGACTTATCTAGTTTGTGCTAGTGGCGTCTACCGATCTTGTTTGAACTTATCACCAACTTTGGTGTGGCATTCACCTATCCATCTATCTATATTTTTTACCTTAACCATATAGGAATCGGGGTGACACTTTTTAGTGTTGAATCATTCCTGACGTTGAGTTCATTTTCCATTCCCATTTCAAATTTCTTTCTTGTTAACCAAACCGAGTCGTCTATCCTTCATCCATCTTTGCTACCCTTAACTGAACCTATTGCTAATTTTACACTTCTTGAAACCTTCCGCTTATCCTATTCTATTTTTTACTTCTATTACTAAAAATTTGAGGCACGAACAACTCTCTCGACTACGATCGGACAACTAAGTGAATTCGACTCAACTACCCGGGTCGGATCACATCAATGGGGTCTTAAGGTCCTTAACTCGTTTCTCATACTCATATACATATAACACTAGTTCCTTATCAAAGTAACATTTTCACAAGCATATCATTCACTTCAAGCAAACTATTATTCACATTAGTATGACACGAACTTTCTAGTTATCTTATTTAAACAAGTGTATTTATGCATGCATTCTATTGATTTTGAACAACTTTACTTATCATCTTCATTTACTCAAACAAGTCATACACATGACATCACATGGGTGCCAAACAAACATGAATAAGCATATCACAATCTAAACTTTCATCTTGTACATCATCATATATATATCATTACAATCATGTAACTCAATTAAATAAATTTAGCACATTTACTTAAGCTCTATGAGTTTGGCCATTATAGTTGTCCAAACAAGTATACATGAACATTCGTTCCATAAATAAGGTGGGCAAGTTAATCAAATACATACATTGACTAGAGCCAATCAGTCATATATATCATAGTACTTTCGACTAAACATGGATAAGCTTATCACAATATATTCCTTTATCTCATTTAAAGATATTATTGAAATTCATTGACATTCAACGTCCAATCGGGACAATGACATTTTTATCCGTAACATGATATTGTAAACCTTTATTCATACCTTTATGAATTTCTTTTTATCACATTCACTTAATCAAACAGGTCAAGTGCACAATATCATATGAACATCAGACAAGCATAGGTATTCATCGTAACATGAACTTTCATCTCACATGTTATCACGTGTATATCATGGACTTTTATTCATTATTTCCTGAGTTTAGGCTCATCATAATTGTACCTTACTCGAATACCCTAGCTTTACGTTGAACGTGGTCGGTGTAGATTAGTTGAAGAGTACCTTTGTCTAAACAAGATAATTCTCAATCGCGTCGGGAGACATCACACTATCACAGATTGCTGGCATGTATAGCTAGACTCTCATCTATGCTAGGTTAGTCTAAGAATCAACTAAACCATAGCTCTGATACCACTAAATGTAACACCCCTTACTCGTATCTGACCCCAGAATAGGGTTTGAGGTGTTACCAGACTTAAACATTTACAATCATGTAAAATCGGGCCATAAAATTTCAGCCAAATTAAAATTTTTCAAGCACATGTATATCGTCCCTTATACGAACCTTCGAGGCCTAAAACATATATTGGGCTAGTTCGGGACCAAACCGGGAACTTTCGATAAACTTTGGACAACTTAACAAATTTTTTTGCTTTGGAGAGTCACACGCCCATGTGGGTTGGGCCGTGTGGCTTGGGACACGCTCGTGTCAACAGCCCGTGTAACTCTCTGTTTTTGACGTCAGCAAGAAATTTAAACCATACAGCCATGTCACATGCCCGTGTGCTAGGCCGTGTCCTCCACACGGCGAGACACATGGCCGTATCTTTGTTCGTATGGCCAACACTAAGGCTATTTTCCAAGCCTTCTGTTACCATTAGTACCTCACATACTTAAATACATTATAAACACATATATTGTAGCATCAAGTAGATAATTAAACATCCTCCATTAAGACTCAATTATTAAGACTCACTTGTAATATTCATATGTCGACATACATATGTGTTGCTTACTCATTTTATACCAAGTCTAAACATACCAATTTACAATCAATTAAACATGTCATTTTGATTATCACTTATACATTTATACCATGCTTGACATTATTTCACATTTACAAATGACACGCTTGCCTAAGTCATTCCACACTAATTTCGTTTTCTAGCATTATTGATTTATTGCCATATCACACTTTTATTCTCTAATTATGACTACTTCTTTTGGTCATAAGACATTCATCAAGCATACATACCGTAACACTAACCATTCATATCAAACAAATATAATCACATGACCACATTGCAAGGCATCAATACATAGCTTGGATAAATAGGCTTACAAGCCATCACCCATATAAGCCACGTCTCATGGCTAAACACAACGAATTAGTCTAAGCCAACATCTTGACGGAATTAGAAGACTACACATCATAATAACAAAGTCCCTATACATGTCACTCACTCAAATACACCTAAGGTTAATCAATACCCCAACGGTAATAGTTTGATAGTGTGATGCTGCCTCCGACGACGTCCAACCCCGAGCTGACCTGACAACACTAAAGAAATGAAAAGGAGGGAGTAAGATTTACACTTAGTACGTCCATATGAAAATAATAAGAAATATGCCAACATGCTACTCAAGGTAAAACGACTATAATTACACTTTTACTTATTTTCTGGTCATGTTGTTTTTCTCAAGTCATAGTTACTAACTTGTTTTTATCTGGAGATATGGAACTCAAAATTAAGATCCGCTAATTTTCCCCAAACTAGACTCACATATCTTCTTACCATAAAATTTTAAGAATTTTTTGTCCAGCCAATAAGTACAGTTTATTCTTTAAAGTTACCCCTTTTTTGCTGTCTGACAGTTCTGACCCCTCTTCACTAAAAATTATTTATCTCATAATACGGGACTCGGATGATGTTCCTGTCTATTTACCTTGAAAATAGACTCATAAGGATTTTAATCATATAAATTTTAACCCACAAATATTTTTTTTACAATTTTCAATGATTTTCTCAAATAATAATAGTGGATTTCAAAATCATTCTAAATCTGTCTCACAATAATTTAAATATCTCATAATCTGATATTCATTTTCTTACATAATTTATTCTATGTGAAACTAGACTCAATAAACTTTAATTTAATATTTTATTCATCCTAAAATTCAATTTCCACAATTTTTGGTGAATTTTCAAAGTTGGACTACAACTACTGTCCAAAACAGTTTTAGTACAAAAATGATGATGACTAAGTTTATCACACCTTCATTTCTTTTAAATTAGAAATCTATGCATTTATAAACAATATCATAGTCCATCAACTTAACACAACATCACTTCACAATGCTCATGGACTAACCACTCGTGGATTTCATATTCAATTGAGTTTTTGTACATACCTGTACTCATTCGTAACATAACTCAAGTTCGTTCTCACCAATGACATACCTCATGGGGACAATCACCAGATCCTTCCTTGAATTACCCGTTGAACACTAGGAACACTAATGGATACATTGAAACTTGCACATAGTGCCATATACGCAGCTAGAACCAACTCAGAGCACGTAACATATGTAGCGAAAGCTACCACATATTATGTAATGCTCGCATTTGAGCTACTCACAGGTCTGTACATAAAGTCAGCACCCGAACCCTAAGGCATTAACATGATATGCTCGCTCAGCGAGTTACTCACGGGTCTGATCACATAGTCAGCAGCTGGACCCACATTACATATATCACTTATCTCATGAACTCAGACATAACTCATGAGTTCAGACCATATAGTTCCTCATGACATATCTCATGTATCCTATACTATTCTTGAGGTTCAAACAGGGTTTCTTGTCTAACTCAATGTCGTCGCACTTGCTCATAATGTCCTTTATTCTTTCATCATACATTTCATACTTTCATGATAGTAATAAAACATTTAAATGTACATATTATCAAAGCATTAAAATATGCTACAACATCACATTATTTGCTTATGTACTTACTTGTCGTATCTTCATCAAGATTATCTGTATAATCAATCATACAATTTATATAATAATAACAATAAACCATTTAATATTCAATTGTAACATTGCATTATTATTATCACACGAACTTACCTCGATTGAAAATTTTGGCCCATTATTCCATTTTAGTCCATAACCTTGTGCTTTCCGATTTAAGCTTGAATCTCGGTTTTCTTGATCTATAATGATAAACTATTTTAATCACCATATTAACCAATACATTTCATAATTTATACTTTGGCAAAATGACCATTTTTCCCCTAGACTTTCACAAATTTATGATTTTACCCCTAGGCTCGTAAATCAATTTTTATCTAATTTACTCACTACCCAAGCCTAGCCGAATTCTTTTTATACTAGGAGAAGCCCACAATTCTCATTATTACTCAATACTTATCACTCATTTTTCCATCTTTACAAAATGGTCCATTTTAGGTGTTTTCATGAAAATCCTTTCACAAAAGTTGTTTATTACACAACCAAGATTCATTTTCTTCCATAAAATTATAGTTAACAACACATATGCTTTCATGGTGAAACCCTAGAATCTCAACCATTTTGCAAAATAATCCCTTCAATAACTAGATCAAGCTTTAGGGGTTCCAAAAACACAAAAATTATCAAAAAAGGCCACCAAGAAGACTTACTTGCAAGAGTATAAGGTTGCTGAAAATTTTGAGCTTCCATTGCTATTTTCTTGAAGAAATACTGGTGGAGATAGAAGGAGAGAGATGAGGAAATGACAACTTTTCCTATTTGTTTTATTTTATTCAATTTTATCACCTAATTTCTACCAAATGTTGACTTTTCTATTTCTTTGTCTCCTATGGCCAACCACCTCTCTCAAAAGGGTCTATTTGCCCTTTAAAGACCTTTACAATATGATTCATAGTCAATTTACACCTTTAGCTAATAAAATAGGACTTTTGCGCTTTATGCGATTTAGTCCTTTTTCACAATTAAGCTCACACACGCTAAAATTAACTCACCAAATTTTTATTGCACTTATCTAATCATGATATGACACATAAAATAATATTAAAAATAATTTCTCCAGCCTCGGAATAGTGGTTCTGAAACCACTATTCTGACTAGGCCCAAAATCAGGCTGTTACACAAATTATATGCTTTACAATTATGAAAATGAGTGTTCACTAAAACAATTGATAACAGGTGGAGATAGTTGCTAGCCTATTTGGATCTGTATCAAGTGTTGATATAATTGGATTTCACCTATCTGAGACATTGCACCTTCGGGATAAATCAGAGCCGTGAAATATGTAACACCCCTTACCCGTGTTTGACGCCGGAACAGGGTATGAGGCATTACCGGACTTAATCACTAATCATCGTATAAAAACAGATTCATAATTTCACTCTAATTTAAAACTTTTTCAAACACATTCAAGCTATCCCTTAGAAAGAGCTTACAAGGCCCATATCATGCTTTAATTCAACCACACACATAGGCAAGCATGCACATTGATAAATTGCATCATTTAATTAATAACATAATCAAGACTATCTACATTAAATGACTTTATACAATAGAGACCTTCAAATAACATTGGTCAGTATTTTAAGCCAATTCCTAGCAACTTAATAACAATTTAACGAGTCTCCATACATGCCAAAGACTTAAAATACTTTAAAACCTTTATATATTGATCAATAGTTTGATAGTGTGATTTAACCTCCGGCAACCTCGAACTCGAGCTAACATCTGCGACACTATAGGAAAAAGGAAAGGAAGGGAGTAAGCATTATAGCTTAGTAAGTAAGTATGTAAATATTAATAAACAATACATTATCATATTTTAAACAAAGTCACAATATGTTCCCGGAATATTACCATCACAAACACACATACTTTCACTATTACAATCATAAACAGGTTCAAAATAAGTTGTCTAGCAGAGTACCAGCAACTAAATTATTTATTTCTGGAGCTACAGAACTCAAAATTACAAACCGTTAATTTTCCTTGAAACTAGATTCACATATATTCTTACCATAAAATTTTCAGAATTTTTTGTCTAGCCAATTAGTACAGTTTATTCATTGAAGTTACCCCTGTTTCACTGCTCATCTGTTCTGACCACTCTTCACTACGAATCAATTTCACCTCGTACAGAATTCAAAGGATGTTTTCCTTTATTTCATTTCAAACTAAACTCATTAAGGATTTCAAGCATATAAATTATATCCCCTAATTATTTTTTTTACAATTTGTAATGATTTTTCAAAGTCAGAATAGGGGATCACGTAGTCATTCTGAACCAGTCTCTCAAAAATTCAAATATCTCATAATATAGAATTCCTTTGCTTGCTTTGTTTTTTTATATGAAAATAGACTCATTAAGATCTAATTTGATATCTTATTCAGTCTCTGATTCAATTTCTAATATTTTTGGTAAATTTTTAGATTCACGTCACTGCAACTATCCAGAACAGTTTTATTATCAATTTTGATCTTTCACACTTCAATTGTATTCATCACTTTCCCATAACAATCTTTTCAATTTCCAATCACATATCGAGCATATTGCTCATAAGTTACACATGTATATACTTACACTTATCATCACAAAGTCATACACAATTTCATTTAATCAATTTCCCAGTTTAACGCTTCGGAATAATAACAGATATGCGATGGTATCGTACACAACCCACCTTTAAAATCGAAGCTCTCTTGTACACATAGTGGCCTTCACTTAGCACCACTCATGTGACCTAGCTCGATTGTACACATAATTTTGGCTCTCTTGTACACATGGTGAACACTTAGTACCACCCATGTGACCTAGCCAGTTTATCTCGTAGCTCTCTTGTCTACATGGCGTCCTTCACCTGGAACCACGCATGAAACCTAGCTACATATATCCCATAGCTCTCTTGTCTACATGGTGTACACGTAGTATCACCCATGCGACCTAGCTACATCATAATGTCTCGTAGCTCTCTTGTACACATGATGTGCACTTAGCACCATACATGTGACCTAGCTACATACCATCTGTATCATCCAATCTTTCCGAAGGTTCAACCGGGATTTCTCTCTCTTTCTAATACTTGATTCCATACTTCCAATAGTCAATTATGATTCAAAAATCAGCTACAATACATAAAATATGCTGAAATACAAAAACATAATAAAGATAATGTATTATTTACATACAAACTTACATACTTTATCATTTCCATGTCGAATTAATATTGAACATTTAAATCATCATAATTCTACTTACTTTCAACACCTTGGTAATCATAGTAAACATATCAATTTTACATTGAAACATGCATAAATTAATGCTTATTATACATATGAACTTACCTTGATACTAAAACGGCCATTTTACCAACTTTCTCGATTTTTTATTTTTCTCCCATTCTAGATTCAAATCTCATTTTTCGGGATCTAAAACATCATATTTTACTTATTTAATTAATTTAATATTCAAAACAGTCCTTAACTCAAACTTTGGCAAAATTACAATTTTGCCCCTAAACTTTTGCATATTTACACTTTTGCCCCTAGGCTCAGGAATTAAACTTCATCCCTTATTCTCATGTTTTATGACATTCTGATCATTTTTTCCTTCTAAAGAAACATCAAATTCTCACTCTAACACATAGTTAATAACAAATTTTACCGATTAAGCCGTTTTACTCATCTTTGCTTAAAACCGCTTAGCAAAAGTTGTTTAACATAATTTCAGCCTTCATATTTATTGAGCTTGGAAAGCTTGAAAACCCTAGCCATGGCTTCCCCATGCTAATTTTGGCCTCCATGAAAAAGATGAGTCAATTTTGGCTTTATTTCCCGTTTTATTTCTTTTAATTACCAAATGACTAAAATGCCCTTGAGGCCTTTCTTTAAAATTTTGTCCTATTCATGCCCATTTTTGTCCAAACGAAATATAATGGTCTAATTACCATTTAAGGACCTCCTCTTTAAACCTCCATTTCAATCAAGTACTTATGAATTAGAACACATATTTTGCAACTTTTACAATTTAGTCATAAAAGTCCAATTAAGCACTTTATCAGTAAAATTACTTAACGATATTTTTACTCAATATTTTAATCAATAAATAAACCTTAAAACTTAATCAGAATAAATTTTTTGACTTTGAATTCGTGGTTCTAAAACCATCGTTCTGTTTAGACCCTAAATCGGGCTGTTACAGCAACTTCTGCAAATAAGCCCTAATAGGCAAATTAAACATGCAATCTATAAAATTCCTTATCAATACTCTAACACATGCATCTAATCACTCGGTAAATCATAAAAATTAATCGAAATAAACTTTTTTATCTCAGATTTGTGGTTTTGCAACCACTATTCCATTTAGGCCCTATTTCGAGATGTTACATTTCTCTCCCCTTTAGGGATTTTCGTCCCCGAAAATCTTACCGGTAAAAAGATTCAATATCTTTTCTCAAAATTTCTTAAACATCTCCAAACAAATTTTCTTCAAAGCGGTACTTTCAAAATCACCCCACTATCAAATTGAAATCCAATATAAACTAAGTTTCAACTCGGTATGACCTCTATAGTAATCGAAAACTATTTCCAATTCTCACATTTGCTTTCACTTTTTTTTAACCAAAAACTCTGCATTCAGCTATTAATACATCTCAATCATTATTCTTCTGTCTAATTTTATCATTACTAAATCCACATTATCTCATTCACAATCAAAATTTATTTTTAAAAAAAATCCAGCAATCATATACTTTAAGCATCATACCTGGATGAGTCAATTAACTAAGTCTAATCTTTCTTTAACTGTAACATTTCAGAATTCAGAAAATCTTCATATTAACCTGACATCTTTTCTGCAACTGAGTTCATTTATTAAACCATTCTCAAATGCTATCACATTGTCAATTAATCTTATTGGAAGGGGGTGAGGCTGTAACACTTCTAACTTGCCTCTTATATATTCATGCATATAACTTAACACTCATCAATATATATATAATTTGCTTCAAATAACTCAACATGCATATTCATTTTACACAACCCTCCTATCATCTGATACAAACAAATACACTTATACATGCGTTCATAATTGTCAAATAGAATTACTCATAACATTCATTTAATTTCACAAGTTACACTCATAGCATCACACAATTGCTAATCAACATGTACACTTATCATAATATAAACTTTCCCTTCATCTCATCTTTCATATTCCAAGAGAAATTCTTATTCACGACTTATTCAATATCACATAAACATCATGAACTAGTACTCTTACCTTTTACGAGTCTCATTTCATCTTAATATTATCACAGTTATATAATTCACTTTAGACAGACTTACACACATATTCATATTTTAAAACAAATGCACTCAAACATACATTCCACAAATTTGAGTAAATCTATTTATCACATTCACTTAGTCAAATAAGTTAGACACATAATATCATGTCAAAGTCAAACGAACATGGATGAGTTTATAACGAGGTAAACTTTTGTTTCTTTTGACTTTTCTATGTTTCTCCACTTATGTCTATTTCATTTTACAGTTGATCTCACACATATCATCACAAGTCAACAAGATCAGTTTAAGTACACCAATATATCCACCATATTATACAAATTTTTACACTGTCGATGGTAGCTTGGTTGGAAAACACTTCTGTCTCAACAGAACTATTTCATCGGGATCAGGAGGCATCACACTATCACAGGTAATAATATGGCATGTATAGCTTAATTCTTACACATACTAGGTAAGTCCGAGAACCGACTAAACCATAGCTCTGATACGACTAAATGTAACACCCCTTACCCGTGTTTGACACTGGAACAGGGTACGAGGCATTACAGGACCTAATCACTAATCATTGTATAAAAACCGATTCATGATTTCACTCTAATTTAAAACTTTTTCTAACACATTCAAGCTGTCTCTTAAAAAGAGCTTGTAAGGCCCATATCATGCGTTAATTCAACCACACACATAGGCAAGCATGCACATTGATAAATTGTATCATTTAATTAATAACATAATCAAGACTATCTACATTAAATGACTTTATACAATAGAGACCTTCAAATAACATAGGTCAGTATTTTAAGCCAATTCCTAGCAACTTAATAACATTTAAACGAGTCTCCATACATGCCAAAGACTTAAAATACTTTAAAGCCTTTATATATCGATCAATAGTTTGATAGTGTGATTTAACCTCCGGCAACCTCGAACTCGAGCTAACATCTGCGACACTATAGGAAAAAGGAAAGGAAGGGAGTAAGCATTATAGCTTAGTAAGTAAGTATGTAAATATTAATAAACAATAAATTATCATACTTTCAACAAAGTCACAATATGTTCCCAGAATATTACCATCACAAACACACATACTTTCACTATTACAATCATAAATAGGTTCAGAATATGTTGTCTAGCATAGTACTAGCAACTAAATTATTTATTTCTGGAGATACAGAATGCCAAATTACAAACTGTTAATTTTCCTTGAAACGAGATTTACATATATTCTTACCATAAAATTTTCATAATTTTTTGTCTAGCCAATTAGTACAGTTTATTCATTGAAGTTACCCCTGTTTCACTGCTCAACTTTTCTACCCACTCTTCACTACGAATCAATTTTCTCCTCGTACAGAATTCAAAGGATGTTCTCGTTTATTTCATTTCAAACTAGACTCATTAAGAATTTCAAGCATATAAATTATATCTCCTAATTATTGTTTTACAATTTTTAATGATTTTTCCAAGTCAGAATAGGGGATCACGTAGTCATTCTAAACTAGTCTCTGAAAAACTTAAATATCTCATAATATAGAATTCCTTTGCTTGCTCTGTTTTTGTTATATGAAAATAGACTCATTAAACTCTAATTTGATATCTCATTCAGTCTCTGATTCAATTTATGCTATTTTTGGTAAATTTTTAGATTCACATCACTACAATTATCTAGAACAGTTTTATTGTCAATTTTGATCTTTCACACTTCAATTGTATTCATCACTTTCCCATAACAATCTTTTCAATTTCCAATCACATATCGAGCATATTGCTCATAAGTTACACACGTATATACTTACACTTATCATCACAAAGTCATACACAATTTCATTTAATCAATTTCCCAGTTGAACGCTTCGGAATAATAACAGATACGCGATGGTATCGCACACAGCACACCTTTAAAATCGAAGCTCTCTTGTACACATAGTGGCCTTCACTTAGCACCACTCATGTGACCTAGCTCGATTGTACACATAATTTTGGCTCTCTTGTACACATGGTGAACACTTAGTACCACCCATGTGACCTAGCCAGTTTATCTCGTAGCTCTCTTGTCTACATGGTGTCCTTCACCTGGAACCACGCATGAGACCTAGCTACATATATCCCGTAGCTCTCTTGTCTACATGGTGTACACATAGTATCCCCATGCGACCTAGCTACATCATAATGTCTCGTAGCTCTCTTGTACACATGATGTGCACTCAACACCATACATGTGACCTAGCTACATACCATCTGTATCATCCAATCTTTTCGAAGGTTCAACCGGGATTTCTCTCTCTTTCTAATACTTGATTCCATACTTCCAATAGTCAATTATGATTCAAAAATCAGCCACAATATATAAAATATGCTGAAATACAAAAACATAATAAAGATAATGTATTATTTACATACAAACTTAAATACTTTCTCATTTCCATGTCGAATTAATATTGAACATTTAAATCATCATAATTATACTTACTTTCAACACCTCGATAATCATGGTAAATATATCAATTTTACATTGAAACATGCATAAATTAATGCTTATTATACATATGAACTTACCTGGATACTAAAACGGCCATTTTACCAACTTTCTCGATTTTTTATTTTTCTCCCATTCTAGATTCAAATCTCATTTTTCGGGATCTAAAACATCATATTTTACTTATTTAATTAATTTAATATTCAAAAAAGTCCTTAACCCAAACTTTGGCAAAATTACAATTTTGCCCCTAAACTTTTGCTTATTTACACTTTTGCCCTAGGCTCGGGAATTAAACTTCATCCCTTATTCTCATGTTTTATGACATGCTGATCATTTTTCCCTTCTATGAAAACATCAAATTCTCACTCTAACACATAGTTAATAACAACTTTTACCGATTAAGCCGTTTTACTCATTTTTGCTTAAAATCGCTTAGCAAAAGTTGTTTAACATAATTTTAGCCTTCATATTTATTGGGCTTGGAAAGCTTGAAAACCCTAGCTATGGCTTCCCCCATGCTAATTTCGGCCTCCATGAAAAAGATGAGTCAATTTTGGCTTTATTTTATTTCTTTTAATTACCAAATGACTAAAATGCCCTTAAGGCTTTTTTCAAAAATTTTATCCTATTCATGTCCATTTTTGTCCAAACGAAATATAATGCTCTAATTACCATTTAAGGACCTCCTCTTTAAACCCCCATTTCAATTAAGTACTTATGAATTAGAACACATATTTTGCAACTTTTGCAATTTAATCCTAAAAGTCCAATTAAGCACTTTATCAATAAAATTACTTAACGATATTTTTACACAATACTTTAATCAATAAATAAAACTTAAAACTTAATCAGAATAAATCTTTCAACTTTGAATTCGTGGTTCTAAAACCATCGTTCCGTTTAGGCCCTAAATCGGGCTGTTACAGCAACTTCTGCAAATAACCCTAATAGGCAAATTAAACATGCAATATATAAAATTTCTTATCAATACTCTAACACATGCATCTAATCACTCGATAAATCATAAAAATTAATCGAAATAAACTTTTCTATCTCAGATTTGTGGTTTCGTAACTACTATTCCATTTAGGCCTTATTTCGAGATGTTACAAAATATTTACAAAGTAATCAGCATTATCCAAAACTACTGTGTTTGTACTTATTTACTTCATCTATTCTATAAATATGGTATGCTCGAGATCAATGTTGGAGTGGAATTCAAAACTGAAATAACTCAAAATTGCTATGGCTAGAATATGGTTGAACGCAAATCATGAAGCCAATTAGTTCTAGCTCACTCTTCTAAAGCAAGTAGGCATGCCTTCTCCAGTTATGTTGGCCAGTCCACTCCAACAAGCAAGGAATTCAACTCCATCGTAACTCGAAAGTCTAAGATTGATGCAAAATGGGCCCACTTTGTTTTGATGCATATCTCATGGGTTGCATCCTATTCAAACAGGCCATGGACCAATTGTGACCTTGGTCAGTAAGTTTCTTTCCTGATCTCAAGCAAGCCAATTCCAAATAGGGTTTGATCAATCTCTTCATGTAAACATCAAGGCTCTTATTCAACAAATTGGCACAATCCATAGTGATATTTAGTCCCTCCATCTCTAACTTCTGTTCGGACCTCTTCTTCAAAGAACCGCTGTTAAGTAGTTCACCCTAGCAATAACAAGTTTCGAAAGCAGATGTTGCTCTGTTCCATAGTACATTTTACATTCCTTTAGTGTTCAAAGTGATGCCAAGTGGAGCTCTAACAGGACTTCTACTGTAAGTGCTCAGACTTCTCATAGCTTGATCGACCTCTTCTCCATCCTTGATAGAGCTACGCGGCCTACTACCCGAAGAAAGCAACTCAGTAGCACTCTGTTGTTCTTGAACTTTACGAATTGCATCCTCATAGGTAGTATTGTTATGGCTACTCCCATGAAGCCCTAAAGGAATTGAGCGATCCCTCAACTTACGATCACGAAGATTCAGAGTCCGACTCTTACGAGGGGATTGAGGAAAGTCTTTGCACAGTGACTGAAGATTGCTTCTTTGGGACCCATTTGATGCTTTAACACTTAAAAAAGCTTCAAACTTGTTCTCCATTGATGGAGGAGTTTTTGAAAGCGAAGCATTTCTAACAATTGATCTCATGAGATTATTATGACGACGAATATTTTCTCTCCTTATTGTATCAATGCAGAGCTTATGAAACTTGGGTTTCCCAATCCTAAGACTCAAAAATCTAGTAAGTATATTGAAGTACTCCTCTGTTTTTATACGCCCAATCTTCCTTACAATCTGAGATTTCAGCTCAAAAGTATCTATTCTGAAAAAATTCTGATCACCTAGTATTTCAGTTTCCAAGTTCCTCACTATCATCCCAAATCTAAAAATTTTAGCCAAGACCCATATAAAGTTAAACTTATTTCTCAATCAAAATCACTAGAATTCCTAATGTCATTTCATCTATTAACATAGCAAGTCAAAGGGTGATCAAAGTCAAACAGTTTTCACCAAAATCATCCAATTCCAAATTTCAAGCTGGATAGCATAAGTACACTAAACAGTAAAATTAACTAATAAATCAATAGAACCCAAAAATAAAACAAAAACTCTGACCACAAATCTACCCATCTCAAATCAGAATATTAAACAAAAGAAAGAAACACCTTAACATAAACCATGAACGAATTCCAAACACTGACGTTTCAACTTTATCCATAACTCCTTCGGGGAGGAAAAAGTAGTGAAACAGTTAAGAAAAACAAACTAAATTAGAAAGAGAGCAAAAACCCACCTAAAATAACGAACTATGAAACTGAATTCAGAATTTTTTTGAACTGAATAAGAGAGTAGAGCAAAAGGAGATTAGGGCATGAAGCGAGCGAGCAAGCAAAAACTTCTGTTTTTTGGAACCTTCTTTTGGAGTCGTCGGGGTCAAAGAAACACATGCGCCTTTTTTATTTTTTAAGAAAAAAAAAGCAAGTATAAACTAGTGCTAGTTAGCTTTGAGCTTAATTGTGCGTTGGATTTGTCTAACCATCTATACGAGTGCGTTGGTTTGCTCCAAAATATCAAACATCAAAATTTCCTTCTATCAAAAATATTTCATTTAAGAGGAAAGTTCCAGACAGTGAGTGACTTCATCACAATGAAATACAATAAAATCATTGGGGGTATTCCTTGTTTTTAGATTTTTTTAGCTATATAGTCGTTACTCTTTTTTTTTTTTTAGAATTCATGAAATTTGAATATGATGAGAGTAGAAGGTTACCAAAACTATTTTGAAGGTGTTGATGATCATGCTAAGATCATTAGATTTGTTGACGTAAAAATTTGAAGTGATTGTTTATGTAGCACCCCAAACCCGACCCAGACGTTATGGTCGGATCCGACATGCCACATCGAAGCATTCAAAACATTTTATATTATTAGTCCAGAAAAACTTATTTAGTGTTTTAAAAG
This sequence comes from Gossypium hirsutum, assembly GCF_007990345.1. Classification (NCBI taxonomy): domain Eukaryota; kingdom Viridiplantae; phylum Streptophyta; class Magnoliopsida; order Malvales; family Malvaceae; genus Gossypium; species Gossypium hirsutum. Next base: position 29,129,127 of record NC_053435.1, on the reverse strand, counting down.
ATAATTTCATTATAGGTTAAAGTGAATGGAAGCTGCGCACCAGGTAGGAAACCGAAAAAGAGGTGGTGAGTCCATCGGACTGCTTAAGTACCAAGCTCCCTTCGGAACCAATCCTAGACATGCATACCGCCATTGCCACACCTTAACGTCATGGATATTTCTAGGAAACCGATTTGATTAAGTCATTTTTAGGAAAATTGATTAATTTTGGAAAATACTTTCATTGCGGAAGCTTTATTTGTTGTCGTGTTGTTTTTGAAAACGCGCCCTAAAGCTATCCAATTTCAACAGTTAAAATAAGTCATACCTATCTTAGTAATACATATTAAAACCATCAAAAATAATTAAGCGGCCTTATTACATTTAAAAACCCAAAACTTCAAACGTAAATAAAAGGATGTCCAGTTCACCAGAAGAAAATCAAACTTTCAGAACGGGTGGCCACTCCGAATTCCCTCACAGCTCCAAGCCCACTATGGTTGGGGATTTCCTGCGTGGATGAAAATAAAAGGGGTGAGTTTGGGGAAACTCAGTGTGTAAGGAAAACCCATTCAAAGCCCAAGTCAGCTCAAGCCTATTGGGCCTAAGCCCATTCAGGTAATAGTGGTACTTCGCCAGAGCCCTTTTCAGATTACAATAAACTGGGCCTTAGCCCTTTATTCAGATAACAGTATGGCCCATAGGCCCATTTCAAAATACATGCAACATCAGTAAACATATGCAAGCCCATTTGGGGAGACTACTCAACCCACCAACCACTACACTTCACCCGTACCAGCCATACACTCCATGTGGGGAGTAGCTCAACCCACCCAGCCCAACACTCCATAGTTGCAGCCTTGCTGCTCTGTTAACAGTAAATTGAGGCAAAGCCTCTAGTACGTGGACAAGCCACTTTCAGTACTACCTCCGTCAATATCCCAGTCCCATGCATCAGATAATAACAACATGGCATGCAGTAAATAACAACAGTCAAACATGCATTTAGGTCAATTTAACCCTAGGGGTATTTCGATAATTTATCTCCTAGGGGTAAAACTGTAAATTTTCCACTTTTAAAGGTATTTCAGTAATTTATCTATTTTAGGGTTTTTCATGCATATTCCTACCTTTCACGTACTAACAGAATCACTGCCGAGGGTTCTTACCGAATTGGGCCCGTTGGCCCATCATTCCAATTTTGGCCCATTAAGCCCAAAAATATCGAGGGCACAGAAATCATGCACTTTGCAGTCCAAACATTGCAGCTTACCTAAAACATTAATCGATTTACCTCACGAGCATTCGCACACTCGTAAATCTACAAAATACCGGTTTTTGGAATTTCGGCTTTTCGACTTTTGCCGATCTAGACTAAGAAAGAGGGTGTTAGTTACACACCTGTTTGCGACGATATGCTGACGAGATCCACACACGAACCGCCTACAATTGGATTACTAACATGTTAATCTAACTATTCAAATACAAACTACGTATTAACCCCTTACAATATTTGGCCAACCACACCTACAGATCATAGTAAGCTTATAAGAAATCAATAAGCAACTCATTAACAACTTTTTGTCAATGTTTACCACATAATCATAATTTCACTGCAAGCTGTCTTCCTGAGCAACAGTCACTAAATTATTTATAACTGGAGCTACGAAACTCCAAATCAAGTTCCGTTAATTTTCCCTGAAAACAGACTCATATATCTTCTATCCATAAAATTTTAAGAATTTTTGGTTTAGCCAATCAATACCAGATATTTCTCAAAGTTTCCCATGTTTCACTGTTTGACTAATCTGACTACTCTTCATTACGAATCAAATTTCTCATTGTACAGAATTCAAAATATGTTCTTGTTTATTTCATTAGAAACTAGACTCAATAAGATTTAATTACATAATTTATTCAGCTTCTAATTTATCTCCCACAATTTATGGTGATTTTCCAAAGTCACGTTACTGCTGCTGTCCCAAGCAGATTTATTACCAAATCACTTTTTCACACATAACTTGCATGCATGTTATTTAAACATGTATATCACCAATCAATCATCACATATCTATGATTTTACTTAAGTATAATCTCCTTTTCATCATTTTAAAGCACAACATGTTAGCCGATTTTTCCCTTTAGCATCTAAGGCACATGCATGTTCATTTGTTTGGCTCAACTTCACCTATCTTCAATTTTTCATCAAAAGAACATGAAACAACAACCATTTCCTTCATTTTAATTCATGACCAAATGCTCACAGCACAACTAAAAACCAAAATATGCTTCAAGAGTTAAGGTAGAATCAAGAAGAACTCATGAACATCAAGATAGAAGCAAACTACCATGAACTTACCTTCAATTTTCTTCCCCAAGTGACCAAACATTCAAGAGCTTTCTCCTCTCCTTTCTCTTCTCTAACTTTTGGCTATGATGAACAAAGATGGAAAAAACTTTGTTCTTTTCACCCCTTTTTCTTTTAATAAAATTTCATATTTTATCCATTTAATTCTTTAATACAAAAGACATGAAATGCCCATCATGGAACATTTACCTAAACCATTATCATGGAACATTTACCTAACCCATTATCATGGAATATTTACCTAATCCATTATCATGGAACATTTACCTAACCCATTATCAATTTGTACCATGAATTATGGATATCAAGTGCTCATATTATCTACAACAACATGATGGCTGGCCACTTCATGTAAAATGGGAGGTTTGTCATGGAAATCCTCCTATTTTGCTCTCCTATTTATTTGGCCACTTCAATTTAGCCTATAGCATTTTCAAACATTTTCACATAGGTTCTATTTCATAATTTCACCCCTTTTTTCTTATGGAACAAAAATTAACTAAAATTGCCTGGTTCTATCTTAAGCTTGGGCCTTCTAGAGGCTCACTAACATAATTAAACCTATGCCAACATTCACAAAATTCCCAAAAATTGGGGCATTACAACTCTACCCTCCTTAAAGAAATTTCGTCCTCGAAATTTACCTGATCCAACTAGTTGAGGGTATTGTTGATGCATAGTCTCTTCTGATTCCCAAGTAGCTTCTTCCCTTCCATGATTACGCCAAAGTACTTTCACTAACGGGATAGATTTCCTTCTGAGAACCTTAACATCTCGAGCCAATATTTGCACAGGCTCCTCCTCAAAGGTCAAATCAGTCTGAACTTCAATTTTTGCAACTGGCAGGACATGAGCAGGGTCAACACGATAATGCCTTAACATGGAGACGTGAAAAATATCGTGAATCCTGTCTAACTCTGGAGGCAATTCCAACTGATAAGCCACTGGGCCTACTCGCTTCAAAACCCGATAAGGCCCAATGAACCGCGAACTCAACTTGCCCTTCTTACCGAACCTTAGTATCTTCTTCCAAGGAGAAACCTTTAAGAAGACCATATCACCTACTGAGTACTCAATCTCCTTACGCTTCAAATCTGCATACGACTTTTGCCTATCAGATGCTTCTTTTAACCGGTCCCTAATTATTCTGACCTTATCCTCAGTATCAGCTACCAACTCTAGTCCAAGAATTTGTCGCTCTCCTAGTTCAGTCTAACAACTAGGTGTACGACACCTTCGTCCATACAGTGCTTCATACGGTGCCATTCGAATACTCGCCTAGTAACTGTTATTGTATGCAAATTCTGCCAACGGCAAGTAATCCTCCCAACTACCTCGAAAATCAATCATGCATCCCCTCAACATGTCCTCCAGAATCTGAATAACCCTTCCCGATTGACCATCAGTCTGGGGATGGAAAGCTGTACTAAAATTCAATCACGTCCCCAATGCCTCATGCAACTTTTTCCAAAATCGAGATGTAAATATGGGATCCCGGTCAGAGACAATCGAAACTGGGACTTCATGAAGTCGTACAATCTCTGCCATATACAGCTTGGCTAACTTTTGAAGTGAAAAGTCAGTACGTACAGGTATGAAATGGGCTGATTTGGTCAACCTATCCACAATCACCCACACCGAGTCTTTCTTCGATGGTGTCAAGGGCAACCCACTCACAAAGTCCATGTTTAGCCTCTCCCACTTCCAAAGTGGTATCTTCACTGGCTGTAACAGTCCAGAAGGTAATTGATGCTCAGCTTTCACTTGCTGGCATGTCAGACATTTCCCTACAAACTCTGTTACTTCTCGTTTAAGTCCAGGCCACCAGTACAATTCTCGCAAGTCGTGATACAACTTATTCCCTCCAGGATGCATGGCACATAGTCCTCCATGAGCTTCCATCAATATTGTCTGCCTCAAATCAGAGTCCTTCGGAACATAAATTCTTCCTCGGAAACACAGAACTCCTTCGCCATCTAACCCAAATTCAAAAGTTTCTCCTTCCTTAACTTGTTGGAAACGAGCGACCAAAGACTCATTGTTCAACTGCTTTTCCTTAATCTGATCCACCCAGGTTGGCCTCACTTGCAACTCAGCCAACAGACTTCCATCATCATACAGACTCAGTCGAGCAAACATTGCTCTCAGATCAGATACAACTCTACGACTTAGAGCATCGGCTACCACATTATCCTTGCCTGGGTGATACTCGATCGAACAGTCATAATCCTTAAGTAACTCAATCCATCTCCTTTACCTAAGGTTCAGCTCCTTCTGAGTCAACAAATACTTAAGACTCTTATGGTCAGTGTATATAATACACCTTTCTCCGTACAAGTAATGTCTCCAAATCTTAAGTGCAAATATCACTACTGCCAACTCTAAATCATGAGTCAGATAGTTCCCCTCATGAGGCTTAAGCTATCGTGATGCATATACAACCACCTTACCCTCTTGCATTAACACGCAGCCCAAACCCACGTGTGCTGCGTCACTGTACACAGTAAAATCCTTCCCAGACTCCGGCTGAATTAACACAGGTGCTTCAGTCAGAACTTTCTTCAACTTCTCAAAAGCTTCCTGCTACTTCTTAGTCCATACGAACGGTACTCCTTTCCTTATGAGTTTTGTCAAAGGTGCTGCCATCACAGAAAAAACCTTCCACAAACCTTCTGTAGTATCCTGCCAACCCTAGGAAACTTCGAATTTCCGACACCGTCCTAGGTGGCTTCCACTCCAAAATTGCTTCAATCTTTCGAGGGTCCACCTTAATCCCTTCGGCAGAGACCACATGTCCTAAGAAGGTTACCTCCCTCAACCAAAATTCACACTTGCTGAACTTCACAAAGAGTTTCTTCTCCCTTAACACTCAGTACTATACGGAGATGCTCATCATGTTTCGCTTCAGTTTCAGAATATACCAGGATATCGTCAATAAAGACGACTACAAACTGATCTAAAAATGGTTGGAACACACGATTCATCAGATCCATAAACGCTGCAGGAGCGTTCGTCAGTCTAAATGGCATAACCAGAAACTCGTAATGACCATACCGAGTCCTAAATGCCGTCTTATGGATATCTGCCTCCTTGAATCTTAACTGATGATATCCAGATCGAAGGTCGATCTTGGAAAATACAGAAGCTCCTCTAAGCTGGTCGAACAGATCATCAATCCTTGGTAGTGGATACTTATTCTTAATCGTCAATTTGTTCAACTGGCGATAATCAATGCACATCCGCATCGTACCATCCTTCTTTTTCACGAATAGCACCGGTGCTCCTCATAGAGACACGCTTGGCCTAATGAAGCCCTTATCCAACAACTCTTGAATTTGTGCCTTTAGCTCCACCAACTCCTTCGGTGTCATTCTATATGGTGTGATAGACACTGGTGCCGTTCCAGGCAACAAATCTATTCCAAACTCAACTTCTCGGTTCGGAGGCAATCTTGGAAGCTCCTCTAGAAAAACATCTTGGAACTCCTTTACGGTCTTAACCTTATCCACTACCAGTCTCTCCTTTTCCGACTGACTTACAAATGCCAAATAGGCCTCACAACCTTTTCGAATCCACTTCTCGGCTCTTAATGCCGACACCATATTGGACAAATAATCCCTTCGCTCACCTACCACTATAACCTCCTCATCCTTTGTGGTCCTTAACACCATTCGTTTAGCAGCACAATCCAGGGTCGCCTTAAGCTTAACAAGCCAGTCCATTCCCAAAATGAGATCAAACTCTCCGAACAGTGACTCATTAGATCTCCAGGGAAAATCCTACCTTGAGTTTCTAAGGGTACATCCCTATACAGTTTGTCTACCCTAACTGAGTGACCCAAAGGACTTAGTACAGATACCCCACTCACAATCTCCTCAGAGCAGTCCAAGTTGTCCATAATCCGTTCTGTGGCCTCCAACCAATATTCCGCCACATTCGGGGCTATACCAGACACGCCCCTAAAGATCTCCGCTTCGTTAGCCCGAAGTCGTTCAGAAATAGATCCCCGAACTCCATTGCCCGTACTTGCCTCAGCAACCCTTTCCAGAACACGAAGCATTGCCTATGATAGGGCATCATCCTGGGCACCGCGGTCATGAGACTCTACCTCTGTTGCCGGTGGTACCGGTGCATCCACCGCCGGCATATGTCTCGAAGACGAAGATCTCGCTCGAGCACTTCCTCGGCTCTGTCCACGGCCTCTTGTACTCATATCGTATTATCTGGATTATGAATTTTTATGCATCAATTATTATTCCAGTGTTTATTACAGATGTTTTTGAATCAGACAGTAGTTCAGAGTTTGTTTTCGTAGAATCGAAGTCTAGCTACAGTTTCAATCTCTTATCAGATTTTCCTATGGTTTCAGTATCATCCTATCTAGAGTATCCTAGCAGGATTTCAGTACAGACAGATAAGTCAGAAAAATATTCAGAAGAGTTCAGAGTAATTCTTACAGACTTGAGCCGGAGATTCGCAATGCCACCTTCTAAAGATCTAAATTTTGAAAATTGAGTTTTTCGCATTCTTTATAAAATTTTCGTTTTCGAAAATCTTTGTTTTTGTAAACCCATTTCACAGCCGAGTTGTTGCAACCTAGGCTCTGATACCACTAAATGTAGCATCCCAAACCCGGCCTAGACGTTATGGTCGGATCCGACATGCCACATCGAAGCATTCAAAACATTTTATATTATTGGTCCAGAAAAACTTATTTAGTGTTTTAAAAGATAATTTCATTATAGGTTAAAGTGAATGGAAGCTGTGCACCAGGTAGGAAACCGGAAAAGAGGTGGTGAGTCCATCGAACTGCTTAAGTACCAAGCTCCCTTCGGATCCAATCCTAGACATGCATACTGCCATTGCCACACCTTAACATCATGGATATTTCTAGTAAACCGATTTGATTAAGTCATTTTTAGGAAAAGTGATTAATTTTGGAAAATACTTTCATTGCGGAAGCTTTATTTGTTGTCGTGTTATTTTGAAATCAATTGTTGTTTTTGAAAACGCGCCCTAAAGCTATCCAATTTCAACAGTTAAAATAAGTAATACCTATCTTAGTAATACATATTAAAACCATCAAAAATAATTAAGTGGCCTTATTACATTTAAAAACCCAAAACTTCAAACGTAAATAAAAGGATGTCCAGTTCACCAGAAGAAAATCAAACTTTCAGAACGGGTGGCCACTCTGAATTCCCTCACAGCTCCAAGCCCACTATGGTTGGGGATTTCCTGCGTGGATGAAAATAAAAGGGGTGAGTTTGGGGAAACTCAGTGTGTAAGGAAAACCCATTCAAAGCCCAAGTCAGCTCAAGCCTATTGGGCCTAAGCCCATTCAGGTAACAGTGGTACTGGGCCAGAGCCCTTTTCAGATTACAATAAACTGGGCCTTAGCCCCTTATTCAGATAACAGTATGGCCCATAGGCCCATTTCAAAATACATGCAACATCAATAAACATATGCAAGCCCATTTGGGGAGACTACTCAACCCACCAACCACTACACTCCACTCGTACCAGCCATACACTCCATGTGGGGAATAGCTCAACCCACCCAGCCCAACACTCCACAGTTGCAGCCTTGCTGCTCAGTTAACAGTAAATTGAGGCAAAGCCTCCAGTACGTGGACAAGCCACTTTCAATACTTCCTCGTCAATATCCCAGTCCCATGCATCAGATAATAACAACATGGCATGCAGTAAATAACAACAGTCAAACATGCATTTAGGTCAATTTAACCCTAGGGGTATTTCGGTAATTTACCTCCTAGGGGTAAAACTGTAAATTTTCCACTTTTAAAGGTATTTCAGTAATTTATCTATTTTAGGGTTTTTCATGCATATTCCTACCTTTCACGTACTAACAGAATCACTACCGAGGGTTCTTACTGAATTGGGCCCGTTGGCCCATCATTCCAATTTTGGCCCATTAAGCCCAAAAATATCGAGGGCATAGAAATCATGCACTTTGTAGTCCAAACATTGCAGCTTACCTAAAACATTAATCGATTTACCTCACGAGCATTCGTACATCGCAAATCTACAAAATACTGGTTTTCGGCATTTCGGCTTTTCGACTTTTGCCGATCTAGACTAAGAAAGAGGGTGTTAGTTACACACCTGTTTGCGACGATATGCTGACGAGATCCACACACGAACCGCCTACAATTGGATTACTAACACGTTAATCTAACTATTCAAATACAAACTACGTATTAACCCCTTACAATATTCGGCCAACCACACCTACAGATCATAGTAAGCTTAAAAGAAATCAATAAGCAACTCATTAACAAATTTTTGTCAATATTTACCACATAATCATAATTTCACTGCAAGCTGTCTTCCTGAGCAACAGTCACTAAATTATTTATAACTGGAGCTACGAAACTCCAAATCAAGTTCCGTTAATTTTCTCTAAAAATAGACTCATATATATTCTATCCATAAAATTTTAAGAATTTTTGGTTAAGCCAATCAATACCAGACTTTTTTCAAAGTTTCCAATGTTTCACTATTTGACTAATCTGACCACTCTTCATTACGAATCAAATTTTTCATTTTACAGAATTCAAAATATGTTCTTGTTTATTTCATTAGAAACTAGACTCAATAAGCTTTAATTACATAATTTATTCAGCTTCTAATTCATCTCCCACAATTTATGGTGATTTTCCAAAGTCACGTTACTGCTGCTGTCCCAAGCAGATTTATTACCAAATCACTTTTTCACACATAACTTGCATGCATGTTATTTAAACATGTATATCACCAATCAATCATCACATATCTATGATTTTACTTAAGTATAATCTCCTTTTCATCATTTTAAAGCACAACATGTTAGTCGATTTTTCCCTTTAGCATCTAAGGCACATGCATGTTCATTTGTTTGGCTCAACTTCACCTATCTTCCATTTTTCATCAAAAGAACATGAAACAACAACCATTTCCTTCATTTTAATTCATGACCAAATGCTCACAGCACAACTAAAAACCAAAATATGCTTCAAGAGTTAAGGTAGAATCAAGAAGAGCTCATGAACATCAAGATAGAAGCAAACTACCATGAACTTACCTTCAATTTTCTTCCCCAAGTGACCAAACATTCAAGAGCTTTCTCCTCTCCTTTCTCTTCTCTAACTTTCGGCTATGATGAACAAAGATGGAAAAAACTTTGTTCTTTTCACCCCTTTTTCTTTTAATAAAATTTCATATTTCATCCATTTAATTCTTTAATACAAAAGACATGAAATGCCCATCATGGAACATTTACCTAAACCATTATCATGGAACATTTACCTAACCCATTATCATGGAATATTTACCTAATCCATTATCATGGAACATTTACCTAACCCATTATCAATTTGTACCATGAATTATGGATATCAAGTGCTCATATTGTCTACAACAACATGATGGCTGGCCACTTCATGTAAAATGGGAGGTTTGTCATGCAAATCCTCCTATTTTGCACTCCTATTTATTTGGCCACTTCAATTTAGCCTATAGCCTTTTCAAACATTTTCACATAGGTTCTATTTCATAATTTCACCCCTTTTTCTCTTATGGAACAAAAATTAACTAAAATTGCCGGGTTCTATCTTAAGCTTGGGCCTTCTAGAGGCCCACTAACATAATTACACCTATGCCAACATTCACAGAATTCCCGAAAATTGGGACGTTACAGTTTAAGTGTCAACTGTAGTGATAGTTACACTTAAACACTACGGCTGATTATTACTTATCATTTTGGAATTCATAATTTTTTAAATAAAATATTTAGGCTTTAAATGATATTGATGTTGTGAAAGTTTGAAATCTCATATACGAATATCAATCCATTTGAAGCAATTTATTTTAAAGATTGGATTGGATCGGATAAAGTAATCTTATCCATTGGATTGCTGAGATTGGATCGAGATAGAATTGAAGACATATTTCCACAATCCACTTTACATTAGTCTTTATTATTATTTGTATCTTGCTATTTTAACAACTATTTAATAGGAGACTGAATTGTAATTAATCTCTAGCATGTTAGCAATTTTTGAAATCTTATTTATTTGAGACACTTGCATATGTTTTGTATTGGTATTGAAAGCACTTATTTTTTTCATAGTGGAACGTGTTTTTGAGAGTGCATGAAAGAGTAAACATGTTTAGTTTACTTTGGAGAACTTAGAGGTGAGTGATTTAGATCTTGAGGTACAAAAGTGAGGTTTCTATATCGAGGTGTGATAAAACTTGAATCATTTATTGTATTGAGATTAAAGATAGTTGATTTACTCATTAAGCTTGGCTTCAAAGATATAGGGAAAGCAAATTGCATAAACAATCTTGTGTGTTTTGTTCTTTTGTTGTGCTTGTAACACCCCTATCTCGTAACCGTCACCGGAATAGGACGAGACGTTACCAGAAATTAGGAATCGAATCAGAACAGTAAAATTTTGAACCTTTTCTTAAATAAAAGATCATTTATTTATATAACTAATAGACACAAACAAAGGTCGAATTTAAAACTTATAAAAGTAAACTTCCATAAGATGCCATATTCGCATGGCTTATATACAATAGTCAAAATATCATTCTACTTATAGTCTATCCTATACATGCCATAAGCTAAGTCCAAATCACATGATTACTACAATAGTAGATAGTGTGACAAAGTGCTGACGATCCCCGAGCTAATAGTAAGAGTCAACGATCTACAAAAATAAACAGAGAAACATAACATTCAAAGTAAGCTTTCATAAGCTTAGTAAGTCTTAAGCAATTTAAATAGTTGAACTTAAAAACAAACAAAATGTTCGAAATCACATAACACTTTCTGAGTACAATACTATTTGGCCGATTATGCACAACACATATCATTTTACTCCATTTATACTCAAACTCATATAAACATAGTATTTACAAGCTTCCAGATTAACTTTAATTCTTTCAAATTTCACTAGTGTATCATTTCTTACCCACACTTACTTTCAACATTCATAGTTAAATAACATATCAAAAACCATCTTGTAACTTTGCATAATAACTGAATGCACATATATACAAATATACATATGAATTTACAACATCTTTTCATATGTTTCTCAATACACATTCTTAATTCCCATCAGATCAATCTCACATATAATATATATATCACATACCTGAATCACTTAATGTGTAATATGAGTTCAATTTATCATCTTAGCATAGGATCTCATAGTCATATACTTTATCAAATTCACTAACACTTGGCCTGTGAGGTATAAAACCCGAACATAACACCAGCACGAAGCCTACGGGACTTTAAACTCAGATATAATACCAGCACTAGGCCTGCGGGATTTAACCCGGTTATAATACCAGCACGAAGTCTGCGGGATTTAACCCGGATATAATTCCAGCATAAAGCCTATGGGTCTTTAAGCCCAGATACACATCAAATATCATGCATATTTGATCATATATTAGCACATCTCATTCAACATATCACATTAGTAGTCATTTGCTACATTCGGATATAAGCTCCATATGAACACAATCATTTACATTTCGGTTCAAAAGTCATACATAAATATCACATATCCATTTCACCATTCAAACTTAACCCACAGTGACCATTCGACTATAAATCATATACATAAATTATTTATCGCACAACTTAATTCAAGTAGAACCAAAAGGTCACAATTCACCTAATATATACATATTGCTCACTGATTCGCACACAACCTTTCAAATTAGCAATTATAAGTTGGTTCCGCACATAGCCCATTCTTGTCGATAATTTACGATGGTTTTACCCTTACTCACATATATTACATAGGCATTTTTACCTATTCTTCTTAATTCACATTCATGATTCAATTCCAATCGATTTAACATGCATAAGTACATATCGCATACCTGACCAACTTAATGTATTGAACGAAATCGATTGTCGATTTAACACAAGGTCTCATAGTTGAACATAAACATGAAACCATTTCTTATATTTTCGATTCACATCAATCATCAAATTCATTTAATTCACATGTACTTAATTAGGTTATTCGTATCTGAATAATTTACTTTACAGAACGAATCCACTTATCGTATTAGTCCATAGTCTTAAAGCACCACACTTTTAATAGTTTACCTCATCGAAGTTCACATTTAATCACTTTAGTGCCAAGCCATATTTGGCTACCACAAAGGACTAATAATAATAATTTTATACACATCATGGTTTCCTTTAGATATTTAATAATCACAAATCGTGATATCTCTACCAACACATATACGGCATAGTTTACTCATTGTAACACTCATTTAGTGCATCAAATTTCCAAATCCAATTCAACTTAAGCATAATAGCCATAATCGGGTTATAGCTTTAAATCATTACATATTCGGCACATTAACTAAATAAAATTTACATTCTCTTTGCCATATTAATTTAACTCTTAGGCATATAAAAAGGAATCAAGCTTAAACACTTAAGAACTTACCTCGAATGTTGCCGAACGATTACAACGGCTATTCGATTACTCTCTCTTTTCCCTTATCCGAATTTGTCCCTCTATGCTCTTGAGCTTAAATTCAAAGATTTTAAACTAGTCATTATTCGAATATTCAAGCATCACTTTATAAATATAATATATATATTCGACTTTCACACTTACTGATCATAGTAAGCTTATAAGAAATCAATAAGCAACTTATTAACAAATTTTTGTCAATGTTTACCACATAATCATAATTTTATTGCAAGCTATCTTCCTGAGCAACAGTCACTAAATCATTTATAACTGGAGCTACGAAACTCCAAATCAAGTTTTGTTAATTTTTCCTGAAAATAAACTCATATATCTTTTATCCATAAAATTTTCAGAATTTTTGGTTTGGCAAATTAATGCCAGATTTTTCTTAAAGTTTCTCCTTGTTTCACTGTTTGACTAATCTGACCACTCTTCACTACGAATCAAAATTCTCATTGTACAGAATTCAAAATATGTTATCGTTTATTTCATTTGAAACTAGACTCATTAAGGAGTCTAAACATATAAACTTCATCTTATAACCATTTTTGTAAAATTTATAATGATTTTATAAAAACAGAACAGGGGATCTAGAAGTCATTTTGACCCTATCCCACGTCACTTCAAATATCTTATTATCGGAAATTCTTTTGCTTACATGGTTTCTTTTATAAGAAACTAGACTCATTAAGATTTAATTACATAATTTATTCAGTTTCTAACTCATCTCCCACAATTTATGGTGATTTTCTAAAATCACGTTACTGCTACTGTCCCAAGCAGATTTATTACCAATTCACTCTTTCACACATAACTTGCATTCATATTATTTAAACATGTATATCCCCAATCAATTTCATCACAATTTCACTTAAGCATAATCTCAATACAATACATCGTGCTCAAATCATTATTCAAGTTCAAATTTGGCTAGCACACATATACGTACTAGCAACTAAGTACTAACATTGCATTTCATACTATAACCGAATGTATAGCTCATCGAAATATATTTATTCATGTTCCCTTAACACATATTGGTCAACTAGATCATGCATTATTCTTTGGCACATTTGGTCATTAAAGCAATCACCTATTTAACTTTCAAGCATTTTTATACTAACATTTCTCCCAAGGCCGAATTCATATACAACCTTTAGTACTTATTTAAAGTTTATATTTTAAGTAATTTATATACACAACATTAACCAAATATCCATTTTAACAAATTTTTCTTCAACTATCCACACATTCGGCAATCACATAATCAAACAATAAACCTTAACTTCCAAGCCAAAACAACTAGCAAACTGAACGCATCCAACATAAATTTCCATGCTAATGACATCAAAACAACTACTAAGAATTTCAAGCTCCTTGGCCGAATTTCAATCTTCCAAAATAACAAAAATTTGAACCATGAAATAGGTAGAATTCAAACTAACCATTCAATTTATGCATGAATTTCCAAGAGTAGCATTGTACATACCTTAATCTAGCAATCTCCTTAGCCGAAAATTTTAACAACAAAAGGAAATTTCTTCTCCACCCTTTCCTAGCTACGGCAATGGAGGAATAAACCAACTTTGGTTTCTCCTCCCACTAACACATTATTTTTATTACCCATACTCTTTTATTCATCTTTAATTCATTTAATACATTTTTTATTACATATTTCTCACCACTAATAAATATAATAATATTAAACCATGCATATAATGCCCATACTTATGAGCTTGGCCGGCCACTAGCATTAAAAGTGGCAAATTGGCATGCAAACCCACTTATTTGCATCATTCAATAATTAATCACTTAAAATAAGCCACACATATATTCAAAGCTTCTCACATAAGTCCTTTTTATTTAGAAACTCATTCAAATTAACAAAAATCAAAGCATTCAAATTTCACACATGCATGATCACATATTTTAGACATAAAATATTATATTCAATTATTTCTGCGACTCGGTTTAGCGGTCCCGAAACCACTTCCTGACTAGGGTCAGAATAGGGCTGTCACAGTGCTCATCGCAGTGGCAATTGTAGTGGCCATTACAACCATCACTTCCATTAAAGCACTTTATTTTTCTTAAAAATTAGCAACTGTCCATTTCAACATGTGGTATAAGAGCCTAACACTTAACTAATGGTGTTTCCTGATGTTGTTAATTGTTATATATGAAAGGATCTTCAGCTGCTCGATCCATTTATGTTGAAAGGTTCTAACTATTCTTATTAGATGGCAAGAATGAAAGCCTTCATCAAGTCCACTAATGAGAAAGCATGATGTCGTGTTCTCACAGGATGACAACCACCTATGATTGAGACAGAAGTAGGAATAACTCTTGAGTTAGCTTGGACCATTGATGAAGAAAGTCTTGCAAATATCAATTTGAAAGCTCTTTATGTTATCTTTTGTGATGTCAATGAACAAGAATTTAAGACGGTATCAAAGTGTACAATTACTAAATAGGCATGTGATATCCTTGAAACTGCCCATGAAAGAACCAATATGTAAAGCATTCTAAGATGCAGATGTTAACCACCAAGTTCAAGAACCTAGTAATGTAGAGTTTAAAAACCATTGGTCAATTCTATGCAAAAAATTTTGATCTGTCTAATCAGTCATTTGCCCTTGTAGAAGAATATTTCAATTCCAAATTGGTCAGGAAGGTGTTGAGATCATTACGTAAGAGATTTGCTATCGAAGTCATTTCCATCAAAGAGGCAAAATACCTAGATACTTTTTGGATTGATGAACTAATTAGCTCGTTATAGACCTTCGAAATGAACTTGGATGAAGCCAAACATAGCAAAATCGAAGGTGGAAGGAGTATTGTTTGGCAAGTGGATGCAGTGCCCATTATTGACTCCACTACAGTAGAAGAAATTCAACAATAAATATCTTTACTTACTCAAAACTTCAAATTAAACAAATGGAAGATGATACTTTTCTATCACAAAAGAAGTAAGTGAGGAACTTAGTGAATAAGTTTGGTTTGGAGAGTTCCAAGCCTTTAATAATTCCCATGTCAATAAGCAAAAAGATAGACGCAGATGTAGCGGGAGTGCCCACATTGGATACCAGTTACAGAAGCATTATTTGAAGCCTATTATATTTTACTACAAGCTAATAGGATGTTTGATTTAGTATTGGTGTTTGTGCTAGATACCAATCAAATATTAAAGAATCACATATCAAAGTAGTCAAAATGATAATAAGATATGCGTTTAGAACAACTGATTTATGAATTTGGTTTTCTAAAGATAATGCGATGAATCTTGTTGGTTATAATGATGCTAACTAGGCTGGAAACATTGATGATCGAAAAAGCATATTAGGAAGATGTTTCTACCTAGGATCAAACTTATGTCCTAGTACAATAAAAAGGAAGCATCCATCTCACTTTCAACAATAGAGGCAAGGTACATAGCTACTAGAAGTTACTGTGCTAAATTTTTTTACATGAAGTTAATGATAGAGGATTTCAGAGTGGCATCACTAGTGGCCACTTCCTACCATTACAGGAATGCTACCCACATTACTAGGAATTAGTGATGCACTCGAGAACTAAACACATGAACATTAAGCATCATTTTATTTGAGAATTGGTTGAGAATGGTAGAGTTGAACTGAAGTTTGTGCCTACATAAAGTCAACTGTTTGACTTTTTTTACTAAGGCTTTAGACTCAACAATGTTCAAAAGCTTGAGGAATTCAATTTGAGTATGTCAAGCTTGAAGACTCAATAGCTGAATGAAGGCATCTAAACACCCCCTTTTGATGCCGATTTGATTATTTTGGCGAATGAAAATTTTTTTGGCACGAAAGCTTTTTTTTAGAGGGTAAATTTTCAAGATTTTCTCGCTATATATCTTAGAAGAAATGTCATTAAATGAAGGGGTTACTTTTCTTGGGTATAAGTACTATGGTAAATCAAACTTTGAACTCACTTGATTCTTCAAATCCTTCCCAATAGCCCTAAAGCAATAAACTTTACAAAAAATCTTCTTCTTGATTTTTTTTCTCAAAACTTTCAACTTTTCAAGAATCTTACTTCTAATTGCTCAATCGTGTCAAGACTACATCTGAAGAGAAATATGATAGGGTTCAATGTGAAAAATAGTATGTTGAAGAAGGCTCATCAATTGAAGCCACAAATACTCAACCTTCATTAGCCACAATGAAAACTGAAGTGCCCACTGTCGTTGGCACATTTATGATGAAAGTTACTACTCCCTTGTATCATACCCTTCTTCTAATGACTCATCCATACTATAGGTCAATGAGATAAGGGGAAAAGTTACCTCAAAGGTTATGGACACCAGTGAAGTATAGTTGTCACATACTGTTAAACAAATCGTGGCTAAGATCAAGGATTTTGCTTTTAAATCCTCCCATGCTCAAATACCAACCAATGCCTTACCAGACAATATAAGTCCTATGTAATGCCCTTAAAACCACTATGATGTAAGTGGTACCATACCAAGAATATGCATAGTAGATTTCTTAGGAAAATTAAGTGTAATATATCAATGATAGTTGAGACACTACAAACAAACTACCAAATACTGACGGCCTACAAACCGCCGCTAAAAAACTATCAATATAGGTATGAAAATCTTAAACCGACGGTCAAAAAGGTATTCTGACGAAAAAAATAAATGTTGATAGATGTAATGCCGATGTAGAATATTTTTGACGAAAAACATGGTCATCGAAATAAGTCTAAAAGTATATACCAGCAATCTAAGCATCGCTAAAGTAGAAGCTGTCAATTATGTACCATCTACTAGAGTTGATTTTCAAATACCTATATCGTTGATAAAAATTGTCAGTAAATATTCTAATAAATGAAATTCCTATTATACCATGAGTAATACAAATATACTGACAGTTAGTAAAACCATCAAAGCCCAATTGTGGCTATATTTTACTTTGTTTACAATATTAATTTATTTATGATTTTAATTCAATAAACTTTATTCAAAGTAAAAATATATCTAAATAAAATCTAAATTAAATCAAACTAAGCCAATTATATAATACAAACATAATCCAAATATAAATCAAATACATAATCCAGTTTCTTTAATAGGCTTTATTATGCTAACAAATGAACTATGCACCCAACTTTCCATGCACAAGAAACTTGCATCGTGTCACAAAGTCACAAGTTGTCTGCTCGAAGCCTCATTTTCTTCAGCTGCTTCATCGTGATACTCTACCCAAGCCCTCAACAGTACCTTGATCACATCACTTCAAACACCTATATCAATTGTATACCGGCTCATACAGTACATCTCAGCTGTAACTGTTGCCACGCCTACAAGGCTTGGCATCAATAACGTTAGTGGAGAAGAAAGAAGAGTAGCTAAGGGGGCATCAATGATGGATGAAGCTGATGGCTTCTTCCAACCCCTTGCTTGTCCATAATTAGAAGCCCCGTTTTGCGATACAGTGCATATTCCTAATGATTCAGTAGTGCCCTAAATGACAGTAGTCAACCGTACAACTACCGAGTAAAGATTCTTTTCATGGGGGCTTGACATTCGCAGCTGTGTCTTCTACTAGAGGAGCAAGAAAAAAGGAGGCACCTATTTAGTTCAAAGCATATAGGGCAGGAAGTACTTCAATATGCCAACTACAAAGGAGATTGACTACCATATTGCGTTTAGCATGGAATGCATAGATAAATCTGATGGAAAGAGAATGTTTTAAAATTATTTTTAATCAGAAAATCCTATTATTTATTTTGAGTAGAGTAAATTTATATAGATGTAAATAATCATAGTAAGCCAAAAAGAAAACGTGTTTGTCATAAAAAGCATCAAATATAGATGTAAATAATCATTGGATTTCAGAAAAGGTTTCTTTTAGATAAAATGTTTAATCATAAATAAAAGCCTTTTACATATTCCTCAGCAGAAAAACCTTTTGTAAACTTAAATTGAGAAGGGCGTGCATCACATTCTTCATGGTTAGAACAAATGTCAATGTTTTCCTAAACATGTTCAACTTCCTGTGACCTTGCATTGCCCAAACAAAAATTTGTTTTAAGAAAGATTTTAGATTTAATGCACTACTTTTATTAAATTCGATAAAATGTTTTGAGGGTGGAGCTTTGTTATGTTATCTTTTAATTAAATTGGCATTAGAAATCTAATTTCAAAGTTGGAACAAAAAGTAATGATCATTGGAATTCACCAAATAACAGGCAATTCGTGAGATTGAGGCTTGCAAACCTAAGAAACCTTGTAGATGATTCTATGAATACCAACCTCTTTCATCCTTGAAGATTTTACAATTCCATGTTTGACGAAACGTTGCTACTTAATATAATTAATATAAGTTACAATTTCAAAACAGAATCAACAATGACAAAGCAATTGAGTGTAAATCGGATCCGCTGTGCATTATCTAAAGAAATGAGAGAAAACATAGAACTTGACCCTTACATTATCTTGATTTGAAGTATGTAGAGATACTAGGACCGAGCAAAACTTGTGAAAACCAATTGAGTACACCATATTAGTTTTAATAGATATTTCCTTAAAATTTTGAAATCTAGAGTTGAATTATTAGTTTTATGTTGCTTGTGGTTAGATAGGACTGCAACAAGTACTTCGAGCAGCCTTTGTTATCAAATGTAGTCACTTGTCAAGCAGGTAGAAACAATTACATTTGTAGTTTAAACATGATCAAAGCAAAAGCCCCTTACTTTACCACCCACTAAAGCTTAATTGACTCTTCAAGCTTTGTTTAATCGTATCCACCAAAGCCCCTTTGTTTTTTTTAATCATTGATGAATTCCTAGTCTGATACATGGTGCCTAGCTCTCTACCATTTATTCCTAGTCTAATGCATCAATGAAGCTCTCTACCAAAGAAATTGCGCCCTTTATCATCGGCTACAATAATTCTTTAAGTCAACAACTATACGACCAGACTACTTAATTAGATTTTTTTAATTAATACAAGACTTTGGATTGTCCTAAGATGGTCTCTAATTGCAAACTATCAATGTCAGGTTCTCACAGTATTTAATATAAGCACCCAGATTCGAAGCTAATTCTAAAATTAAAATGATATTTAATTGGCATATAAAGCTAATTCTGCTTATATGACAACGATGACCAACTTATAATCCAACCATTAAAAAAGTGAGAATAATTATTGTACTCAGGATTTCGCTTGATTTCTTCGTCATTCATCCGCATTCCAACTATTTGTTCTTGTTTGTATCCTGACTGTAAATGACTGACCTAAACAGAAAAAGCGAGAACAGCATCATGACAATGCAACAGAGGAAGTGACTGAGCTCGACATCAAGAATGTCTTACCCAACTACTGCACATATCCAAAATGCTCACTTCTAGAGTATTGCTACGAGGGAAAACCCCTAAACAGTACTTAGTAACTGCGACACTGCTTGCATCATCGATATGTGTAACAAAGCGTGGAGCTTCATAGAACGGAGAATTAAATCTGTGAAAATCTGAAATTAAAAAATTTTAAAAATTAAGTTAACAAAAATATGCAAAAGGAAGTTGTTAAGGCCTTGTTTTTATTTCCACATAAACCAAACCATCTACCTGCCAATTCCAATTTCTTTAACTCTTTTTCCACTTAATATTTCAAAAATTACTAAATTGAGAAGAAATAGACCTTGGAAAAGCGAGGGGCTGAGTATTTGAGACGGTTCGGACTCTTTTTACCCGCCATAGCTAAGACACAAAGCCTGCTGAGTTTAACACAGTCGACGTGGATACGGCCTGGATACGACACCACACGTCGCGGTGCAACTGTGAAAGAGTGGCGAAAGGAGAGTGAGAACAAGAACGTCACTTGCCGATCTCTGTAGATGTATGGCAACGGCAGTGATACCGGTGATCACAATGGTTTCCCTCTTCATTGCTTGATGAAGACAACACCCTTGTGTTGTTCTTATTAAACAACAAATGAAATCTACAAGCTTCATCGCTTGATGAAGAGGGAGGAAACGGAGAAAGAAAAGAACGAAAATAAACAAGGAAAAATGAGTTTTAGGGTTAGTAAACTTTTTGAAGATAAAATGATTTTTTTTTGTAGTAGAGTTAAACGTTTTTTTATTAAGTGTAAAATTTAAAAACTATGTATTAGCGGAATAAATAAATAAAAATTATAGTTATAGAGTGTTTTATTATTTTAACTTAAAAAATTGAAATTACTGCCCATTAAAAAATAAAAAAAGTATAATTATTTTTTCAGAATTCATCCTACACCGATGTTAACTATTGGAATATACAAGATTTATACTATGGATAAATTTGATTTGTCATTATAAATAGTTTTATATCGACGATAGCAAAATGTGTCAATCTAAGGTCGTTATATATTAATGAACAAGTAATCTATCTGTGTAGATGTACCGATATTGGCAAAACTTGATAGTCAGTAAAAGTAATGTTAGTATATGAAAAATTATTTGTAGTGAGAAGTGTTAAGATCTAGTGCCTTTAGTATAGTTATTTTATCATATATGCTTGTACTTTTTTTGAACAGATTGCTTTAATAAAATTTCATCATTCTCATCATTATCTTTTGTATTTGTTCTTTAATAGTTTATGAATGCAAAACTAAATTCATAAGCAAATATTCGATCGTTAATTACCTTACGTTTGACTAATATTAAGTTACATCATGTGGTCATGTCATGAGGCGAGAAGACAATTTATATTAGTATGTAATCTAAATGGTCCATAGTCCAAAGAATCAAAATTGAGAATATTGATTCAAGGACTATTATGCCATCTATTAAGTATAATTAGGGAGATACCTTGTTTAGGTATTGGAACAAATGACTCTCATAAGATGGAGACATAGTTGTAATTGTCTAGACTAACAATACATCAAATAGGACCTAGGTTGAATTTATCCTTGATCCATTTATGAGTTTATTCACTTCTAACATTTAAAGTGTGGCTTACTTTAATCCTGAGTAAATGATGAATTATGAGTAACACCACTAACCCGTATCCGTCGTCAGAACCGGGTTTCGATGCATTACCGAAAGTTTTAGAATATTTTACTAATAATTCCCATAAATTACTATTCATTAATCGGGATCATCCAAAACATCCCTTAATTGGACCCTCGAGGTCCAATACAAGCATTAGAATCGAGTCGTGACTTAATCAGGAACTCTAAGAATTTTTTTTCGTGAATTTTCAAAAATTTTCCAATGTGCATGGCTCACACACTCATGTGGCCTAAGGGACACACCCGTGTGACCCTGGGACACACCCGTGCTAGAGGCCGTGTTCGACCCCATGTAACTCTTTGACTTGTGCACATGGCCGTGGGGTTAATTAATTCAATTCAAAATTGGGTGCAGGTTTCACACGGCCAAGACACACGCCCGTGTTCTAGTCTGTGTAGCACACACAAATGAGATATACGTCCGTGTCTCTGCCTATGTGCTCAATTCTGAGCATTTTATTTCTCAAAATTAAGCTGCAGGGGACACACGACCTAACTATACGCCCATGTACCCGGCCGTGTGTCACACACGGTCTAGACACACACCCGTGTGTCTGCCCGTGTGGACAAAATAAAGTCATTTCTAGTTTCATTTCTCACCCAAAGTGACACCCATGACTTGCACTTAAACTCACATCCAAATACCAACCAATTCGAGCTTTTAAATTAAGTAAATTCCATCATTCAATAAGGCATATCATTGTTTGCATACATATTTATAATCTTACCTTGGTATATTCCATATGTTAGACATAATTTGATCAACTACTTAACATATATATTGTAACACCCTAAACCCAGCCCAGACGTTACGGCCGAATCCGGTGTGTCACATTGGAGCGTTACTGTATAAGTCATGTTTTATCTAAAATCTTTCTTAGTGATTTAAAGAGTATTTTCGTTGTAGATTAAAGTGAATGGAAGCTGTGCACCAGGTAGGATGCCAGAAAAAAAGGAGGTGAGTCTATTAGACTGCTTAAGTACCAAGCTCTCCACGGATCCACTCCTAGACATGCACACAACCATTTCCAGACTTTAACTGAATGATTGTTCAGAAAAAACCATTTCGTTTTAAGCTTTTGAAAGCACTTATTAATTTTAGAAAACGTTTTCGTTTCGGAAGCTTTGTCTTGTTTCACGATATTTTGAAATCAGGTAATTTCTTTTAAAAATGCGCCCTAGAGCTATTCAATTTCAAACATTTAAATACATATCATGCCTAAGCTAATAATCATACTAAAGCAATTAAAAATAATTAAAGCGGCTTTATTACAACTTAAAACCCAAAGCAATTAAAGTAAATGAAACTAATCAAGTCATAAGAAGAAAATTGAGCTTGCAAAACATGTGGCCACTCCGAATCCCTCTCAGCTCCAAGTCCACTATGGTCGGGGGTTACCTGCACGGATAAAATTAAGGGGTGAGTTTGGAAAACTCAGTGTGTAAAATAACCCAACCATAGTCCAGATCAGTTCAAACCACAGAAACAGATTAAGTTGGGCCTTAGCCCTATACAAAATTTAGAATGAAGCCCATAGGCCCATAACAGAAACAGAACAGATATATCTTGTATACAGAAAACCTAACCCATATCCATCCGTATACACCCCCGTGCCAACCTTACACCATGTGGGGAGACTACTCGACCCACCCATCCGCTATACGTCACAAAATTTACAGCATGGCTGCTAGAACAGATATTGTGACAGAGTCACCAGATACCGATATTGTGGTAGAGCCACCAGAAACAGATATTTGTGGCAGAGCCACCAGAACGCTTCCTCCATCAATATAACCCATATCCTATGCAATAGATATACATGCCATGGCATACAACAAACAGAATCAGAATATCATGCATTTCAGTCAAATTTAACCCTAGGGGTATAATGGTAATTTCCATACTTAAGGGTATTTTAGTAAATTTAACTATTTTAGGGTTTACACTTATATTACAGCCATTAACACATTAACAGAAACACTTACCGAGCATTTTTATATAATTGGGCCTGTTGGCCCATTAACCCGATTTCAGCCCATTAAGCCCAAATATACCGAAGTGCACGAAATTGCGCACACTGCAATCATACCGCTTGTGATTACCAAAATTAACAACTAAACCATCTCACGAGCGCTCGCAAGCTCCCAAGTTCACAAAATGTCGGCTTTTCGGTGTTTCAGCTTTTCGGCTTTTGCCGATCTAGTCTATGACTGGGTGTCATTTACACGCCTGATTTTCGACAACTGCTACCGAAATCTCCCACGATATCCTACAATCGTCACTAGACATATCAAATCCAAAATACAATGGCAACCCTCATAAACTTACTTACCATAATAGGCCATCAATACCTATGGCCCTTGAGATCCTACCTTTGCCAAAACTAGAGACTAGATCTAGATCTAGTCGTTACACTTGTCCAAGCCTTCGATCATTAGCCTCTGGATCACATTAACACCAAAACAAATCAATTGTTACAACCCTTAGAGCCTTAAGCTCCAATCAACAGCCTCCCTATGCCTTTAGGGATTTTGGCTTTTCTAAAACCCGAAATAAAGAATAGATTTGAGTACCTACCTCAGGTTCTTTCAACCAAAACTATTCCACTTCAGTTTCTACTCAGATCTGATACAGATCCAGCCCTTAAATACTAGCAGAAATCGAATATTAGAGATCTAAATATTTGGATATACGTCCCTAAAAACTATGGTGTTTTCAACTTTTGGAACTGTGAAGAGGAAGATGATTTGGTATGGTGGTTTTTGCAGTGGTATTGCCGACAGGTGTTGAGGTTTAGAGGATATGAAAATCGGCCAAAAGAGATGAAGAAAATAGGAGGATTCTGACTAGAAGAAATCAGCATAGGAAACAACTTTCGAGATTTTGGCTTTTATGGCAATCGGCTATAGAGGTTTAGAAATGAATAGGAATGAAAGAGGAGATGAGTAGAATGGTAGGAATGTTTCGGCCAGAGAAGAAAAGAAGGAGAAAAAGAAATAGAAGAAGAGAGGAGAAGATAAGGAAGAATTCGGCACTTAGGAGATCTAACTTTGCATTTTTTAGCTTTTTACGACACTGAGAAGAGAATAGAATGAAAGTGAAGGCTCTAGGTGGCTAACCCTAATTCTGCAAAACAAAAAGAAAATAAAGCTTGCTATAATGGCCATTCAGACCCTCGACCCAACCTTCTTAAAGCCCTAGCCAAATTTCCACTTAAGCTCTATCACATGCTCTGCATATGCACACAAAAATAAAAGTAACAACACGCTTACTTTGTGACTTGAACTCTGGCTTCCCCTAATCATCCACACGTCACTCTCCAAACACCTAGGTGGCGCCATATGCCACTTTACCACAGATCTTTTTGTGTCCTATTTTACCACCTCAATTTTAAAAGCCCATATCGCCAGAACCCTCTCTCTCCAAAATTAAAATTCAGGAATTGCCTCGAATTAAATTTACTCTTGGGCCTTTTAAAGGCCCACCAACATACTCAGACCCACACTAGACAGTCGAAACACTGTATTTCTAAAATTCATTGAAAATTACAGAAATCCCAAAAATCTCGAAAATTGGGCGTTACAACTCTACCCTCCTTAAAGAAATTTCGTCCTCGAAATTTACCTGATTCAAACAGATAAGGGTATTATTGTTGCATCGCCTCTTCTGGCTCCCAAGTAGCTTACTCTCTACCATGATTACTCCATAGCACTTTTACCAAGGGAACTGACTTCCTTCTTAGAACCTTAACATCACGATCCAGTATCTGCACAGGCTCTTCCTCGAAAGTCAAATCAGGCCGCACTTCAACCTCTGCAACTGGCACGACATGAGTAGGGTCAGAACGATATCGCCTTAACATGGAGACGTGGAAAACATCGTGAATCCTGTCTAACTTCGGAGGTAATTCCAATTGGTAAGCCACAGGACCTACTCGCTTAAGAACCGGATAAGGCCCAATGAACCGCGGACTCAACTTGCCCTTTCTTACCAAACCTTAATATCTTCTTCCAAGATGAAACCTTCAAGAAGACCATCTCACCCACTGAATACTCAATCTCCTTACGCTTCAAATCTGCATACAACTTTTGCCTATCAGATGCTTCCTTTAACCGATCTTTGATTATTCTGACCTTATCCTCAGTATTCGCTGCGAACTCAGGTCCAAGAACCTGTCGTTCCCCTAATTCGGTCCAACAACTAGCTATATGACACCTATGTCCATACAGCGCTTCATATGGTACCATTCGGATACTCACCTGATAACTATTGTTATACGCAAACTCTTCCAACGGCAAGTAATCCTCCCAACTACCTCGGAAGTCGATAACGCATCCCCTCAACATGTCTTCCAAAATCTGAATAACCCTTTCTGACTGACATCCGTCTGAGGATGAAAAGCCGTGCTAAAGTTCAATCACATTCTCAGCGCCTCATGTAACTTTTTCCAGAACCGAGATGTGAACCTAGGATCTCAATCAGAAATAATCAATATCGGCACTCCATGAAGTCGCACAATCTCCGCCACGTACAATTTGGCTAACTTCTGAAGTGAATAGTCAGTGCGGACAGGTATGAAATGACTAGACTTGGTCAACCTATCCACAATCACCCAAACCGAGTCCTTCTTCGTCGGTGTCAAGGGTAGCCCACTCACAAAGTCCATGGTTACCCTCTCCCATTTTGAAAGTGGTATCTTTACTGGCTGCAAAAGTCCGGAAGGTAGTTGATGTTTAGCTTTCACCTGCTGGCATGTTAGGCATTTCCCCACAAACTCTGTTACTTCTTTCTTAAGCCCAGGCCACCAATACAATTCTCGCAAGTCATGATAAAACTTATTCCTTCCAGGATGCATAGCACAAAGTCCTCCATGAGCTTCTTTCAGTATTGACTGCCTTAAGTCAGAGTCCTTCGGAACGCAAACTCTCCCTCGGAAATACAGAACTCCTTCACTATTCAATCCAAACTCAGAAGTTTCCCCTTTCTCAACTTGCTGGAATCGAGAAACTAAAGACTCATCCTTCAATTGCTTTTCCTTAATCTGATCCACCCAGGTTGGCCTTACTTGCAACTCAGCCAACAGACTACCATTATCATACAGACTCGAAAGAGCAAACATTGCTCTCAGATCAAATACAGCTCTACGACTTAGGGCATCGGCTACCACATTAGCCTTGTCTGGGTGATACTCAATCGAACAGTCATAATCCTTAAGCAACTCTATCCATATCCGTTGCCTAAGGTTCAACTCCTTTTGAGTCAGCAAGTACTTAGACTCTTATGATCCGTGTATATGACACACCTTTCTCCGTACAGGTAGTGTCTCCAAATCTTAAGTGCAAAGATTACTGCTGCCAATTCAAGGTCGTGAGTAGGATAGTTCACCTCATGGGGCTTAAGCTGTCGCGATGCATAAGCAACCACCTTATCCTCTTGCATCAACACATAGCCCAAACCCACATGTGATGCGTCACTATACACGGTAAAATCCTTCCCAGACTCTGGCTGAATTAATACAGGTGCCTCGGTCAGAACTTCCTTCAACTTCTCAAAAGCTTCCTATTACTTCTCGGTCTAAACAAACGGTGCTCCTTTCCTTATAAGCTTTGTCAAAGGTGCTGCTAACACAGAAAACCTTCCACAAACCTTCTGTAAATCCCTGCCAAACCCAGGAAACTCCGAATTTCCGATACTGACCTAGGTGGCTTCCACTCCAGAATCGCTTCAATCTTTCGAGGGTCCACCTTGATCCCCTCAGCAGAGACAACATGACCTAGGAAGGTTGCCTCCCTCAACCAGAATTCACACTTACTAAATTTCGCATAAAGTTCCCTCTCCTTCAATACTTGCAGCACAATGTAGAGATTTTCATCATGTTTCTCTTCAATTTCAGAATACACCAGAATATCGTAAAAAAAATGACCACAAATCGGTCCAAGAATGGTTGGAATACCCGATTCATCAGATCCATAAATGTTGCAGGAGCGTTCGTCAACCCAAATGGCATAAGCAAAAACTCGTAATGACCATACCGAGTCCTAAATGTCGTCTTATGAATATCCACCTCCTTGACCCTTAATTGATGATATCCAGATCGAAGATCAATCTTGGAAAATACCGAAGCTCCTCTAAGTTGGTCAAACAAGTCGTCAATTCTTGACAGAGGGTAATTATTCTTAATCGTTAGTTTGTTCAACTACCAATAATCGATGCACATCCGCATCATCCCATCCTTATTTTTCACAAACAACACCGGTGCTCTCCACGGGACACACTCGGCCTAATAAAGCCTCTATCCAACAACTCTTGAATCTGTGCTTTCAGCTCCACTAACTCCTTCGGTGCCATCCTGTATGGTGCGATGGACACTGGTGCCGTTCCAGGCAACAAGTCAATTCCAAACTCGACTTCTCGGTTTGAAGGCAATCCCGGGAGCTCTTTTGAAAAAATATCTTGGAACTCCTTAACGGTTCTAACTTTATCCACCGTCAGACCCTCAGTCTTCGACTGACTCACAAATGCCAGATAAGCCTCACAACCCTTACGAATCCACTTCTCGTCTCTTAATGCCGACACCACATTGGACAAATAATCCATTCGCTCACCTATCATCATAACCTCCTCACCCTCAGCGGTCTTTAACACCATACGCTTAGCTGCACAGTCCAGAGTTGCCTTATACTTAACAAGCCAATCCATCCCCAGAATGAGGTTGAATTCTCCGAACGGTAACTCCATCAAGTCTCTAGAGAAAATCTTTCCTTGAGTTTCTAAAGGCACGTCTCTATAAAATTTGTCTACCCTAACCGAGTGGCCTAAAGGACTTAGTACAGATACCCCACTCATAATCTCCTTAGAATGCACACCCAACGACCCAGATATGGCACATGCAACATACGAATGAGTAGATCCAATATCTATCAAAGCAGTGTACGGTATGCTAGAAATCAAGAACGTACCAGTTATGACGTCGGGTGCATCACCCTCCTCTCAGCGACGAGCTGTATACACCAACGCTGGCTGTCGAGCCTCAGCATTTCCAACCCCTCTGTCGGGTACTCCTCGACCTCGACCATTTCCATTACAGCCCCTACCTTCTCCATGTCCTCTCGGTGGTTGTGGTCCATCTCTCACCGGTTGAGCAACCCTCCATTCTGCAACTTGAACCTGATCTATTTTCTACAGACAGTCCTTTACTTTATTCTCCATAGATCCGCACCGGAAACAAGCACCAGAACGTTTCCTACACTCGCCCAGATGTACCTTACCACAGTCCCCACAAACTTGTGGTCTAACAAAATTTATCGGAACTACTCGAACTGGCTCTTCTACTCTTGCCCTTTTAGCACTCCTATTTGCACCACCCGAGGGTTCTGAATCCCTCCAAAATCGGTTCCGATCCTTTTCATGATTCTGTCTTTCAGTACGCTTCACCTCCTCAGCTATCTTAGCTTTCTCCACCAAAGCAGCAAAGTCTCGCTCCCTTTGCAGAGTAATTAGCACCCTAAGTTCATCTCTAAAACCATCCTCGAAGCGCACACTACATTCATACTCTGTAGCAACTATCCCAACGGCATACCGGCTCAGCCTCAGAAACTCAGCCTCGTACTCAGCAACTGTCTTACCCCCTTGAACCAGATTCAGAAATTCTTTCCTGCGGGCGTCCACATAACTTGCCCCAACATACTTTCCCTTGAAGACCATCTTAAACAGCTCCCAAGTCACCCTGTTAACAGGGGTCCTATCTCTCACAGTGAGCCACCACTGATAAGCCTCATCCCGTAGTAATGATATGGCTCCTTTCAACTTCTGCTCTACGGAATAGTCTAAATCATTCATAATTCGTTCCGTAGCCTCTAACCAATACTCAGCCACATTCGGGGCTACACCAGATACGCCTCTAAAGATCTCTGTCCCGTTAGCCCAAAGTCGCTCGAAAATAGATCCTCGAATTCCGTTACCTGTACTTGCCCCAACAACCCTTTCCAGAACACAAAGCATTGCCTGAGATAGAGCGTCATCCCCGACACCTCGATCATGAGACTCCACTTCTGTTGCCGGTGGTACCGGTGCATTTGCCACTGGCATATGTCCTGAAGACGAAGGCCCAGCCAGTGTACTACTTCGACCACGTCCATGGCCCCTTCCACGAGCTGCTCTCGCACTCATGTCGTATTATCTGATTACAAATTTTATGTATCAATTAAATATTTCAGTGTTTATTACAGATTTTTTATGAACAAACAGTATTTCAGAGTTTTGGTTTTTGCGAAATCGTAGCCTAGCTACAGTCTTTAGTCTACTTATCCAAAAATTTCTACAGTTCCATCATCACCCTAACTAGAGTATCATAATAAGGTTTCAGTACAGGCATATAGCTGATTATTCAGAAATATTCAGAAAAATTCAAAATGATACTTACAGACTTGGGCCGGAGATTTGGTGTGCCACCTACTCAGAATCAAATTTTAGAAAACCGGATATGCTACCCTTGAAATCATTTATTTGTAGGAAGAGAATCTAAAACGTCTTTTTTAAACCCATTCCATAGCCGAGTTGTTGCAACTTGGCTCTAATACCACTAAATGTAACACCCCAAACCCGGCCCAGACGTTACGGTCGAATCTGGTGTGTCCCATTGGAGCATTACTGTATAGTTCATGTTTTATCTAAAATCTTTCTTAGAGATTTAAAGAGTATTTTCGTTTTAGATTGAAGTGAATGGAAGCTGTGCACCAGGTAGGTTGCCAGAAAAAAAGGAGGTGAGTCTATTAGACTGCTTAAGTACCAATCTCTCCACGGATCCCCTCCTAGACATGCACACAACCATTGCCACATTTTAACTGAATGATTGTTTGGGGAAAACCATTTCGTTTTAAGCCTTCGAAAGCACTTATTAATTTGGAAAACGTTTTTGTTTCGGAAGCTTTGTCTTGTTTCACGATATTTTGAAATCAAGTAATTTTTTTTAAAAACGCGCCCTAGAGCTATTCAATTTCAAACATTTAAATCCATATCATGCCTAAGCTAATAATCATACTAAAGCAATTAAAAATAATTAAAGCGGCCTTCTAACAACTTAAAACCGAAAGCAATTAAAGTAAATGAAACTAATCAAGTCATAAGAAGAAAATTGAGCTTGCAAAACATGTGGCCACTACGAATCCCTCTCAGCTCTAAGTCCACTATTGTCGGGGGTTACCTGCACGGATAAAATTAAGGGGTGAGTATGAAAAACTCAGTGTTTAAAATAACCCAACCATAGTCCAGATAAGTTCAAACAACAGAAACAGATTAAGCTAGGCCTTAGCCCTATACAGAATTCAGACTGAAGCTCATAGGCCCATAACAAAATAGAACAGATATATCTTGTATGCAGAAAACCCAACCCATATCCATCCGCATACACCCCCGTGCCAACCTTACACCATGTGGGGAGACTACTCGACCCACCCATCCACTACACGTCACAAAATTTGCAGCATGGCTGCCAGAATAGATATTGTGACAGATTCACTAGATACAGATATTGTGGCAGAGCCACCAGAAATAGATATTTGTGGCAGAGGCACCAGAAATAGATATTTGTGGTAGAGCCACTAGAACGCTTCCTCCAACAATATAACCCATATCCCATGCAACAGATATAAGTGTCATGACATACAACAAACAGAATTAGAATATCATGCATTTTAGTCAAAATTAACCCTAGGGGTACAATAGTAATTTCCATCTTAGGGGTATTTTAGTAAATTTAACTACTTTAGGGTTTACACTCATATTACAACCATTAACATATTAACAGAAACACCTACCAAGTGTTTTTACCGAATTGGGTTCGTTGGCCCATTAACCCGATTTCGACCCATTAAGCCCAAATATACCGAACTGCATGAAATTGCGCACACTGCAATCATACCGCTTGTGATTACCAAAATTAACAACCAAACCATCTCACGAGCGCTCGCACGCTCACAAGTTCACAAAATGCCCGCTTTTCGGCATTTCAACTTTTCAAATTTTGCCGATCTAGTCTATGAGTGGGTGTCGTTTGCACACCTGATTTGCGAAAACTGCTACCGAAATCTCCCACGATATCCTACAATCGTCACTAGACATATCAGATCCAAAATACAATGGCAACCCTCATAAACTTACTTACATAATCGGCCATCAATACCTATGGCCCTTGAGATCCTACCTGTGCCAAAACTAGAGACTAGATCTAGTCGTTCCACTTGTCCAAGCCTTCGATCAGTAGCCTCTGGATCACACTAACACCAAAACAAATCGATTGTTACAACCCTTAGAGCCTTAAGCTCCAATCGACAGCCTCCCTATGCCTTTAGGGATTTTGACTTTTCTAAAACCCAAAATAAAGAATAGATTTGAGTACCTACCTCAGGTTCTTTCAACCAAAACGATTCCACTTCAGTTTCTACTCAGATTTGATGCAGATCCAGCCCTTAAACACTAGCAGAAATCAAATCTTAGAGATCTAAAGATTCGGCTACACGTCCCTAAAAACTATGGTGTTTTCGGCTTTTGGAACTATAAAGACGAAGATGATTTGGTATGGTGGTTTTTGCAGTGGTATTGCCGACAGGGGTTGAGGTTTAGAGGATGTGAAAATCGGCCAAAAGAGATGAAGAAAATAGGAGGATTTTGACTAGAAGAAATCAGCACAAGAAAGAACTTTCGGGATTTTGGCTTTTATGGCAATCGGCTATAGAGGTTTAGAAAAGAATGGGAATGAAAGAGGAGATGAGTAGAATGGTAGGAATGTTTCAGCCAGAGAAGAAAAGAAGGAGAAAAAGAAAATAGAAGAAGAGAGGAGAAGAGAAGGAAGAATTCGGCACTCAGGAGATCTAACTTTTTATTTTTCGGCTTTTTGCGACACTGAGAAGATAATAGAATGAAAGTGAAGGCTCTAGGTGGCTAACCCTAATTCGGCAAAACAAAAAGAAAGTAAAGCTTGCCCTAATGGCCATTCAGACCCACGACCCAACCTTCCTAAAGCCCTAGCCGAATTTCCACTTAAGCTCTATCACATGCCCGGTATATGCACACAAAAATAAAAGTAACAATACGCTTACCTTGTGACTTGAACTCTGGCTCCCCCTAGTCATCCACACGTCACTCCCTAAACACCTAGGTGGCACCACATGCCACTTTACCACAGATCTTTTTGTGTCCTATTTTACCACCTCAATTTTAAAAGCCCATATCGCCAGAACCCTCTCTCTCCAAAATTAAAATTCAGGAATTGCCTAGAATTAAATTTACTCTTGGGCCTTTTAAAGGCCCACCAACATACTCAGACCCACACTAGACAGTCGAAACACAGTATTTCTAAAATTCATTGAAAATTATAGAAATCTCGAAAATCCCAAAAATTGGTGCGTTACAGATATGCATATATATAGCTACCATAGAATGAAAATACAAGTATGTTAAAACAACCATTACTAGCCATTCTAATGACCAAGTTACAAAACATCATTATGAAGCCACTAATGATCAAGTTGACCTATACATGTCGTTATACCAAAATGATTTTACTAAGTATACCCAAAATAAGCTAGTTGATAGTGTGATGATGCTCCAATGATCTCCAACCTTCGCGAGCTTCCGAGCACTATAGAACAGGGAAAACAAAATGGAGTAAGCATTATATGCTTAGTAAGTTCGTATAACGAAAGCTAAACTTACCAATCTTGTTTATTAAATCTAAGCATACAATATCATATTTTCCATCCATTAGCAAAATTTTCCTAAACACATGCATTCAATCAAACATGTTAGTCATCAAAATATTCATATCAATCAAGTAAACATAGGTGAGCTCTTCATACAGTTTTCCTTCAAAACATCATTCATTTCATTCCATAATTCTCTTATCATACCAAGAGGTTTCGTGTCTGTTGAATCATTGAAATTCCAATGGATGCTCAAGTAGTACACTCGAGGTGTACGATTCAATAATCTATCAATTCTTATTCAAGAGTACCCATTAGGGCACTTAACCAAGGAACACACTCGATCCATATATCGTGTAACAGGATTACCAGTCTAGGCTAAATCCTTTATATATAACGTATGCTCAGAGAAGTTCAATTAGGATTACTAGTCCAGGCTAAACCCTAATCATAACGTATACTCGAGAGGTATTATATCAGGATTACCCGTCCGGACTAAATCCTTTCTATAATGAGGTTATTCGGATTACTCGTCTGAGCTAAATCCCATCCGCAACAAATGTAGGACCTCATCCATTTTGGGAAAGCACATGTATTCATCGGAATTCAATATTCAATCGAGAGTTACCCCTTTTTCACCATTTGAAGCATGTATTAAATTTTCCATTATAGCATTCAAAATTTACATTTCAATATAAGCCACATTACATACAAACACAACATTCAATTGACATAATTACATGCTCGATTAAGTTACACGAACTTACCTCGACACTTGTTCGTGTAAATAATCTACTAATCTGAAACCTTTCCTTTTCCTCAATCTAACCTCGAATTTGTGTTGTCCGGATCTATATAAATAGCTTTAATCATCAATTCCTCATATTTCATACTCATTTGGACTCATTTTACATCCTAGGTAAAATTACCATTTTGCCCTTAAATTTTCCATAAATTCTTGTTTTGTCCCCAAGCTCGGAAAATGAAACTTATGCAATTTACTCCCTATTCCAAGCCTAACCAAAATCTCATTACAAAATTTATAGCACATGTATTCATAAAAATTCAGCATTTTTCTTCAATTTCACAAGTTTACATTTTAATCCCTAAATCATGTTTTTATCAAAAATCACTTTGTAAAAGTTGTTTATCTATCAACAACCTTTCATTTTCTACCATAAATTTCTAATTTTCAGCATATTCATCCATGACCCAAATTTCATACCTTGATAACTTTTCAAATTAATCCCCCAAATAGATAGATTAGGCTATCTCAGTTTTAAAAATGTCAAAATTACTAAAAACGGAACAAGAAAACTTACCCAATTAAGCCTTGAAAGTTTCTTCTCTCTCTCCTAGGGTTTCCATAGAACTTTGGGGTTGAAGATGAAAAAATAATAAGATGAGTCTTTTATAATCTTTTTAATTAATTAATTTTTTTAATTTTCAATTTAGTCTCTACTCTTTTCTAATTTTTCCATGGATGAGTCACCAAAAATCTACATAATTTTTTAAATGGTCTAATTGCTATATAAGGACCTCTATTTTTGAATTCCATAGCTATTTAATCCTTATAGCTACTAGAATTCAGCTTTCGCATTTTATGCGATTTAGCCCTTCTCGTAATTAAACCTTAATCGATAAAATTTTCATATCAAAATTTTCACATGACATGTCTATCATAGTACGAACCATATAATAAAATAAAAATAAACTTTATTTTTGGATCGAATTTGTGGTCCCGAAACCACTGTTCCAATTTCACTGAAAAATGGGTTGTTACACTATGCGAGCCTAACTTAAAAGGCCAAGTTCTGTGGTGCCCCAAACCTGGTCTGGGCGGTCCGACCCAAACCCAGTCGGGGCAATCCGACCCAAACCCGGAACGACACATTAGTCTTTAAAGGACCCAGAACTGAACACATACAAAATTTGAGCGTAACTATTTTTCTCTACGTATAATCAACATTTAGCATACATCTTAATCATATTTGGTCATACAAATTCAAATAAAACATAATTTCATGCATTTCTAACATAAAACATACATGTACTCAGGGGTAAAACGGTAATTTCACTCAAAACATGTAATCACATGTGTAATTGAACATATATGAAAATGTGTATGTATATATAAATATTTGTAATTGAATGCATATAGAGATGATTGATGATGTCATAAAAATGGATGAATAATTTAATGATGAAAATATATATGAATCAAGATGTCGATTAATAATAAATTAAGTAATGTATACCCTATTAACTGTTTGGGTAGAGTCGAATATAATTGAATGCCATAGGATAGGAAGAGTTTAAGGTTATTTTGACTACAAGTCAATGAGGCACTAGTTGCAAAATTGCTTCAGTTATACTGATGAGACACTGGGTGTCAAACTGTTTGATAAGCGTTGGGTGCTACTATTTGCTTCAGATTTCTCCAATGAGGCACTGGGTGACAAACTGGTGTGTTGGTTAGATCTGTGTATCCGTCTGAGTCTGAGACATGTTAATAGGGAGATAAAAATAAATAAAAAATGTTCATAATTGAAATGATGATAATGAATGAGCATTGAAATTCATGAAATTGGAAAATTGAATGTGGATGTGGTATTTGATATTGTGATAGTAAAATAGATAAGAAATGGAAGAAAAGTGTGAAATGAAATATCTATCAATAAAATGAGTTGATATGATGATCGGATGATATATATATATATATTCATATTGATAATTGGTTATATAAGCCCAAAAGGCCAATATGATAACGTGATGATTGATGAATGTGATTTAGAATTAGTACTCTGGAATAAAGTAGTGATGGATATTTAATTAACATTTAATATTTATTTGGTATAAAGATGAATTGTTATAATATGGGAATTGAAGTTCATATGGTTTAAGATGATTTGGATTGATAATTCAAAGTATGAAATTAAAATTTATGTTTGGCATTAATTTGAAATGGGATGTATTGCATATAAATAGATTGTATGATAAGTTAAGATACTGAATTGATTTATATGATTGTTTGTTTTGTGAATGGTAATGAAATGCTGAATAAATGAATTGAAATGTTATATGATTGAGCTATTATATGGTGATAAATGTTGAACTCACCTTTTTTATATGTGATTTGTCATGATATACAAACTTTACCGAGCTAAATAGCATATAGTGTATAATTATAACCTAAGGTAAGTTACTTGGATTTAATACATGTGAACTTGCTTAGCATTTGTAATGCTTACTCCCTTGTTTCCCTTTTCCTTGTAGATGGTCAACCTGCGGAACGTGTCAAACGGATTGTCGAGAACTCACACTATCTTAGTATTGATTCAGTAGTCTTTCTATCATTTAAAACCCAATTTTTTGGAATGTATATGGGCTATTCGTTTTTTGCTAATCTTGAATGTTGGTACTTTGGTTCTTGATTGTGGTTTGTGTTTTAAATGGTTATATGTTATATAAATAGGCTATTTTAGGTTGATGGTTTAAAGTTATAATTTGAAGTTGTAATTTTGTTATAATGGTTGTCATGCATAATGTTGAATTTAGTGATTACTATGATATGTATATAGGGTAAATGGTGATAATATGTGTGGTGATGTTATGTTTGATTTTGGATCATGAAATGGTTGGGAAATGGTAATCTTGGGTAAAATGTATGGTATATGTGTTAGTTGATAATTTTGGTATATGCATTCATTAAATTAAGTTGTTTCAATGATAAGGTAAGTTTTGATTATGTACAAAGGTAAATTGTACTATGATGATACATGTTTGTATGCATAATTGAGTTTATGTTTTGAATTTGGTTATGATGCTGCCAAATGGCAATTGGTTAGTATTAGGATAATGGTACCTAATTGCATATTTAGTTGTTAATTATAATAGGTAAGATGGTTGATAGATCATGTTGAATCGTGGCATGTTGGTAATGAATTGAGTGAGCCTTAAACATGTCATATGTGTACCTATTAATTTGTATCTATGAATTAAGATATAGGTTTGGGCATGAAATGAACTTTCAAACTTGTGATTTTTGACCATCTGGTTAAAAGTATCAATACCAAGGACCAATGTATCGATACTTGACCAAATGAACAATTTTCTAAATGGACAGAATACCAATTTGGTATCAATACCCAATTGTTAACATCGATATTTTTTCTCAGGGTATCGACAAAATGTTTTGAACTAAATTTTAAAGTTTTGATAGAATGCCAAAACGGTATCGTTACCAGATTCCAAGGTTTTGAAAGTTTATAGTTTGGTCTTTTTTCATGCTCGAATGTAATCTATTGTATTTTAAAGGTCATTTAGTCCTATTTTCATTTGTAATAATTAATTGCGTGTATTAATATGATCATTCAATGTTTTAAATTGCACGTGATTCTTCCAAAATTATTTGTAGCATCTTGTAGCTCAGGTCCGACCATCGAACCATGTTTGGGGTGTTACAATGCCTTGAAGAAAAGAGGAAGAAATTGAAGAGTTTTGAGAGGTTTTTCTTTGAAGTTGATGGAAGATTTGGTGTTTGGGAGGAAGGAATTTCAAATTTGTGGAGAGAATTTGAGAGAATTTGGGGGGATGTGAAAAATTCAAATGAGAATGAAGATGGGAGGGAGTGGCAATTGGTTTTTAAAATTGACAGGAAAGACAACCTAATTTTTTTTTTTTTAAATTTGGGGTATTTGCAATTGGGCCACTCTGAAGTTTATCCCTTGTACAAATTTAATCCTTCATCTTAATTTAAAACTCATTTCCTTTATTCTTTTAAATCTCAATTTAATTTTTAAATTTCATTTCATTTTTTTCAAAAACTATTTTAATTTTTTCGAATACTATTTTAGTAAAATTAATTTTTTGGATACTGAATTCCGAGTTCCCATTTCTAATTTTAATTCTCGATTTTTTTCAAGACTAACCCTTGGTCTCTAAACTGAAGATCTGATCCACTAATCCCGAAAATATCAGACCCGATTTCGGGTTATGACAACTCTTCCCCTCTAAAAAGAAATTTCATCCTTAAAATTTACCTGAATCGAACAAATAGGGGTACTGATGTCTTATAACATTTTCAGCTTCCCACGTAGCCTGTTCAGTATTGTGGTTACGCCACAAGACCTTCACCAACCGAATCATTTTATTATGCAAGACCTTAACCTTACGAGTTAAGATCTTAATTGGCCTCTCATCATATGTGAGATCAAATCAAATGTCGATCTCCTTGATTGACACAATATGGCATGAGTCCAATCTATACTTTTGCAACATCGACACATGGAATACATCATGGATCCATTCAAGTTCTACTGGCAACTTGAGATGATAGGCTACCGGCCCAATCTTCTCAATAACCTTATAAGGTCCAATAAGCCTCGGACTCAATTTACCCTCCTGTCTAAATCTCAACACCTTTCTCCAAGGAGAAACCTTTAAGCAAACTCTATCACCGATTTGAAACTCGATATCTTGACGTCTTAAATCCACATAAGACTTCTGTCTATCTGATATTGCTTTCAATCGCTCACAGATCAATTTCACCTAATCCTCTGTCTCCTAAATCAAATCTAGACCAACAATCCATCTCTCACCCATCTCTAACAAACACAAATGAGTCATACATCTCCTACCATATAACACCTCATATGGTGCCATCTGAATATTCGTCTGATAACTATTGTTGTAAGTGAACTTAGCTAACGACAAATAACGCTCCCAATTAGCCCAAACTTGAGTACACAACTACGGAGCATATCCTCTAGAACCTAAATCACCCTCTCTAACTGACCATCTGTCTGAGGATGATAAGTTGTACTGAAGTGAAGTTTCAACGCCAAAGCTTCTTACAGACTCTTCCAAAATCTCAAGGTAAACCGTAGATTTCTATCAAAAATAATAAAAACTGATACACTATGAAGACGTATGATATTTGCTATATACAATTCCGTTAGCTTCTACAATGAGTAGTTAGTACACACAACTAGAAAATGCGCACTCTTTGAAAATCAGTCTATAATCACCCAAACTGAATCTTTCATTGTCGGGGTTAGAGGAAAACTTGAGACAAAGTCCATCATAATCCTCTTCTATTTCCATTCCAAGATGTTAATCGGCTGAAGTAATCCCGAAGGATACTGATGCTCTGCCTTTTACTCTCTAAAAAACCAGACACCTTGATGCAAAATCTACCTCATCACATTTTAGTCTAGGCCACCGATACAACTCACAAAGATCTCGATACATCTTATTACTACTGGGGAGCATAGCATAAAGACTACTATGCACCTTAGTAAAAAAACACACGCCTTAAGTCCACATCATCAGGCACACATAGTCTTCCTCGGAAACTCAAAATCCATTCGGCATTTAACTTAAAATCTTCATAACACATTGCTCAATAGGACGAATCCTCCTAACCAAACTCTCATCATCCAACTCTCTCTTTAATCTATGGAGGCAAACTCGACTTCATCTGAAGTTCAACCAATAACCTACCATCACTAGTCATACTCAATCGCGCAAACATAGCTCGCAGCTCAATAATCGATTTTCGGTTCAACACATCAGCGGCTATATTTGCCTTACCTGGATGATACTCAATCACACAGTCATAATCTTTTAGCAGTTCAATCCAATGCATTTGCCTTAAGTTCCACTCATTTTGGGTAAGGAGATACTTAAGGATCTTATTATCCGAGTAAACAATACACCTCTCGTCGTACAGGTAATGGTGCCAAATCTTGAGCACTAACACCATGACAACTAATTCCAAATCATGAGTTGGGCAATTACACTCACGTGGTTTCAACTGTCTTAAGGCATAAGCCCTAGTCTTTCCCTATTGCATCAACATACAACCAAACCCCATATATGATGCATAACTATAAACCACATAATCTTTACCAACTCTGATTGAATCAACACAGGCGTTACAGGCGTTTCAGTCAAAATTGCATTAAGCTTCTTACAGCTCTTCTGTCTTTCATCGGTCCACTCAAACACCACATTCTTCCATAGTAGCTTTGTTAAAGGTAGAACTATGATGGAAAACCCCTCAATGAACCTACGATAATAGCCAGCCAGTCCAAAGAAGCTCTGACCTCGGTAATAGAATTTTGGCAACTTCCACTCCACTATTGCCTCAACCTTTTTTCGAATCCACATGAATCCCATCTGCCAGAACAACATGGCCTAGAAAAATCAGTTCTTTCAACCATAATTTACACTTACTCAGCTTCGCATACAATTACATCACCCATAATATCTACAAAATAATCCACAAATGTGCTTCACGATCATCCTTGGTGCGTGAGTACACAAGGATATCATCTATAAAGATAACTATGAATTGATTCGAATACGAATGAAAATTCAATTCATCAAGTCCATGAATGTGGTAGGAGCATTTTTCGAACCAAAAGACATGACCAAGAACTCATAATGTCTATATAGGCCAGATATGCCTCACAGCTTTTACTTAACACTTTCTCAGCCTTAATCACCGAAATCACATTAGAAAGAAGTTATGATCTCGCCCCAATGACAACGACCTCCACTCTATCACTATCACGCAAAGTAATCTGTTTCAACTTGGAATCCACCTTTGCCTAATGCTCGGTCCGCCAACCTATAACGAGAATCACATTAAATCCATGGAAAGGCAATTCCATCAAAACAACAGGAAAAACATGACCTTGGATCATTATGGGACATCTATGATACAGCTGATCTACTACTATGTCGTCACCCAAAGGAGTAGTAATAGTCATAGCCAACCTATTGGTCTTTACCGAAATCCCCAACTCTCTAGCCAGATCACACAATATGTACAAATGGGTCGAACCAAAGTCAATAAAAAAAGGAATAAACTGCAATGTGAAAGTACCCACAATTACATCAGTCGCCTCTCGAACCTGTGACCCATGAAAAACATATACAAGTACTGGTCATCTAATCTCAATTTGTGTAGCAACTGTGTGAGCTATGGTCCTCTATCCAACTGGTCTCCAATTACCACCTCTACCACTGTCACGACCTCTAGAAGATGCAGATGTATAACTTTTACTCTGGGAGACTTCAGTCCTTCTCAGGCAATCTCTCAGCATATGCTTCTTAGAGCCACATCATAGGCAAGCTCCAATCACTCTCCAACACTCCCCAAGTTACCTATGATTATAGTGCTCACAAAGCAAATAGGAGCTCTCGATGTCCTATCAACACTAGCCATAACACCTCGATTGCAACACCCCTTACCCGTATTCAACACCGAAACAGGGTACAAGGCATTACTGGACTTGTCACATGAACAAACATACAATTTCAAGTTATACATCTGCGTCCAAATTTGAAACCTTTTGCATTTAATCATAATGTCCCTAATACAAGCCTACGAGGCCCAAAACTTACTTTGGATGTGGTTTGGGACTAAATCGAGAATTTTAGAAAAATTTACAAAACTTAGAAAATTTTTCACTAAACAGGGGTCACACGCCCGTGTGGATATAGGACACGTCCATGTCCCAAACCTGTGTAACTCTCTGTTTGTCACCTAAGAACAAATTGAAGACACACAGCCAAGTCACACGCCCGTGTGCTAGACCATGTGGTCGTTTTAAAATTTATGATTTTTCATTAAATAGGTGCAGACTTTACACGCTTGGGACACACGCCCGTGTCCAAGGCCATAGCCCTCACAAGGCTAAGACGAACGATCGTGTCTCTGCCCGTGTACTCAATATTAGGCATTTTGTTTCTCCAAATTTAGGTGCTAGGGACACACGGCCTAAACACATGCTAGTGGGAGCAAGCCGTGTGTTGCACACGGCCTAGACACACACTCATGTGTCTACCCATATGGAAAAAAATAAGGTTATTTTCCACGTCATTTTGCCACCCTTAAATACACACACCTACACCCTATAACATAGCACCAATTCAAGCATATATATAAAACCAAATCAGCCACAACCAAGACATCAACACATCATTCACATGCTACCATCTATCATACACAAACATCACATGCTTATCGACTCAAATCATGTAACTTCCCACATTCATGAAAGGCATCATCATATAAATTACTTATACCAATAGTAGCCAATTATAAATGGCCTTATACAAAATGAACTTTCAACTAAATAAGCCAACACATTTGGGAAAATCAATTATGACACATAACAAAATGACCAAGTCCCTTATACATGCCATAACTTAAAATGTTGAAATCATTGATACCAAAATAATTGTTGATAGTGTGAGTAGATCTCTGATGGTCTCCGAACCTTGAGCTAGCTTAGTGACACTATAAGACAAGGGAAAGGAAAGGGAGTAAGCTATAGCTTGTAAGTTCCTATGCAAATAATAAGCATCATAACCACACAATTAACATACAATTAACATGATGAAGATTAACATGAACATTATCAAAATCTCATAACCATAACTTACTCAATCATAATTATATCAAGAGTTTATCATATGTCAAACTCATTACTTATGAGTTTTACATACATAACTATACCAACTGACAACATAACCATATCCTTTCACAACTTTGACATTCCCTTTGAACACTCGGAATATTAACAGATACTTGGAAATCTTGCACATAAGTGCCATATATGTAGCCGAAGCTACCTCATATCTCATAATATATATGGGCTCGTTTTCGATCTATTCGCGGGCCTGCTCACACAAGCTATCAGTCAGGACGTAGCTACACAGTACTGATCACACAAGCTGTCAGGTATCCGCAACACATGCCGGAGTAGGCGTACGAGACCAGCACCCGGATCACACAAACACATATACACAAGGGTTCCTAGTGACATGTCACTCGTATCCTATTCTATTCCTAAGGCTTAACCGAGATTTCTCGCTTGTCAAAACTTTGTCGAATACGTCCAAAGAGCCAA
Organism: Gossypium hirsutum; assembly: GCF_007990345.1. Taxonomy (NCBI): domain Eukaryota; kingdom Viridiplantae; phylum Streptophyta; class Magnoliopsida; order Malvales; family Malvaceae; genus Gossypium; species Gossypium hirsutum. The sequence continues at coordinate 29,085,609 of NC_053435.1, read as the reverse complement.
TCACAATTCATACGATATTCAAGCATTTAAAACATAAATATAACAATACATTATTTACGTACGAACTTACCTCGGTACAAAAAATAGTAGAATTGGACCTAATCGTTAAAACTTTGTTTCTCTCCCGATCTAGGTCCGAACCTCGTTTTTCTTGATCTATAATGACAAATTTAACTCATTTAATATTCACATTGTTCAATTCATTCCAAAAATCATATTATGACAAAATTACATTTTTGCCCCTAATGTTTCACATTTTTACATTTTAGTCCCTAGGCTCGTAAATTGAAATGTATTCAATTTCATCAAAACCCAAGCCTAGCCGAACCATTTTCATACTCATACCAGTCTACATTTTTCATTTAATCACACTTTTACTACTTATTTTATAACTTTTACAAATAGGTCCTTTTTAACATTTTTACCAAAAATCACTTGGTAAAAGTTGTTTATGTAACACCAAACATGCATTTTCTACCATTAGACATCAAAACACACAAATATCTATCATGGGTAAAATTTTAATCTTTGACAATACTTCAAAATGGTCCTTGGAGAAGCTAGATTAGGATACAAGGATCTCAAAGACATGAAAATCATTAAAAACGGGGCTAGAACGGACTTACAATCGAGCTTAGAAGCTTGACAAACCCTACCTATGTTCTTCCTTGCAAGTTTCGGCCATGAGGAAGAAGATGGACAAAAATTTTGGCTTTATTTTGCTTATTAATTCATTTATTAACCAAATGACTAAAATGCCCTTTTCATAACACACTAAAATTTCTCTTACTTCATGTCCATTTTTGTCCACTAACTTAACAAATAGTCTAATCACCATCTAAGGACCTCTAATTTAAAATCTCATAGCAAATAAACACCTTTAGCATATAGACCTCAAGTTTTACACTTTTGCAATTTAGTCCTTTTTGCTAAATTGAGTGCTCAAACGTCAAAATTTTCAAACGAAATTTTCACGAAACAATCCTATAAAATCGTAGACCATAAAAATATAATAAAAATAAATCTTTCTATGTCAGATTAGTGGTCCCAGAACCACTGTTTCCAATAAACCCAAAATTCGGCTATTACAACTCTACCCCCTTTAGGGATTTTCGTCCCCGAAATCTTACCAGAAAATAGGTTTGGGTACTATTTTCTCATATCTTTCTTGGGTTCCCACGTAGCCTTTTCAACCCCATATCTTTGCCACAAAACTTTTCACTAGTGCTATACTTTTATTTCTCAACTGTTTAACTTCCCGGGCTAAAATCTTGATCAGTTCCTCACCATAAGTCATATCAGGTCAAATCTCAAAATCTGTCAGAGAAATGACATGTGAGGGATCAAAATGGTATCGCCACAACATCGACACATGAAACACATTATGAATCTGTAATAGCCCAAAATTGGGTCTAGTTGGAACAGAGGTTTCGGGACCACAAAATTCGAGATATAAATAATTATTTTATGATTATTTTGAGGTCTATGATATGATTTCATGATTGTGTTAAAATTTCATGAAGAAATTCTATGCATAAAATGCTCAATTTGAAGTTAGGGACTAAATTGAATAAGTTGCAAAACTTGCATTCTAGAAGTTTCTAGTATGAAATTGCTTTGAAATATTAATTATGAGGTCTTAAATAGAAATTTGACCAATTTCTAAGTTATGGACAAAAATTGGACATGGATGGAATTTTTGAAAGTTTAGTCAGGAAGGGCATTTTAGTCATTTGGTAATTAAAAGAAATAAAAAGGGAAAATAAAGCCAAAATTGACTCATCTTTTTCATGGAGGCCAAAATTAGCATAAAGGAAGCCATGTCTAGGGTTTTCAAGCTTTCCAAGCTCGTTTTTCAAGTTCTTTACGTTTTTGGAATCTCGGTAATTTGATTAAGCTTATTCTAGCAATAATTTAAGCTAGGGTTCATATTTGGAAAAATACCCATAGGTGAAATGTGTTTATTTTGATGTTTTATGATATAATATGAGGTTTTAAATTATGTTAGACAACTTTTGCTACTCGGTTTTGAGTGAAAATGAGTAAAATGGCTTAATCGGTAAAAATACCTAATAGTCATAAGTATATGTTAGAGTGAGAATTTGATGTTCCCATAGAAGGGAAAAGTGATCAGCATGTCATAAAACATAAGAATAAGGGATGAATTTTAATTCTCGAGCCTAGGGGCAAAAGTGTAAATATGCAAAAATTTAGGGGCAAAATTGTAATTTTTCCAAAGTTTAAGTTAAGGACTATTTTGAATAGTACATTAATTAAATAAGTAAAATATGATGTTTTAGATCCCGAAAAACGAGAATTGAACCTAGAATGAGAGAAAAATCGAAAATTGGAAAAGTTGGTAAAATGGCCGTTTTAGTATCTAGGTAAGTTCATATATATAATAAGCATTTATTTATGCATGTTTCAATGTAAAATTGATATATTTACTATTATTGCCGAGGTGTTGAAAGTATGTAAGTTGGTGTGATAATAATACAGCAATAATGTTGTAATTTATATTTGAAAGTTAAATTTAGTGAATTAATTGAATTATGTTAAATTAAATGATGGTGCCCAGTTTATGAATTGATTTAAAAAAATGTCTATGTACATGAAGTGCATTGAATTATCATACATAAATGTGATTTCTATGATTATGGATATTATGGGAAATTGTAAGTTCATATAATTTTTAATAAGGCAAAGTGTAATTTAATGTTATTGCCTTGATATTAAATGAGATGAAAGTTTATATGTAAGTAATACATCAATTTTACTTGTATTATGATATTTTATAATAATATTGGAAATATGTTTGTTGATAATTACTTGATTGGTGAAATTGTTGGAAAAGAGAGAGAAATCCCGGTTGAACCTTCGGAAAGATTGGATGATACAGATGGTATGTAGCTAGGTCACATGTATGGTGCTGAGTGCACATCATGTGTACAAGAGAGCTACAAGACATTATGATGTAGCTAGGTCGCATGGGTGATACTATGTGTACACCATGTAGACAAGAGAGCTACGGGATATATGCAGCTAGGTCGCATGCGTGGTTCCAGGTGAAGGACACCATGTAGACAAGAGAGCTACGAGATAAACTAGCTAGGTCACATGGGTGGTACTAAGTGTTCACCATGTGTACAAGAGAGCCGAACTATATGATGGGTGGAGCTATGTGCTGAAACCACCAAGTATCGAGGATTGATCCGAAGTGTTCAATAGGAGACTCTCTATGTATTGCTTTGTGAGTTTTGTGATGAATAAGTGTAGGAACTTGGTTATGTGAATGATTTGTACAAGAAGTGACCGGGATGTGGTAAGGTTATAAACAAGTAAGTTATACGTGAGGATGATTTTATGGTGACCTTGTAATCATGGGCCTATACTTGTGAAGTATGAAATGTGGTGAAAATGATTTGTGATATGTATGTTAAAATGAGGTTAATACAAAGAAAGTGTGAAAGAGTGAATTAGCAATAAAACTGTTTTGGATAGTAGCAGCAATGTGATTTTGAAAAATCACCAAAAATAGTATAACTTGAGTCAGAGACTGAATGAGATATTAAATTAAATCTTAATGAGTCTATTTTCATATAAAAGAAACAGATCAAGCAAAGGAGTTTTATATTTTGAGATATTTATGTTTTTATGAGACTGGTTCAGAATGATTACGTGATCCCCTGTTCTAACTTTGGAAAATCACAAATATTTGGAGAAAAATAATTAGAGGCTCAAACTTATATTTTTAAAATCCCTAATGAGTATATTTTCAAGATAAATCAACAAGAACATTATCCAAGTTCTGTACTGTGAGATAATTAACTTTTAGTAAAGAGAGGTCAGAAATGTCAGAAAGTGAAATAGGGGAAAATTTAATGAATAAACTGTACTAATTCGATAAACCAAAAATTATGAAAATTTTATGGTGGAAAGATATGTGAGTCTAGTTTCAGGGGAAATTTACGGATCTTAATTTGGAGCACTTTAGCTCAAATTATATATAAGTAAGTGACAATGACTCGTGTGGACAGTTTGATGTGAGCATTTATTAGTAAATTGTGAAATCTTACTTACAAGAATGCTATATACATTAAGGATGTGGAATGGAGAGGAGGAGGAGGAAAATAAATATATGTGGAATACATGGAAACTATGGTATAGGAAATATTGATATAATGAAATAAATGATATGTGTTTATAAGAAAACAGAAAGAGAATGATATGCATCATGACATGTATATATATATGACTAGTCTCAATGTAATGCTTGTTGGGTATGGAGTTGAATTGAAATGTTTCAGGCAAACATGTTATTCTGCGCATCTGAATTGTGGTATTTTATAAAGATATGATCTAGCTTTAAATATGAATGCTTGATGATTAAGCTGAAGATATTTGGTAAGATGATAATCTTGGTATATATGTATAAGTGTGTAAGAGATTAAGGTTGACCAAAGCTTGGAAAATAGCCTAGGTATATTCCACACAGGCAGAGACACGACCATGTGTCTCAGCCGTGTATGGAACACGACTTTGGGACACGGGCGTGTGGAGCCTTAAAGCATGAAATTTCCAAGACTTTCGTAAGTTCTCGGTTTAGTCCCGAACCCTTTCTAAAGTATGTTTTGGGCTCTGTAGACTCGAATAAGGGATTATGTGCAAGTGAATGAACATTTTGAAATATGAATGAAATTTTATGGCCCGTATTTTAGTTTAATGTTTGTATGTTTGTCCGGTAACGCCTCGTACCTTATCCCAGCCTCGGGTACAGGTAAGGGGTGTTACAGAATCTTCTCTAACTCTGTCGGCAAAGCTAACCGATATGCCACTGACCTATTCTCTCAATAATCTCATATGGCCCAATAAAACGTGGACTTAACTTGCCTTTACGGCCAAATCTCAGAATCTTCTTCTACGGAGATACTTTCAGAAATACTTTATCACCGATTTGAAATTCAATCTCTTTCCTTTTCAAATCTACGTACGATTTCTGTCAATCTGAAGCGGCTTTCACACGGTCACGAATTACCTTTACTTTTTCTTCTGTTTCTCTAACCAAGTGAACTCCATAAATCTGTTTCTCACTAAGCTCTATCCAATACAACGGAGTTCGACACTTGCGGCCATACAATGCCTCATACGTTGCCATTTTTATACTTGTCTGAAAACTGTTGTTATAAGCAAATTCGACTAATGGTAGATATTTCTCCCAACTATCTTCGAATTCTAGAACACAACATCGAAGCATATCTTCAAGAATCTGAATTACTCTTTCGGATTGACCATCGGTTTGCAGATGAAACACGGTACTAAAATTTAACTTCGTACCCAAAGCCTCTTGTAATTTTTTCCAAAATCGAGACGTAAACCTCGGAGTTCTATCCAAAATAATAGAAATAGGCACCCTGTGCAATCTCACAATTTCAACAATGTACAATTCAGCTAACTTATCAAGTAAGTAGTCAGTAAGTACTGGAATAAACTGAGCTGATTTTGTCAATCTATCAACAACAACCCAGACGACATCTTTCTTTTTAAGATTCAAAGGCAAACCCGTTACGAAGTCCATCGTAATCCTATCCCATTTCCACTCAGGTATCATCACTGGCTGAAGTAAACCTGAAGGTACTTGGTGTTCGGCTTTTACTTGTTGACAAATCAAACATCTCGATACAAATCTAGAAATATCTTTTTTTCATACCTGACTACCAATACAATTTCTTTAAATCATTATACATCTCCGTACTACTAGGATGAACCGATAAACAACCACTGTTTGCCTCGTGTAAAATTTTCTGAATAAGTTCATCATTTTTCAAAACACATACTCTATCTCGGAACATCAAATAATCATATGAACCAATCTGAAAGTCTGAATCACTGCCCAATTCACAGTGAGCTTTTTTATCTTGGAATTCACAATCATTTTTTTGAGCTTCACAAATTTGTTGAATAAATACCGATCTAGCTCTCAACTCGGCCAAAATTGGACCATCATTAGATAAAGTAAATCTTGTATTCATAACTCTCAAAGCAAACAAGGACTTTCTGGTCAAAGCATCTGCGACTACATTTGCCTTTCTCGGATGATAGTTAATCACTAGTTCATAATCTTTTAGTAACTCGAGCCATCTCCTTTGCCGCAAGTTTAGATCTTTCTAAGTCATCAAGTATTTTAAACACTTATGATTAGTAAATATATGACACTTCTCACCGTACAAATGATGACGCCAAATTTTCAAAGCAAAAACTATGGCGGCCAATTCCAATTCATGCATCAGATAATTCTCGTACGGTTTCAACTGTCTCGAGGCATAAGCTATCACTTTGCCCTCTTGCATCAACACACATCCCAAACCATTCAATGAAGCATAACTATAAATTACAAATTCTTTTCCCGATTCAGGTTGTACTAAAACCGGCGCCTCAGTCGGTAATGCTTTCAATTTCTCAAAACTTTGCTGACATTTTTCAGACCATTCAAATTTAACATCTTTTTGCAACAACTTGGCCATAGGAGTATCAATCATCGAAAATCCTTTGACAAATCATCGGTAATAACTAGCTAAACCTAAAAATCTTTTAACTTCAGATACATTCATTGGCGGTTTCCAATCAACAATTATCGAAATTTTGCTTAGATAAACCCGAATACTATCACCTGAAACAATATGTCTCAAAAATCTGACTTCTCGGAGCCAAAATTAACTTTTATTGAACTTAGCAAACAATTTTTTCTCTCTCAAATTCTGCAACATAATTCATAAATGTTCGGCATGCTCAGTCTCATCCCAAGAATAAATTAAAATGTCATCAATAAACACAACTACAAACTTATCCAAAAACGGTCGGAAGATTCGATTCATCAAATCCATAAAAACAACAAGAGCATTAGTTAATCCAAATGGCATAACAAGAAATTCATAATGCCCATACCTCGTTCTGAACGTGATTTTCGATACATTTGAATCATTAACTCTCAGTTGATAGCAGCTGGATCTCAAGTATATATTTGAAAACACTGTTGCCCCCTTCAACTAGTCGAACAAATCATCAATCCTTGGAAATGGATACTTTTTCTTTATCGTAACCTTGTTGAGTCACGATAATCAATACAGAGTCTCATGAATCCATCTTTCTTCTTGAAAAATAATACCGGTGCACCCTAGGGAGAGAAAATCAGTCTCATAAAACCCTTATCTGTCAACTCTTACAACTGAGACTTCAATTCTTTCAACTCAGCCAGAGCCATCCTATACGGAGCTATCGATATTGGTATAGTCCCCAATACTAAATCAATGGTAAACTCCACTTCTCTGACCGAAGGTAATCTAGGCAACTCCTCTAGAAACGCATTCGGATTTCACAGACTACCAGCACTGATTCAATTTTCAATTTAGACATTTGTGTATTCAACACATAAGCAAGATAAGTTTCACAACCTTCCATTACGTACCTCTAAGCAGACATAGAAGAAATCATAATAGGCAATTCACTTGATTCATCGGTTTCAACCTAAAGAACCTCACCATTTTCACATTTCAATTCAATAGTTTTCTATCTACAATTTTACTATGGCATCATGTAGTGTTAACCAGTCCATACCCAAAATAACATCGAATTCATCAAATGCCAACAACATTAAATCAGCCGAAAAATAGTGACCTCAAATCATCAAGGGATAATTCTTGCAAACTTTATCAACAAGCACATATTTTCCTAAAGGGTTTGACACTTTAATCACAAATTAGTAGACTCAACAGGCAAATTCTTACTAGATTCCAAATTCACACAAACAAAAGAATGAGTCGATCCAGGATCAATCAATGTAATAACATTAGTATCATAAAGAGAAAATATATCGGTAATCACATCGGGAGATGACGCATCCTCACGAGCACGGATGGCATAAGCTCTAGCAGGTGCTCTAGCTTCAGATATCACAGCTGAATCCTTCATCACAGCTTTACTACTAGTTCCATTTCTGGTATTTCTCGGTGGCTTACCCCTCTTGGTAGTATTACTCGGCCTTACACTCTGAAATTTTTCTTTCTCAACCATCTCAGGGCAATCACGGATAAAATGTTCATGAGAACCACACTTGAAACAAGCTTGGTCAGTCATCCTACACTCGCCGGGATGTTGTCTACCACAACGATGACATTCAAGTCTGTTAGTCCAACATTACCCACACTTTCCATTAAAGTAGCTTGAGATATTGAACCCAAATATTGTTTCCCCGCGGTCTCTGTTTGAATACCCAGCTGAAACATTCGAACTAGAATACATTTCTCTGGATTTCTTTGACTGAGATTGACATGAATTACTCATCGGCCTTTTGCTTGCATTTCTAGCCTTACTCTCGGCCTTTCTTTTCTTTTTGCTTAGCTCTTTGATTTTGCAAGCTCGTTCAACCAATACAACAAATTCTTTTAGTTCCAAGATTCCAACTAACAATCTGATGTCCTCATTCAGCCCATCTTCAAACCTTTTACACATGATAGCCTTGAAGGAAACACACTCTCGGGCATACTTACTGAGCCTGACAAATTCTCGCTCATACTCTGTCACTGGCATTCGGCTCTACTTCAACTCAAGAAATTCTTTACGTTTTTGATCGATGAACCACTGACTAATATATTTCTTTCAGAATTCCTTTTGAAAGAATTCTTATGTAACCCTCTCTCTCAGTACCACTAATACTAGTGTCTTCCACTAGTGATATGCTGTGTCTCTCAATAATGATATAGCACATTTCAAGCATTCTTTGGGTGTACATGATAACTCATCAAATACCCTGATAATATTCTCAAGCCAGAACTCGGCTCTTTCGGTGCCATCATCTACATTAGCCTTGAATTCCTCAGCCCCTTGCATTCAAATCTTATCAACCGGAGGCTTATTCTACCTTACCAAATCTACACCTTGAGGAGCTACGGGAATCGGTTGGGGATAAAGAGGGGGTGGAGGATGTTGAGCATTCAGATTGGCTCGAACAAACTCCGAATACCACTCGTTCATCATGTGGAGAAAGGCTTCTTTAGCCCTTCCTCCCTAACTAACCGTGGAAGGTCTATTCTCAGAGGACGCTGCCCCTTGAGCGGGAGCCGATGCAATACTTTCTACATCATCAGCTATAGCTCAGTCGAGATCTATTTACTATATAAAAACACAATTTAAAATTGTCAGGAGTCATCACACTATCACAATTCATATATGGCAAGTATAGCTAGACTCTTACACACGCTACGCTAGTTCGAGAATTGACTAAACTGTGGCTCTGATACCACTAAAAGTAACGCCCTTACCCATATTCAACGCTGAAATAGGGTACAAGGCATTACCAGACTTATCACACAAACAAACATACAATTTCGGGTTATACATCTGCGTCTAAATTTAAAAATTTTTGCATTTAATCATAATGTCCCTAATACAAGCCTACGATGCCCAAAACTTACTTTGGAAGTGGTTCGTGGCTACACTGAGAATTTTTGAAAATTTTACAAAACTCAAAAAAAATTCACTAAAAAAGGGTCACACGCTCGTGTGGATATAGGACACATCTGTGTGGTTAGGCCGTGTGCGTAACACCCCTAACCCGTATCCGTCGCCATAATAGGATTAAAAGGTATTACTGATCAATACACATCATTCACAAACATTTATGCATTTCAATAACAAAATACATTCATCTCAATCATATTGTCCCTTCTAAGGTTCTACGAGACCTTAAAACATGCTTAGAAGTGGTTCGGGACTAAGCCGATAACATTCACAAACTTTGAAAAACTTATAAAATTTTCAAACTTTAAAAGGTCACATGCCCATGTGAACAGGCAATGTGCCTCACACGGTTATCAGACACGCCTATGTCACAGGCCGTGTGAAAATAAGGTATACATACTGACTTGCGCCACATGGCCGAAGACACACCCGTTTGCCAGGCCGTGTGAAAACTAAGGGAGTTACTGACTTGGGTCACACGGCCGACCACACGCCCATGTGCTAGCCCGTTTGCCACACATGACCAGTAGACACGCTCGTGTGTCTAGGCCATGTCAAAACTATAGGGTATACTGACTTTAATTCAAAGGGTACCCTAGGGGATTCACGACCGTGTAACTTGACCGTATGTCGCATACTACTGAGACACACGCCTGTGTCTCTACCCGTATGCAAAAAATAGGTCATTTACAAGGCCAATTTGCCACCCTTTTCTCATGCTCACCTAGCCATCAAAATGGTATCATTTCATCACAAATATGAACAGCCAAACCATGCCAATTCACAACATTTCAAGCCATTTCATAATCAACCATTTCACTACTTAAATTCTCAACCAAATTCATAACAAAACAATATACCAAAATTATTAATCTTGCATAACTTCTAAATGCATTTCATCATCACCTTATCACCTAATTCATGCCACAAAACTTACCATTTCAACATCACATAATCAAGCCACAACATATCAACATTCCAATCTTAATACTCCAATTTACAACTAACCATAATAGCAACCACATACTAAACAAAAATAAGCCAACACATAAAACATTATATACCTTTCATGTATCGCATATTAAACCCATAATTCAAGCCAACTTAAATGGCCTTACATATCAACAATTACAAGTCAAATCTTATGGCTATAACCATAACTCAAAACATACCAAAATGACACTAGCCTATACATTCCATATACCATGTATACAAAGCTCCAAAAGTACCAACAAGTAGTCGATAGTGTGATGATGGTTCCGATGATCCCCAATGTCCGAGCTAGCTTCAAAAATCTATAAAACATAGAAAGAACACACGAAGTAATCTTTAAAAGCTTAGTAAGCCATATACAAATAAAGTTATCATATGAATCACAATATTTCTATCAATAGGCCAAGTACAAGTAACACATATAGATACACAAACCTTTCTCTTTGAACATATACTCATTTTCCATCATCAAACATTCAAGAACGCAAGCTATCATCAATTGCATTTTACAAAATCATCAACACTTTCAAAAATTGAAGGATGGGATAGCTAGAACAAAAAGCAACGATCACAAAAACATAAAAATCATAAAAAATCGAGCTCAAATCTTACCATAATCAAGCCAATTACTAGCTGAAACCCTAAAGACATTCAAGCTTCTTCTTTTCCTTCAACTTTGGTCAAAATGGATTAAAGATGGACATAAATTCAATTTTGTTTTTATTAATATTAGCTTATTTACAAAAATGACATATTTACCCTTAATGATTAAACATTAAAATTCCACTAACTATTGATATATTTTTCCATCTATTATTCAAATGGTTTAATAGCATCATAAGGGCTTCACGCTTAATAAACCATAGCAATTTGGCACTTTTAACTTATAACATGCTACTTTTGTATTTTACGCGATTAAGTCCTTTGATCAAATTGAGCTATTAAACGATCAAATTAGCTCACAAAATTCTCACACATGCATATTCACATGCTATAAACTCGAAAATAATATTAAAATAATTTTACGACCTCAGATTTGTGATTCTGAAATCACTGTTCTGATTTAGCTAAAACCGGGCTGTTACAACTCTCTCCCCTAGGGATTTTTCATCCCTGAAAATCTTACCAGTGAATAGGTTTGGATATTGCTTTCTCAGAGCATCCTCGAGTTCCCACGTAGCTTTTTCTACCCCGTGTCGATGCCATAACACTTGTACTAATGCTATTCTTTTATTTCTCAACTTTTTGATTTCACGAGCTAGAATTCGGATCGGTTCTTCACGGTACGATAAATCTGACTGAATCATAACTTCGGTCAGGGAAATAACATGCGAAGAATTAAATATGTATCTTTTTAGTAACTTCGAACTTAAGAATGCAACTTCTCAACATATCCTCGAGTATCTGTATAACTCGCTCAGATTGACCATCCGTCTGCTGGTGAAATGTGGTACTAAAATGTAATTTTGTACCCAGTGCATCTTGTAGTTTCTTCCAAAATCGTGAAGTGAATCTCGGATCTCGATCCGATACAATGGATTAGGTACCCCGTGTAATCTTACAACCTCAAAGATATATAACTCAGCTAACTTATCAAGAAAATAATCTGTTCATACCGGAATAAAATGAGCCGATTTTGTCAATCTGTCAACAACAACCTATATTGTATCTTTCTTACTCGGAGATAGGGGCAAACCTGAAACAAAATTCATAGTTACTCTATCCCATTTCCACTCAGGAATCGTAACCGGCTGTAATAAACTAGACGGTACTTGATGCTTAACTTTAACTTGCTGACAAATCAAACATTTCGAAACAAATTCTAAAATATCATGCTTCATGCCATGCCACCAATAAAGCTATTTCAAGTCATTATACATTTTTGTACTTCCCAGATGAACAAATAATCGACTACTATGTGCTTTATTCAAAATCATCTAAATTAACTCTAAATTTCTCGGAACACATATTCGACCTCTGAATCTCAAACAATCATCAGAATCAACTTGAAACTCTTAATCAGTGTTAGGATCACATTGAGCTCTTTTAGCTAAGATTTCATTATCAGTCATTTGAGCTTCATAAATCTGCTGTACAAACAATGATCTCGCTTTCAACTCAGCTACAATCGAGCCATCGTCAGATAGAGCCAACTGAGTATTCATTACACGTAGAGTGAACAAAGATCTCCGGCTTAAAGCATCAGCAACAACATTTGCTTTTCCTGGATAATAATCAATTACTAACTCATAATCTTTTAGCAATACTAGCCATTTACGCTATCTTAAACTCAAATCTTGTTGAGTCATCAAATATTTCAAACTCTTCTGATAAGAATAAACATGGCATTTCACCAAACAGATAATGGCTCCAAATCTTCCATGCAAACACAATGGCTGCTAATTCTAAATCATGCGTCGGGTAATTCTTTTCATGCGGCTTCAACTGTCTCGACGCATAAGCTATGACTTTGCCTTATTGCATCAAAGCACAGCCCAAACCATTCAACAATGCATCACTATAGATTACAAATTCTTTACCCAATTCTGGCTGTACTAACACTAGAGCTTCAGTCAAAAGGGTTTTTAGCTGGTAAAAAATTTTCTAACATTTTTCGGACCATTTAAACTTTACATCTTTCTGAAGCAATCTAGTCAATGGAGTCGCAATTATCGAAAAGCCTTCCACAAATCGTCTGTAATAACCAGCTAGTCCTAGAAAACTGCAGACTTCGGATACATTTCTTGGAGGCTTCCAATCCATTATTGCAGAAATCTTGCTCGGATCGACTCGAATACCTGATGCTGATACAATATGCCCAAAAAAACCAACTTCACGCAACCAAAATTCACATTTGCTGAACTTTGCAAATAACTGCTTATCACACTGAGTTTGCAATACAACTCTCAAATGCTCGGGATGCTCAGTTTCATCTCTCAAATATATCAATATACCATCTATGAACACAACAACAAATCGATCTAAGTAAGGTCTGAAAATCTGTTTCATTAAATCCATAAAGACAGTAGGTGCTTTTGTTAGTCCAAAAGGCATAACCAAAAATTCATAGTGACCATACCTCGTTCTAAATGCAGTCTTTGGCACATCAGAATCTCTAACTCGCAACTGGTAATAACTCGATCTCACATATATCTTTGAAAACACTGTAGCCCCTTTCAATTGGTCAAACAAATCGTCAATTCGCGGTAGAGGGTATTTGTTCTTGATAGTCACTTTATTCAACTGTCGGTAGTCTATACACATTCTCATCGTGCCATCTTTCCTTTTCATAAACAATACGGGAGCACCCCAGGCCAAGAAACTCGGTCATGCAAATCCTCTATCAGTTAATTCTTGCAACTGAGCTTTTAATTCTTTTAACTCTGTCGATGCCATTGTAACATCTTTTACCCGTATTTGTCGCCGGATTAGAGTTAAGAGGCATTACCAATCATATCACAATTCCAACAAATATGCATTACATTTTTCACTTTTTTAAAAAAAATAAATATAAAACCACAACATTACTCATATCATTTTTCAATCTACCAAATGTTAAAATTTATCATTTAATACATAGCATAAGCAAACCGAAATCCATAATATGTCAAAAAAATTTATATACATGCCAATCATGTAACACATCAATAATATCATTCTTGAATAATAGATCTATTTTTATATGAGTCATGCGTATACTTATTACAAGCAGTTACATATCATTTCTTTTTATACATATGATATATATATTTTATAATAGCATTTGTTAACTTGTTAATACATTCGCATTTCATGAATAAATAATATTATATATACATATATAACATTTAATCAACTAATTAAACTACTCAAATAATTAAACCAAAATTTACAAATAATATACAATTATGATCCGAACAAAACTACATTAACCTTTTATTTATTCGGCTACCCCAAAATTTACCTATTCATACTTATAGATTTCAGTTAGCTATCAAACCACATAACCAAGCATATATTTATTTTACATAATAAGCTCAAACCAAAATTCACTTCATATTAATGCCATGTGTTTTAAACTTACTAAGGCATTTCATATTTTCATCCCATTCATGGCACTTAGCACGATAATTGAATATGAGTTCAGACCATAATCAAAATAAAGCCAAACTCAAACATAACACTTAAGCCATTTTTCAATGGCTAGATTACACAAAACCAAAATCCAATATTTCAAAACAAAATTGTAACACCCCGAACCCGAGACCGACACCGGAGTCGAACACGAGGTGTTAGCAGACTTTAAACCCTTTATAAAAATATTTCTCAGACACTGCCAATCTGCGTACTAGTCGCTTTAAAAATCATATCTTGAGTTTCACAACTTGAAAATCAGTTTCGTGATTTTTCCCTGAAACTAGACTCATATGCCCATCTACATATTTTTTTCTAGAATTTTTGGTCAGGCCAATTAGTACAGTTTATTAGTCAAAGTCTCCCATGTTACAGGGATCGACTACACTGACCTTTGCGCATTATGACCTGGATATCTCCCTGCACAGAGCTTCAATACTGATGCCGTTTGTTTCTATAGAAACTAGACTCAGAGAGGAATCTATCCATATATGATATGACTCCTAATTGTCTCTGGTTAATTTATAATGAATTTCCAAAGTCGGAACAAGGAATCCAGAAACCGTTCTGGCCCTGTCTCACGAGAACCTGAATATCTCTTAACATACTGTCCATATGATCTTTTCGTTGCTTCTATATGAAAATAGACTCATCGAGATTCGAATACATAATTTGTTCATCAATTAATCCCACTCCTACTATTTTTAGTGATTTTTCAATCTCACGTCACTGCTGCTACCAGCATCTGTTATGAAAGCAACTATGCCCATTTCGTGATTTCTCCTTGATCTAACTAGTGATTCGTCATACATATCACAAATTATGATCATGACTAGCCATGCCAAAGGCTAATCATTGTCAAACATCCCCCTACTACACTATTTCCATATCATGAATTTTAACACCAAAATAATCAACCATGACATATGGCATAAAAATCATATTACCAAGACTTACGACCCAACATTAGAACCAAATTCAACCGAACATTATGCCATTTTCGCATGGCTAAAAGTTTACATACCAAATTTCAACAAAACATATTAGCCTATACATGCCGAAATGTTCTCTTAGACCAACTAAGAAGAAAATACCAAAGGTTGCTAGCCGGTGTGATGACTTCGACGACGGCACGATCACGCAAAAAGAGACGAGTCCAAGAAACCTAGAATAGGTGACAAGCAAACACCGAATGAGTATATAACTCAGTAAGCCATAAGCATTCCACAACCATCCATTAATAAAATTATCACAACAGGAAACAATGAAATGAGGTTAAGTACTCCATCCATACCAAACTATACCATAGTTCCTTAAACCCTATGGTTCAATCTCATACCAAGTCCTACATTGGCCTTTCATACATCATTTTATTTTCGTTATAATCATACAATTAAACGAACTTTCACCTATTCCACAATGAACCTTATGTACGTGACTTCAACTATAATCGTCACATAGGTTCAAAACTTACCAAGCTCAACTCCAAATATAAACATAGCGCCTATTAGCCATGAACTCAAGGTACTTACCTTTTCCGCTGTCCAAAATTGACTCGGTAAAGTCGCACCCTTCATGTAAATAATTTATAGAAAATATATATTGAGTTCGCACACATAGTGCTTAATAATCAACCGCGCACACTTAGTGCCATGTACTTTAAACTCACACACTTAGTGCCATGCATTTCAAGTTCGCACACTTACCTTTTCCGCTGTCCAAAATCGACTCGGTAAGGTCGCACCCTTAATGTAAATAATTTATAGAAAATATATATTGGGTTCGCACACATAGTGCTTAATAATCAACCACGCACACTTAGTGCCATGTACTTTAAACTCACACACTTAGTGCTGTACAATTTAAACCCGCACACTTAGTGCCAATCTCATGACCGTGAACACTTATTGCCCGCACACTTAGTGCCGAAAACCAGCCACTCAATAGGCTTCACTTCCTTTTTACATTCGACAAATTTCATCTCTACTTACATATACATTTGTATACATTTCATCTCATTAAACACAATGGTATAGGTATTACGATCCTTTAAATCAATACCAAAGATATGCTTAATGACTTACTTGTGTTGGGTAAGATGGTTCCAACTCGGCTACTCGATGATCTTTTCTTTGCCTTTGCTCGATTCTCCTCCTTTAACTCCTTGAGCTCAATCTAGTTACATGCATGGCCAAACTTCCTCCTAATTCTCTTCCAAACCAAACATGAAGCAAGAACTCCTTCCTCCTCCCTTAGAATTTTCGGTCAAAAGAGGATGAAAAAGGATGAACAAAATTTTTCTTTTCCTTTCTTTAGCTCACGGCGATGGGGGGGGGGGAAACAACCACTCATTTTTTTGTTTTTCCTTTCTTTATTACCCATATTCCTTATTTTATTTTTTTCCTACATACCTCACTAGGCCAACATGTTCCCAACATGTTTCCACCCATAGCATGGCCAACCACTAGCTCAAATTTTGGGTAATTTGACATGCAAACCCATCATTTTCATAACATGCATTAATAGACCATTTTAAATTAGCCTATCATATTTTCACCATGTCTCATATCGATCCCTATTTAATAATTTCTCATGCAATTGGCAAAATTGGAGAATGAAACTTCCACATACTCATGTACACACATAATAAGCATAGAATATGGAAATTAATTATTTTTATGACTCGGTTTTGTGGTCCCGAAACCACTTCCCGACTAGGGTCAATTTTGGGCTGTTACAACTCTCCCCCACTTAAGAAATTTTCGTCCCCGAAAATCTTACCGGTAAATAGGTTTGGGTATCGTTCTTTCATCGAGCTCTCAGTTTCCCAAGTAGCTTCCTCGATCCCATGTTTGAGCCAGAACACCTTCACTAACGGAACCCTTTTGTTTCGCAACTCCTTCACTTCACGAGCTAGGATACGTATCGGTTCTTCTTCATAACTCATATCGGCTTGAATTTCAACCTCTGATGGGCTAATTATATGCGATGGATCAGATCGATAGCGTCGAAGCATCAAAACATGAAAGACGTCGTGAATCTTTTCAAGCTCAGGGGGCAAAATCAATCTATACGCAACCGGACCAACTCGTTCGGAGATCTCGTACGGCCCAATGAATCTCGGGCTCAACTTGCCCTTACGGCCAAACCTGAGTACCTTTTTCCAAGGCGAAACTTTAAGGAACACTTTATCTCCCACCTGATATTCAATGTCCTTTCGTTTCAAGTTCGTATACGATTTCTGACGATCTGTGGCTGCCTTCAGACTTTCACGGATTACCTTTACTTTCTGTTCGGCATCTTTAATCAAATCAACTCCGAAAATTTTACTTTCACCGAGCTCGGTCCAAAACAATGGTGTACGGCATTTACGACCGTACAAAGCCTCGTAAGGTGCCATCTTAATACTTGATTGAAAACTATTGTTGTAAGCGAATTCAATCAAAGGTACATACCGTTCCCATGAACCACTAAACTCAAGGATGCAGCATCTCAGCATATCCTCGAGTATCTGAATTATCCGCTCGGATTGACCATCGGTTTGGGGATGAAAAGCGATGCTAAAATGCAGCTTGGTACCCAAAGCTTCTTGCAATTTCTTCCAAAATCGCGAGGTGAATCTCGGATCTCTATCCGACACGATAGAAATAGGTACTCCATGTAATCTCACAATCTGAGAAACATACAATTCGGCTAGTTTATCCAATGAAAAATCCGTACGCACGGGGATAAAGTGAGCCGACTTAGTCAGTCTATCAACAACAACCCAAATCGCATCCTTCTTACTTGTTGACAATGGTAGTCCGGACACAAAGTCCATTGTGACTCGATCCCATTTCCACTCGGGTATCATGATCGGCTGAAGTAATCCTGAAGGCACTTGATGTTCCGCTTTCACTTGTTGACATATTAAACATCTCGAAACAAAGTCGGAGATGTCCCGTTTCATACCATGCCACCAAAACCGTCGTTTCAAATCGTTGTACATTTTCGTACTCCCCGGGTGAATTGACATTCGGCTACAATGAGCTTCGTTCAGAATCATCGAAATGAGTTCTGAATTTCTTGGAACACACAACTGACTTCTGAACCTCAAACAATCGTCATCATCAATTTGAAATTCGGATTCCATATTCGGAATACATTCAGCCCGTTTTGCAACCAATTCATCGTCGACTTTTTGAGCTTCACGAATTTGATGAATCAATGATGGTTTGGCCTTTAATTCAGCTACTAACACATTGTCGGGTAGAACAGACAAGTGCACATTCATCGCTCGTAAAGCAAACAGCGATTTCCGGCTTAAGGCGCCCGCAACCACATTAGCCTTTCCCAGGTGGTAATCAATGACAAGCTCGTAATCTTTCAACAACTCAAGCCAACGTCTTTGTCGCAGATTTAAGTCTTTTTGAGTCATCAAATATTTGAGACTTTTGTGATCCGAAAATACATGGCACTTTTCGCAAAACAAATAATGTCGCCATATTTTCAAAGCAAATACGATGGCGGCTAGCTCGAGATCATGGGTTGGATAATTTCTCTCGTGTGGCTTCAATTGTCTCAACGCATAGGCCACAACTCGACCTTCTTGCATCAATACGCAACCCAACCCGAGTAGGGATGCGTCACTATAAATGACAAACTCTTTGCCTGATTCGGGTTGCACTAAAATTGGAGCTTCAGTCAAATGAGTTTTCAGTTGATCGAAGCCTTTCTGACATTTCTCCGTCCATTCGAACTTAGCATCCTTTTGAAGTAGCTTCGTCATTGGTGTGGCTATCATCGAGAAACCTTTGACAAATCGTCGGTAATAACCGGCGAGTCCCAAAAAGCTCCGAACCTCAGTAATATTTCTCGGAGGTTTCCAGTTAAGTATGGCTGAGATTTTGTTCGGGTAAACTCGAATACCCGATGCGGATACCACATGACCCAAGAAGCTAACCTCTCTTAACCAGAACTCACACTTACTGAACTTAGCATATAACTTCTTATCCCGCAAAACTTGCAACACTAATCTCAAGTGTTCAGCATGTTCGATCTCATCTCTTGAATAGACCAAGATGTCATCAATGAACACAACTACGAACCGATCCAAATATGGTCTGAAGATCCGATTCATCAAATCCATAAATACTGCAGGGGCATTAGTGAGCCCAAATGGCATCACTAAGAACTCGTAGTGACCGTACCTCGTTCTGAAAGCAGTTTTGGGTATGTCCGAATCTCGAATTCGCAACTGATAATAGCCCGATCTCAAATCTATTTTTGAGAACACTGAGGCTCCCTTCAGTTGGTCGAACAAATCATCGATGCGCGGCAACGGATATTTGTTCTTTATCGTCACTTTATTCAATTGACGATAGTCAATGAACAACCTCATGGTTCCGTCCTTCTTTTTCACGAACAATACTGGTGCACCCCAAGGTGAGAAACTTGGTCGAGCAAAACCTCTATCCGTCAATTCTTGCAACTGAGATTTTAACTTTTTAACTCGGTTGGTGCCATACGATACGGAGCTATCGAAATCGGCGTAGTCCCAGGTACAAGCTCAATACCAAACTCTACCTCCCGAACAGGTGGTAAACCCGGTAATTCTTCAGGAAAAACATCCGGGTATTCACAAACCACCCGCACAGATTCGGGTTTCTTTTCTAATTCTTTATCATCAAGTACATACGCAAGGTATGCTTCGCACCCTTTTCTTACATATTTCTGGGCCAACATTGCTGATATTACAGCTGGCAACCCCTTCAAATCCGTAGACTCAACTCGGATTACCTCGTTATTTGCGCACCTCAAATCAATAGTCTTGCTTTTGCAATTCACAACCGCATCATGCGCGGTCAGCCAATCCAAACCAAGAATAACATCAAATTCATCAAACGGCAAAAGCATCAAGTCCGCCGGAAAACAAGAACCTCGAATTACTAGGGGACATCTCTTACACACTTTGTCGACAAGCACGTAGCGACCCAAGGGATTTGACACCCGAATTACGAACTCAGTAGACTCAACAGGTAGAGTCTTACTGGATGCTAAGGTTTCACATACATATGAATGAGTAGAGCCAGGGTCAATCAATGCAATCACATTAGTATCAAAGAGAGTGAAGGTACCAGTGATGACGTCAGGGGAGGATGCCTCCTCTCGTGCGCGGATGGCATATGCTCTAGCAGGAGTGCGGTTCTCGGCTCGAACAGCCGTATCAGAGGCCCCTCTCTGACTACCACCCCTACCTCCTAAAATTCTCGGTGGTCTACCTCTAGTTGTCACTCCACTAGGTCTTGCACCTTGAATCTTATTCTTCTCATCAAGCTCCGTGCAATCTCTAATGAAGTGGTCCTTCGAACCGCATCCGTAACAGGCCCTGTTAATAGACTTACCCCAACATTCACCTATGTGTCATCTTCCACATTGGGGACATTCAGGTTTCTCTAGACGATTATTGCCCACACTAGCTACCGAAGTAGCTCGGGAGTCCGTCGATGGTCTTGCTCTGATGGAAATTCCCGCAGTCGTCCTCAACTTATTAGTGTCCTCCCTGAACTTCTTTACGGCTGAGAACGGAGCTTTACCCGTCGATCTTTTACGGTAGTCTCTAGCTTCAAATTCAGCCTTCTTCTTCTCCTTTCCAAGTTCTTCCGCCTTGCAGGCTCGTTCGACTAGTGTTACGGATTCTTTTATTTCCAAAATACCCATTAGTAGCTTTAAATCTTCATTCAATCCTTCTTCGAATCTTTTGCACATAGCAACCTCATCAGCTACACACTCCTGGGCATACCTACTGAGTCTTACGAAATCATGTTCGTATTCAGATACTGTCATACGGCCTTGCTTGAGTTCCAAGAATTCCTTACGCTTTTGATCAATGAACCGTTGACTAATATATTTCTTTCGAAATTCCGTCTGAAAGAAGTCCCAAGTTACTCGTTCGTTTGGGACTATGGAAATCAGGGTCCTCCACCAATAGTAGGCTGAGTCCCGCAACAAGGATATAGCACACTTTAGACATTCATCGGGTGTGCATGACAGTTCATCAAACACCCGAATGGTATTATCAAGCCAGAACTCGGCCCTTTCAGCATCATCAGTAACTATGGCCCTGAACTCCTCAGCCCCGTGCTTCCTAATCAAGTCTACAGGTGGCTTACTCAGCCTCACAGGATCAGTAACTGATGGCATTACTGGCTCCGGGGGTGGATTATTCAAATTCGGGAATTGTTGGACAGCCGGATTGGTTCGGGCATACTGCGCGACCCACTCATTCATCATGGTAAAGAAGGCTTGTTTAGCCCCCTCACCTTGATTATTCGCAGATGACTGAGGTTCAACAGGCGGTGTCCCTTGTGCAGGAGCAGCCGCTACACTTTCAATGTCATCCGCCAATGTTCTCTCTACACCGGGATCCATTTACTAATCAAAACATAAATTTTAACCGTCAGAAGTCATCACACAGTTAAACATTAACATTCGGCATGTATAGCTAGACTCATACGTGCTATGGTAGTCCTAGAACCGACTAAACCATAGCTCTGATACCAATCAAATGTAACACCCCGAACCCGAGACCGACACCGGAGTCGAACACGAGGTGTTAGCAGACTTTAAACCCTTTATAAAAATATTTCTCAGACACTGCCAATCTGCGTACTAGTCGCTTTAAAAATCATATCTTGAGTTTCACAACTCGAAAATCAGTTTCGTGATTTTTTCCTGAAACTAGACTCATATTCCCGTCTACATATATTTTTCTAGAATTTTTGGTCGGGCCAATTAGTACAGTTTATTAGTAAAATTCTCCCATGTTACAGGGATCGACTACACTGACCTTTGCGCATTACGACCTGGATATCTCCCTGCACAGAGCTTCAATACTGATGCCGTTTGTTTCTATAGAAACTAGACTCAGAGAGGAATCTATCCATATATGGTATGACTCCTAATTGTCTCTGGTTAATTTATAATGAATTTCCAAAGTCGGAACAGGGAATCCAGAAACCGTTCTGGCCCTGTCTCACGAGAACCTGAATATCTCTTAACATACTGTCCATATGATCTTTTCGTTGCTTCTATATGAAAATAGACTCATCGTGCTTCGAATACATAATTTATTCATCAATTAATCCCACTCCTACTATTTTTAGTGATTTTTCAATCTCTCATCACTGCTGCTGCCAGCATCTGTTATGAAAGCAACTATGCCCATTTCGTGATTTCTCCTTGATCTAACTAGTGATTCGTCATACATATCACAAATTATGATCATGACTAGCCATGCCAAAGGCTAATCATTGTCAAACATCCCCCTACTACACTATTTCCATATCATGAATTTTAACACCAAAATAATCAACCATGACATATGGCATAAAAATCATATTACCAAGACTTACGACCCAACATTAGAACCAAATTCAACCGAACATTATGCCATTTTCGCATGGCTAAAAGTTTACATACCAAATTTCAACAAAACATATTAGCTTATACATGCCGAAATGTTCTCTTAGACCAACTAAGAAGAAAATACCAAAGGTTGCTAGCCGGTGTGATGACTTCGACGACGGCACGATCACGCAAAAAGAGACGAGTCCAAGAAACCTAGAATAGGTGACAAGCAAACACCGAATGAGGATATAACTCAGTAAGCCATAAGCATTCCACAACCATCCATTAATAAAATTATCACAACAGGAAACAATGAAATGAGGTTAAGTACTCCATCCATACCAAACTATACCATAGTTCCTTAAACCCTATGGTTCAATCTCATACCAAGTCCTACATTGGCCTTTCATACATCATTTTATTTTCGTTATAATCATACAATTAAACGAACTTTCACCTATTCCACAATGAACCTTATGTACGTGACTTCAACTATAATCGTCACATAGGTTCAAAACTTACCAAGCTCAACTCCAAATATAAACATAGCGCCTATTAGCCATGAACTCAAGGTACTTACCTTTTCCGCTGTCCAAAATTGACTCGGTAAAGTCGCACCCTTCATGTAAATAATTTATAGAAAATATATATTGAGTTCGCACACATAGTGCTTAATAATCAACCGCGCACACTTAGTGCCATGTACTTTAAACTCACACACTTAGTGCCATGCATTTCAAGTTCGCACACTTACCTTTTCCGCTGTCCAAAATCGACTCAGTAAGGTCGCACCCTTAATGTAAATACTTTATAGAAAATATATATTGGGTTCGCACACATAGTGCTTAATAATCAACCACGCACACTTAGTGCCATGTACTTTAAACTCACACACTTAGTGCTGTACAATTTAAACCCGCACACTTAGTGCCAATCTCATGACCGTGAACACTTATTGCCCGCACACTTAGTGCCGAAAACCAGCCACTCAATAGGCTTCACTTCCTTTTTACATTCGACAAATTTCATCTCTACTTACATATACATTTGTATACATTTCATCTCATTAAACACAATGGTATAGGTATTACGATCCTTTAAATCAATACCAAAGATATGCTTAATGACTTACTTGTGTTGGGTAAGATGGTTCCAACTCGGCTACTCGATGATCTTTTCTTTGCCTTTGCTCGATTCTCCTCCTTTAACTCCTTGAGCTCAATCTAGTTACATGCATGGCCAAACTTCCTCCTAATTCTCTTCCAAACCAAACATGAAGCAAGAACTCCTTCCTCCTCCCTTAGAATTTTCGGTCAAAAGAGGATGAAAAAGGATGAACAAAATTTTTCTTTTCCTTTCTTTAGCTCACGGCGATGGGGGGGGGGAAACAACCACTCATTTTTTTGTTTTTCCTTTCTTTATTACCCATATTCCTTATTTTATTTTTTTCCTACATACCTCACTAGGCCAACATGTTCCCAACATGTTTCCACCCATAGCATGGCCAACCACTAGCTCAAATTTTGGGTAATTTGACATGCAAACCCATCATTTTCACAACATGCATTAATAGACCATTTTAAATTAGCCTATCATATTTTCACCATGTCTCATATCGATCCCTATTTAATAATTTCTCATGCAATTGGCAAAATTGGAGAATGAAACTTCCACATACTCATGTACACACATAATAAGCATAGAATATGGAAATTAATTATTTTTATGACTTGGTTTATTGGTCCCGAAACCACTTCCCGACTAGGGTCAATTTTGGGCTGTTACAAAAATCCAGCCTATTCATGCCATAGTTTCAAAATGTAACTTATAAAATACCGAAGACGGTTGATAGTGTGATAGACTTTGCTGACGATCCCCGAGCTTGTAACTTGAATAAAAAATCTATAAAACAGAAATAACATGAAAACACAAAGTAAGCTATAATAGCTTAGTAAGTCATAAGCAAAAAGACATCCCAATGATATAATCAACTCATTTTAAGCTAATCCAAATTTCATTGTCATTATCAAGCTTAACCTCAAACCTACAAATGATATAAATAACACATTTTCATACACAAAATCTACCTTGGCCGAATGCTCACTTAATCAATTTGACCTAATATTGTTCATCTTTCAAAGCCAAAATGTCTTAATATAATCAAACATACACATACGCATTTATATAAGCTCAAGAACCATAATATAACATCATATACATATACCACCTAAATGGCCGAATACACATGATTACTTATATGCATATATCCAAACTCAATTCTACAATATTCATACCATTTATTTATAAGGCCGAATACACATACTAAATTCACATGAAATCTTCATTTTTATTACACATAATTAATAACAAATATCAAGTTACTTACTTACCTTATCTCAATTAAACAACAAGCTAACTTATACCTGATCATTTAGCTTGTTTAATGTATTCGATTACCACATTAGCATAAAGTCTTTTAAGCATAAACTTATAATAATTCATCGGCATAAAGCCTGCTAGACCCAAAGTCTGATTTTATACATCGGTAATAAGCCTGCTAGGCATAAAGCCTGATCAAATTTACCAGCACAAGGCTTGCTAGGCTCAAAGCCTGAATATCACTATTATAAAGCTGTCTCATACACAATTTATATAACAAAAACTCCAAATATTCCAAATAGTTTAGAAGGACTTTCAAATGTTCTAACTCAGCCGAATTAAACTCAAATACAATATTTCTATGCTTAAACACATTCGGCTAGCTCTTTTATAAATCTATAGATTCCAAATTAGCATATTAAACTAAGTTACATTCAATATTAACGATGTTTAATTACTTAAAGACTTACCTCGGATATCGACGAATAATGTAAATTGACTATTTGACTATTTTTGCTTTTCCCCGATCCAAGACCAATTTCTTTTGTTCTTGATCTATACAATTTCAAATTAATCTCATTCAAACACAATTTCATTAAATTTAATACAACAACACATAAATGAGAAAATTACAACTTTACCCCTAATGTTTCATACTTTTACAAATTAGTCCTAATTGCATAAAACACAAAATATACAAAATCTCACAACAACATAGTTAGGCCGAATCTTTCTTATATTCATACTAGTCCATATATTTCATTTATTTCACATTTTAGTCCCTCAATTTGTTATTTTTACAATTTAGTTCTAATTACTCAAAATCATCAACAACTCTAATACAAAACATGTTAATCTAAAACATATCTTTCATATTTCATCATCAAACAACAAAAATCACAAGCTCCCAACAATGGCATAACTCAAAATATTCATCAAAATCAAAAATTCAAGCATGGGTCGGATAGTATTCGAAGCAACGATCTCAAAAACGTAAAAATTATCAAAACCCGAACAAAGACTAACCTTGAATCAAGCTTCCAAAGTGCCAAAAGTTCAAAAGCTTTTAACTTTTTTTTTCTTTCTTAACATTCGGCCAAAAACATGAATAAAATGCATGTCTTTTAAATTTTGTTTTATTATAATACATAATATTTCATAATTTATTATAATAACCTTTATAAATTAATATAAAATTTATATTGGTTGTCCACAACCGTCCAACTTATTTAATTATGGCTTAATTTCATTAATAGTGCTTCATTTTAATAAGACAAGTTCAATTAAGCACTTTCATATTTAACTATTAACTTTTCACTTTAAGCGATTAAGTCCTTTTATTAAATTAAGCACACAAATGATCAAATTTTCATACGAAACTTTCACACATGCAATTTCACATATAATAAACACGAAAAATAATATTTAAATATTTTTCTAACTCAGATTCATGGTCTCAAAACCACCATTCTGATTAGGGTCTAAATCGGGCTGTTACAGCCATTCTATACGGAGCTATCGAATTGACGTTGTACCCGACATTAACTCAATACATAACTCAACCTCTCGTATTGGTGGTAAACCCGGTAACTCTTCAGGAAACACATCTGGATACTCACACACAACTGGTACTGATTCAATGTTCTTTTCAGCGACTTTCTTATCTAGCACATAAGCCAAGTAAGCTTCACAACCCTTTCTCACATATTTCGGAGCCAACATCGATGAAATCACCACTGGCAAGCCATTCAAATAATCTATTTCAGTCCAGATAATCTCATTATTTTGACATCTCAATTCTATCATCTTTCTTTTGTAATTCAAATAGCATCATGCATCGTTAACCAATCCATACCTAGAATTATATCAAACTCGTCAAATGGTAACAACATCAAATCAGCCGGAAACCAATTATCCCGAATCATCAACGAACAGTTCTTGCACACTTTATCAACCAACACATACTTGCCTAAGGGGTTCGATACTCTAATTACCAATTCAATAGAGTCCACAGGCAAAGTCTTACTGGATACTAAATTCACACATATATACGAATGAGTTGATCCTAAATCTATCAATGCAATAACTCTAGTATCATAAAGAGTAAAATTTGTAACACCCCTTACCTGTACCCGAGACTGGGACAAGGTACAGGGCATTACTGTGCACAAACATGACATTTCTAAAAAAATTTTAGGCTATAAAATTTCATTCCAAATTAAAACCAATCAGTCATATTCATATATCCCTATTATGGACCTACGAGGCCCAAAACATACATTAAGAATGGTCCTGGACTAAACCGAGAACTTAAGAAAGTTTTTGGAAAATTTCCTAGGTTAAGCCTCACATGCCCGTGTGGAGGCAATGCACGCGCTCGTGTGCTTTGGGACACGCCCGCGTCCCTTACCCGTGTAGAATTAATTGAATTTATTTCTCATTTCGAACCTACAAGGGTTTTCACATGGCCGAGCACACACCCGTGTCCCTGGCCTGTGTACTTCACACGGCTTAGACACGCCCATGTTGTTGCCCATGCAAAAAAACTCGAGCATTCTGTTTATGACATCATCATGCATTTAGGGTCACACAACTAGGACATACGCCCGTCTGCTAGGCCGTGTCCACCACACGGTTGAGACACACGATCGTGTCTCTACCCGTGTGTTTACTACCATGCATTCTGACCTAAAAATTTTAGGTGCAGGGGACACACGGCCATACCACACACTCGTGAGGCTGACCGCATGTCACACACGGCCGAGACATACACCTGTCTGTCTATTCGTGTGGACCTTTTTGGAGGCTACAAATCTAATCCAATGGTCACCCTAATAACCACTCATATTAGTGAATCTCAATGAAGATTAACATGGCCTAAATATGCTCAAGTACTACCATAAATGGTCTATTGCATGTTATCCTCTTTGTATTTGGGATTTACATCTTATTCAAGAACACATTTAGACTTGGCTCATTATTATAACTCATTACCAATTATGACCTAACCATCCGAAGTGATTTGGCCATATTTCATATATTTATTTATAATATACCACATTTAATCATCACCAGAACATTTAACCACAACCAAGTACAATTAGTAGATCATAGCCTACATCAAAATGAGCCATGTCTTATGGCTATATACAAAAAGAATAAGTTTAATATTTAAGCCCTTACATAGGCCAAACAATGACACATACCACAAAATAACCAAAACATATACATGCCATTGAAACAAAATAAAGTATCTATATACCAAAGCAAAACAAGTTGATAGTGTTGACAATGCTCCAATCGTCTTCCAATCTTCACGATTTCACGAGCTCTGTAAAATAGGGAAAGAAGAGGGGGTAAGCATTAACATGCTTAGTAAGTCCAGATAACAGGAAAGTAAACTTACCGGGTATTTAACATGCAATCATACAAAACATTCAGGCCAAACTTTCATAGTAAAATTTCCTATCACATGTACTCAACCATCAAGTTAGTCTCATGCCAGTACAATGTAACATCTTTCATAGATGAGCTCATCAATTCACACATGTCTATTCCCATTTAACATTTTAATCCCATCGAATTTCTTGGAATCTCGATGGATATCTCATTTACCATCAACCATGCAAGTGATCCTTTAAATACGCACTCTCGTGAACCTCACTTTTATGGAAGGATTACCAGTCCAGGCTAAATCCCCCACAAGATAACTCACAGAGTAATGTCGGAATTACCAATCCAGGCTAAATCCCTTACAATGACATATACTCCTACAAGTTCAGGTCTGAATTACTAGTCCAGGCTAAATTTAGATCCTATTCGGATTACTCGTCTGGTCTAAATCCATCAAAGCACACATATTCTTCGGGATGCTAGATCACTATAGGATCACCCGTCCGGGCTAGATCCTTTATACCATTATTACGTTTTCGAGTAATCCATCAGACATCCCCTGTTATTCAATTGGGACATTTCATCATAACATTAATATTTCATGAGTTGTCATACAATAAATATTACTATTATAATTCATACATGTACATACATCTTTAATGCATTTTAAAGATAATTTACATTCGAGTTACATGAACTTACCTAGTAATTGCTTAGGTTTCGTATTTTAGTTATTCCGAAACCTTCCATTTTCCACGATCAATCTCCGAAATCAGTTCCTCGGCGTCTATATCAGTAAAAAAAATTATTAATACCTCATGTTATTTATTTCGGACCTAAAATTCACCCCAAAAAATGACCATTTTGCCCCTAACATTTCAAAATTTTACAACTTAGTCTCTAGGCTCGTAAAATGAAATACATGCAATTACTTAGTTACCCAACCCTAGCCAAATGTATTATAAACTCATACTAGCCCACATTTTTCTCTATCTCACATTTCTACCACATATTTTGAACCTTTTGCAAAAAGGTCCTTTTAGGGGTTTTTTCATGAAAATTACTTAGGAAAAGATGTTTAACACACATCTAACTTTCATATTCCCCCATAAATCATCAAAGAAAAAACATGTCACACATGGGTCATTTTGTGTACATGAACCCTAGCTTAAAATATGGGTAGAAATGGAGAGATCATGTTACAAGGATCTCAAAAATACAAAGAACATTAAAAACAGAGCTAGGAGTCACTTACTATTGAGCTTGGAAAGTGAAGAAACCCTAGCTATGGTGTCCTTTGAAATTTCGATAGTAAGAGGGAGAAGAATGGCTGATTTTTGCCTTCATTTTTCCTTTTTATTGATTTCATTGCCAAAAGACCAAAATGCCCTTCCTTACTAAACTTCCAAAATTTTCCATGCATGCCCATTTTTGTCCACAAACTTAGAAATTGGGTAAATTACTCTTTAAGACCTTCTAATTAATAATCTAAAGCAATTTCATGCAAATTGCTTCTAGAATCCAAGTTTTGCAATTTATTCAATTTGGTCTCTAATTTCCAATTGGACACCTTACACTAATAATTTCTTCATGAAACTTTAACACATGCTTACTTCCATATTCTAAGCCTCATAATAATCATAAAATAAATATTTTAACATCGAATTTATGGTCCCGAAACCATTGTTCCGACTAGACCCAATTTTGGGATGTTACATTTCTCCCCCCTTAGGGACTTTCTCCTCGAACATCTTACCAGTAAACAGGTTCGAAAATTGACTTTTCATGGTTTTTTCAGGTTCCCATGTGGCTTCTTCCACTCTGTGTATGTGCCATAGAACTTTTACCAAGGCTATATTCTTGTTCCTTAATTGTTTGACTTCTTGACCCAAAATTTTGACCGGTTCTTCACCATAGGTCATGTCCGGTTTAATCTCAACTTCTGACGGTGAAATCACATGTGAGGGATCTAATCTATATCTATGCAACATGGACACATGGAAAACATCATGAATCTTTTCCATTTCAGGTGGCAAGGCTAACCAGTGGGCTAAAGGCCCAACTCGTTCAGTAATCTCATATGGTCCAATAAACCGCAGGCTCAATTGGCCTTTTCGGCCAAATCTCAAAACCTTTTTCCAAGGGACACTTTCAAGAATACTTTATCTCTGACTAGAAACTCAATCTCTTTCCTTTTTAAATCGGCATATGACTTTTGCCTATCCAATGTTGATTTTATACAAATGCAGATCACTTTAACCTTTTCTTCATTTCCTTGATCAAATCAACTCTATGAATCTGGTGTTCCTTGTGTTCTGTCCAATACAATGGAGTCCGACACTTCCGGCCATATAATGCCTCATAAGGTGCCATCTTGAAACTCGTCTGGAAACTGTTGTTGTAGGCGAACTCCACCAATGGTAAACATTTTTTCCAACTACCCTAAAATTCAAGGATTCAGCATTGTAACATATCCTCAAGGGTCTGAATCGTCCACTCAGACTGACCATCGGTCTGTGGGTGGAACACCGTGCTAAAACTCAACTTTGTACCCAAGGCTTCTTGTAGTTTTTTCCAAAATCTTGAAGTGAATCCCGAGTCTCTATCTGAAATAATCGACAACAGTACTCCGTGTAATCTCACAATTTCTGATGTGTATAAGTCAGCCAATCTATTAAGAGAGTAATCTATCTGTACAGGAATAAAGTGAGCTAACTTCGTTAGTCTATCCACTACAACCCAAATAGCATCTTTCTTTTTCGGAGTTAACGGTAGCCCAGTCCAATGGTGATCTTGTCCCATTTCCATTCGGCAACCATTACAGGCTGTAATAAACCTGAAGGCACTTGGTGTTCAGCCTTGACCTGCTGACATATCAAGCATTTCGACACAAATTTAGAGATATCTCTTTTCATACCATTCCACCAGTACATGGTCTTTAAATCATTGTACATCTTGGTACTTCCCAGGTGAATTGACAGACGGCTATCATGTGCTTCTTGCAAAATTTTCTGAATAAGCTCATCCTCTTTGGGTACACAGACCCTATCTCAAAACATTAAACAACCATTAAAATCAATCCAAAAATCTGATTCGACTCCTGTTTCACATTTACTCTTTTGACTTGTAAGTCACTATCATTGATCTGAGCTGCGCAAACCTCTTGGAGAAATGTCAATCTGGCTTTGAACTCCACCAAAACTAAACCATCATCAAATAACGCCAAATGTGTATTCATAACCTTCAGAGCAAACAAGGACTTTCTGCTCAACATGTCGGCGACTACATTCACCTTACCAGGATGGTAATCGATCACAAGCTCATAATCCTTAATCAATTCTAACCACCTTCGCTGTCTCAGATTTAATTATTTTTTATTCATCAAGTATTTCGGACTCTTGTGATCGGTAAATACACGGCAAGTTTCACCATACAAATAGTGCCTCCAAATTTTTAAGGCAAATACAGTAGCAGCTAGCTCTAAGTCATGAGTCAGATAATTTTTCTCGTGTGGTTTCAGTTGCCTTTGGGCGTAAGCTATCACTTTTCCCTCTTGCATAAGCACACAACCCAGTCCATTTAAGGTTGCATCGCTATACATCACCAATTCTTTTCTCGGTTCGGGTAGTACCAAAACTAGAGCCTTTTTCAGTAACGTCTTCAATTTATCGAAACTTTGCTGACATTTTTCTGACTATTCAAACTTAACATCTTTTTGTAGTAACCTCGTTAAAGGAGTTGCAATCATCGAAAATCCTTTCAAAAAGCATCGGTATTAACTGGCTAAGCCCAAAAAGCTTCTAACCTCTGTTACATTCTTTGGCAGCTTCCACTCGACAATAGCAAAAATTTTATTCGGATCAACTCGAATGCCATCACCTGACACAATATGACCAAGAAATCTAACTTCTTGAAGCCAAAACTCGCTCTTGCTAAACTTAGCATAGAGTTCCCTATCTCGTAAAGTCTGTAAAATAGTCCTTAAATGTTCAGCATGTTTGGACTCATTCCAGGAATTGATCAAAATATCATCTATGAATACTACTACAAACTTGTCAAAGTATGGTCGGAATGCACGATTCATCAAATCCATAAATGCAGCTAGGGTGCTTGTTAGACCAAAAGGCATGACGAGGAACTCGTAGTGGCCGTACCTTGTCCTAAAGGCAGTCTTAGGCACATCTACCTCCTTAACTCGTAACTGGTAGTAGCCGGATCTCAAATCTATTTTTGAAAATACGGTGGCTCTCCTCAACTGATCGAACAAGTCGTCAATCCTTGGAAAGGGATACTTATTCTTAATGTCACCTTAATAAGTTACCGGTAGTCTATGCACAACCTCATCGATCCATATTTCTTTTTCACGAATAAAACGAGAGCACCCCAAGGTGAAGAGCTCGGTCTTGCAAAACCCTTGTTAGTCAATTCTTGCAACTGTGATTTGAACTTCTTCAACTCAGTAGGGGTCATTCTGTACAAAGCAATAGAACTGGGCATTGTTCCCGATACTAGCTCAATACCGAATTCCACCTCCCTAACAGGAGGTAACCCTAGTAACTCTTCTGGAAACACGTCTGGATATTTACAAACTATCGATACCAACTCAATCTTCAATTCAGATTCTTTAGTATTCAATATGAGCACAAGGTAAGCTTCATATCCCTTCCTCATATACCTTTGAGCCATCATTGAAGTAATCATAGCCGGTGGTGTATTCAACTCGTTCGAATCAACCCGGAGAATGTCACCATCTGAACATTTTAATTCCATGTACTTGCTGTCGCAGTTTACTATCACATCATGGACAGTCAACCAATCCATACCAAGTATTACATCAAATTTTTCAAATGGCAAAAGCATAAGATTTGCTGAAAAATAATGTCCTTGAATCGTCAAAGGACAATTCTTACAAACTTTATCTACTAATACCGACTTGACTAGAGGGTTCGACACCTTACTTACAAATTTTGTTGATTCCACAAACATGTTCATGCTAGATACCAATTAAATGCATATGTAGGAATGGAAAGATCCCTGGTCAATTAAGGCAATAAGAGTATTATGAAGAGAAAATGTACCCGTAATGACATCAGGAGTTGAAGCTTTCTCTTTAGCGCATATCGCAAAAGTCCTTGCCGGGGCTCGAGCCTCAGATTTTGAGTTGTATCCTTGACAGCAATTTGACTACCACTTGCACTTCTAGGATGTCGTGGTGGTCTACCTCCAGGATTAGGAACATTAGACTTTAAGGCCAAATCCACCTCTTTATCAACTCGTTCTGGGCAATCTTTAAGGAACTAGTCAAGGGAACCACATCTAAAACATGCCCCACTCTTCAATCGGCATTTCCCAAAATGAAACTTGTTACAGCTTTTACATCTCGACTTTTGATCATCTACACTGTAACACCCCTATCCCGTATCAGTCGCCAGAATAGGTAAAGGACATTACCAGACAAACAGAACATTTCAGACCAATTCAGAATCACAAATATCATATAACATCATTTCATAAGAAATCATCTCTTAATATGGTCTAGGAGACCTAAAATATACTTTTAGGAATAGTTAGAACTAAACCAAACCCATTCATAAATTTCAGAACTCAAAAAGTCTTTCAATTCTATTGAGGTCACACGCCCGCGTGACCAGACCGTGTGCCTTACACGGGCATCAGACACACCCATGTGAACCAGCCGTGCCAAAACAAGGCACCCATACTGACTTTCACCCACGGCCAATAGGCACGCCTGTGTGCTATGGCCGTGTGATACTTAGCAAGCTACTGACTTGATCCCATGGCCAGATGACACGCTCATGTGCTATAGCCGTATGGATCTTAAGAGGTTATTGATTTTTTTACACGGCCACAAGGCACGCCCGTGTCTCCTGACCATGTGGCACAATGCAAGCTTGTTTTAAGCCAACTTGCACCTCTATATGGGTCTTTCCTACTAGCAAGGTTAAACAACATTCATACAATAATTTTTAACCAATTCCATGCTCAAAACCATACCAAAACTTATACTATTTGCTAGCCAACTCTCATGGCATAACATATATTTACAAATCAAAACTTAATACGTAGACCTTCTAGCCTATACATGCCATATTTTAAAATATTTACATTTTCAAAAGTGTGGTAACGATCCTCAACTATTCTCGAGCCTTCAGTAGCTACGATAATTGTAAAACAGACAGAAATCACACGGAGTAAGCTACAAAGAGCTTAGTAAGCTAAATACAATTGATCTAACTACTAAAGCTTATAAGTACAATTCAACCATAAAGATTCATAGCCATTTCATAGAATAATTCATAAGCTTAACCATGCTCCTTTGTTTGCTTATATGCCATGCTTTATTTCCAAATTCCATACATATTTCACAGAGACAGAGTCTTTCATATTCAAAAATTTAGTACGATACAAATGTACTTGTATAGGTTATACATTTCATATACTCATTCTTATATTTCGTACTCTATCATCAGACAGCTCAGAAACAATACCGATACTCACAAACAAGTACAATGTTGACGTCCGGACGTGGTCTTACATGTAATTCAATATTGATGCCTCTGTCCCAGATAGGGTCTTACACGAAATCAGATACGATGTCAATGTCCCAGACATGGTCTTATACGTAAATCGAGGCCTATGTCCCAGACACGGTCTTACACGATATCTCAGATAGATGTCAACGTACCTTTAGAAGTATACAGAGCTTTTCGGATACTAACATATTATCAGACTTTACTCAAAAGATATTCACAGGCTCTCAAGGCCATCCAATACAGATTACAGTTTATATATGTGGAAACTAGTCAATTTAAGACATAATTGTAAGTAGACTTACCTTGAACGGATTTCAGATGAAACAAGTCGACTATTCAACTATTTTGGACTTCCCTCAATCTAAGTCTGATTTTCTTTGTTCTTGATCTAATATAATTCAAATTCAACCATTCAATCATTCATTTCATTCAAAATAATCCATGAACACGTATTTAGGGCACTTTGCATTTTAGCCCTTACATTTTCACACTTTAATAATTTAGTCCATTTTTCACAAAATCACAAATATGCAAAATTCACCAAGACTATAGCTTGGCCGAATATACATGGCTTCTATAGCAGCCCAAATAACATATTTAATTCACAATTTAGTCCTTCAAAACCTCATTTTCACAAATTAGCCCAAATAGCTTTATTTCATCAAAATTCAAAGATAAAACTTATAAATCATCTACCCAGCCTTTATAATTCATCCAAAAACATCACAAAACTCATGATATCAACAATGGAATTTCAAGAAATCTTTAACAGAAACAAAAATTTAGACATGGGTTTTGATGAACACAGAGCAACGATCACAAAACTGTAAAAATCATCAAAAATCGAACAAATTTCATACCTCAATTTAGCTACGAAAGTGCCAAATGTAAAAAAGCTTCAAACCCTTCTTTCTTTTTGCTGGTTTTCGGCTAACATGCATGATAATATGGCTACCTTTTGTTTTGTTTTTATTTTAATTAACATTATTTCACCTTTTACCAATTTGCCCATAGCATACACCATTAAATTTCTACCAACTAATGTCCATCATTGTCTACCATTAATATAAATGGTAAATTTCATATGCAAGGACCTTTATTTTAAAAGCCAAGCCAAATAGGTGCTTTAACATTTAGTACTCAACTTTTACACTTTACGCGATTTAATCCTTTTTCATAATTAAACACAGAAACAGACAAATTAAATCACAAAAATTTTGCAGATATAAATTCATATATCACAGACATAGAAAATAATATTAAAATATTTTTTGGACTCGGATTTGTGGTCTCGAAACCACTATTTCGACTAGGGTCAAAACTAGACTGTTACATACACTCCCCACACTAGTTACCTTAAAGGAGAAAGACTTTGGGTTGTGTTGTTTAAAGCTTCTTGTTTTGTGATCGCGTGATTTCATGATAGGTTTTAAATATTTATAATTACTCGTTCTTGAACTAACTATTATTGCGATGTAGGCAAGTGTACCTATCGAACAGTAGTATAGTTTTAGCAAGACCAGATTATCGAACCCAAAGGAACTAAAAGTACTAGTAATGTCTGTCTTTTTATTATCTAGCCTAAGAATAAAGAGGTTTTTGTTTTAACAAACTAAGTATCTAAATTAAGAACGCACAGAGAATGGAATTAGGGAATTGCTTTTGGAAAAATCGATTGAATGAAGACAATACCTAAGGAAAAATCCACCTAGACTGTACTTGTTATTCTGGCTCCGAATCAGAATATTTATTCATTTAACTTGTTCCGTAGAGATCCCTAAGTTATGTTATTATCCCTATTCAAGACTAATAACATCTAATCGCTAGATTGAATAACTGATACTTTTCTCTAATTAACATTCTAGGGTTGCATTAACTCGGTCTATGGATCCCCTTATTAGGTTTCACCCTAATCCGACAAAATCCTGCCACCCTATGTCTAGGCACGCAATCAACTCCGCTTAATTATGACAAATGTACTCTTAAATAGGGTCTATTCCTCCTCTAAATAAGAGCTTATCTTGAATCGGTATCCTGGGATATCAAAACAAGAATTAAGAACACGTAATTAAGAACAAGTCAAATGTTTATCATACAATTCAGAAAATAATAATAGATTCGTCTTAGGTTTCATTCCCTTTAGGTATTTAGGGGATTTAGTTCATAACTAAATAAGAAGGTATCTCAGAATGATAAAGAATACAAAACATAAAGAAAACCCAAAACTCTTAAAGGGAAATTGAGGAGAGATCTTCAGTCTTGATGATGAATCCAGCTTCTGAGATGGATCAATCTATTTCCTTGGAGTAATTCCTTACTTCCCTCCTCTGTCCTCTTTTCTTCCTTCTCTCGGGTGTATATATAGGCTTCAGAATGCCTAAAAGCCCTCAAAATTAGCCTTTTTTGAATTGGACTCAACTTGGGCTCAGCAGGGACACGCCCGTGTACGATTTCTTCAGGCTGTGCTCGAGCCTACCAAATTGACACGGCTTTGTGGTCTGCCCGTGTGAGGAGGTCTAGGCCGTGTTGATTTCGTACTTTGGCCCATTTTCTCCATTTTTGGCCCGTTTCTCGTTCCTTTCGCTCTCCTATGTTCTCCTAAGTGTAAAACATGAAATTAAAGCATTAGAAGCATCGAATTCACCAATTCTAATGAAAAATCATCCATAAAATGCATTAAACATGGGGGAAAATATGTATAAATTACAGCTTATCATTTTGCCCGAATATCCTATTGATGTAGTGGAGTACTCTTGTTGACTCTTTAATTTCTTTGTAGGAAAGAGTGCGTTCTGCTGAGATCTCTTACTCGAAGCTCTAGCTTCTCTCTTTGCTTACTTTCTTTCATTATTCAGTTCCTCAGCCTTCTAGGCTCAATCAGCTAATGTAGCCAACTCCCTTATCTCAAGAATCCCGATTAACAGTTTGATTTCTTCATTCAGGCCTTCTTCAAAGCGTTTACACATTTTCGCCTCCGGTCGGACCCATTCACTTGCTTACTGACTTAGTCTCACGGACTCTCTTTCGTATTCTGACACGGTTCTGTTTCCTTGTTTGAGTTCCAGGAACTCCTTCTGCTTCTGGTCCAAGAACCTTTGGCTGATATACTTATTCCTAAATTCCGCTTGGAAGAATTCCCATGTGATGCTCTCTGTCGGTGCTACTGAGGATACGATCTTCCACCAATGGTATGCAGTGTCCTTCAATAGCGACACCGCGCATTTCAAACTTTCCTCGAGAGTACATGACAGTTCATCAAGAACTCTCATGGTATTCTCAAGCCAAAATTTGGCACGTTTTGGATCGTCATCAATTGTGGCCCTATATTCTTCGGGCCCATATGTTCTAAGTTTGTCAACAGGGGCCTTACCAATTCTCACGGGTACCACACCTTTTGGCACTTCTCCTTCAGATCGAGCAGGGGGTGTAGGAGGTCGTGGTATATTGGGGCGATTTCTCAAGTAATCCCCAAACCATTCATCTATCATATCAAAGAAGGTAGCTTTTTCCTTTTCTCAGCCTTCAGACACAGGCCTTCTACTACTATTAGCAGTAGCTCATTGAACAGAAGATGGAGCATGGCTCTCGACTCCTCGGACTCATCTTGAGCTTGATTGGAAGACATTTACTATATTCAAATACAATTAAAAATGGTTAGGAGATGTCACGCTATCATACCTTGTATAATGGCATGTATAGGTATTCTCGACATATGCTACGTTAGTCCTAGAACCGACTAAACCTAGCTCTGATACCACTAAATGTAACACCCCTTATCCTTACCCGAGACCGAGACAAGGTACAGGGCATTACTGTGCACGAACATGACATTTTCAAAAAAATTTCAAGTTATAAAATTTCATTCCAAATTAAAACCAATCAATCATATTTCTAATATCCCTATTATGGACCTACAAGGCCCAAAACATACATTGAGAATGGTCCGGGACTAAACCAAGAATATAAGAAAGTTTTTGGAAAATTTCCTAGGTTAAGCCTCACATGCCCGTATGGAGGCAATGCACACTCCTGTGTGCTTTGGGACACACCCGTGTCCCTTACCCGTATGGAATTAATTGAATTTACTTCTCATTTCAAACCTATAGGGGTTTTCACACGACCGAGCACACGCCCTTGTCCCTAGCCCGTGTACGTCACACGGCCTAGACACTCTCGTGTTGCCCCCAATGCCCAAAAATCGAGCATTCTGTTTATGACATCATCATGCATTTAGGGTCACACGACTAGGACACACGCCCGTGTGCTAGGCCGTGTCCTCCATACGGTTGAGACATATGGCCATGTCTCTACCCGTGTGTTTACTACCATGCATTCTGACCTAAAAATTTTAGGTACAGGGGACACACGGCCATACCACATACTCGTGGCGCTGACCGTATGTCACACACGGCCTAGACATACGCCCGTGTGTCTATCCGTGTGGACCTTTTTTGAGGCTACAAATGTAACACACCTACCTATGCCCGATGCCAGAACAGGGTACGAGGCATTACCGGACTTAAACATACACATTCATGCAAAAATTGAGCCATAAAATCTCTTTTAATTTAAAACCTTTCAAAGACATGCATGTCATCCCTTATTTGGGTTTACGACGCCCAAAACACTCATCAGAATTGATTCGAGACTAAACAGAGAACTTTGAAAAGTTTCAAGAAAACTTAGAAAATTTTCTCATGAAACAGGGTCACACGCCCGTGTGGACAGCCTTTGGCACGCCCGTGTCCTCAGGCTGTGTAACCCTCTGTTTATGACGTTAGTATGCACATCGAACCACACGGCCGAGCCACACGCCCGTGTCTCTAGGCCGTGTCCCTCACACGGTTGAGACACACGGTCGTGTCTCAACCATTGTGGCCAACACTTAGGCTATTTTCCAAGCTTTCATGTTACCCATAATCTCTTACAACCTTATGCACATCAAAATCACAAATCATGGCATCATTTTAATGATTAAACACTCTTTATTAAGACATATCCTTAACATTAACATGTCCTCATACAAGTAATGCATCTACTCATGCAATGTCAAGTCTAGATTCCTTATTTCACTTTCATAAGACTTGTCATTTTGATGACCACTTTTACCATTATGCTATGGTTACGAACTTATCCATTAAGCACTCATGTCCAATCATTATCACGTTGTGTTTATAGCGTGCAATTACTACATGGCTATGACCACCTCAATGGGTCATAGAGCATACATCCAACACACATGTCATATTACTAACCATGCATTGCAAACAAACATAATCACATTATAAACATTAGACATGACATGAATAGCTAAGCTTACAAGCCATAATCAATATGAGCCATATCTCATGGCCATATACATATAACTCAATATAAGCCAACACATTTGGTCAAAGAAAAATAATACATGTCAATCAAGTAAATCCCTATACATGCCACTCACTTGAAATTTCTAATATATGCTTCATTATTCTAAAGGTAGCGACTTGATAGTGTGATGCTGCCTCCGACAATCTCCAACCCCGAGCTAACCTAAAAACACTAAAGGAAAGGAAAGGAAGGGAGTAAGCTTTATACCTTAGTAAGACCATATGAAAATAATAAGAAATTTATCAACTTGCTTCTCATGGCAATACAACCCTATTTGCATTTTTACTCATGTTCCAGTCAAGTTGTTTTCTTGACTCATAGTTACTAAATTATTTATATCTAGAGCTATAAAAATCCAAATTAAGTTTTGATAATTTTCCCTAAAACTATACTCATATATATTCTTACCATAAAATTTTCAGAATTTTTGGTTTAGCCAATTAGTACATTTTATTCCTTAAAGTCACCCTTTTTTGCTGTCTAAAAGTTCTGAACCCTCTTCACTAAAAATTAATTATCTCATAATACGGGACTCAGATAATGTTCCCCATCTATTTCTATTGAAAATAGACTAATTAATAATTCTAAACATATAAATCATAACTCATAACTATTTTTTTTTGCAATTTTCAATGATTTTCAAATCAGAACAGAGGATTTCAAAGTTATTCTAACTATATCTCACAACAATTTAAATATTTCATAATATGAAACTCTTTTGCTTACATCGTTTCTTTTATGTGAAACTAGACTCATTAGGATTTAATTTCATATTTTATTTACCCTCTAACTCAATTTCCACAATTTTTGGTGGATTTTCAGAGTTGGACTATGGCTGCTGTCCAAAACTGTTTTAGTGTAAATTAACGATACTAAGTTTATCACATCATATTAATTCATTTTCACCACATTGGTAAGGTTACATATTCATACATCATAAGTATAGACCTATAATCACAAGGTCATCATGAAATTATTCTCATAAGCATGAATTACCTATTTACATATTCACTAAATGTGCATCATAAACTAAAATCATTTCTCATGAGCTTAGCATACATACTTGTGTTACTTAAGATGCTCATATTCATTCCTTACTAATCATATAATAGGAATTGAATTCACATCTCATCAATTTCATGTAAATACCAGTACCACTCACAATATGGTCATAACCTTTCTCATTTAGCTTAAATCATAACTCTCACCGTTGAACCATTCAGAAAGCTATCGGATATTCACAAAGCCTCAAACATAGGGTATAATTCCAATGCCATGTCCCAGACATGGTCTTACACTGACTCATCCATCAAGTCGATGCCATGTCCCAGACATGTTCTTATATTGACTATCAAAATCGAGGCCGACGCCATGTCCCAGACATGGTCTTACACTAGCTCTCACATATTCGTGCCGATGCCATGTCCTAGACATGGTCTTACACTGACACATCTTGTAGCCGATGCATGTCCCAGACATGTCTTACACTGGCTTACATCTCGGGGACGATGCATGTCCTAAACATGTCTTACACTGGCACACAAATAACTCGAATATCATGGCATGAATATTCAAATTGTTTCTTAAGGTTCAAACGGGAATTCTACTATCTCAATATTCATCAAACATAATCATTTCCACAGCCAAGCAATTCAGTCAACACATAAATGTTATTTACATTTGACATCACTTTCTCATATACAATATCATCAACCTAAACTTTAATACAATCATGGCAAGATAGATTTTCAAGTATAATAACAATGGCATAAAAATAATGCTCATTTAATCACATGGACTTACCTCAAATGTAATTTTGGCTAATTATTCTCTTTTTGTATTTAACCACGCATTTTCTCGATTTAAGCCCGAATCTTGATTTTCTTGATCTAACATGATGAAATTCACTCATTTAATCACTAAATAAATTTGGACAATCAAAATTCACATTTTTGTCAAAATGACCATTTTGCCCCTAGACTTTCACAAAATGACCATTTTACCCTTAGGCCTGGAAATTAATTTTTATCGAATTTCCTTATTATCCAAGCCTAATCGACCTATTATTACTCTTATGGAAACCCCAAATTTCCACTATTTCACACAATTACAACCTATTTTATAACTTTTACAAAATGACCCTTTTAGGTGTTTTCCATGAAAATCCTTTCACAAAAGTTGTTTATTACACAACCAAGACTCATTTTCTTCCATAAAAATTCAGAAAAAAACATAAATTCTTTCATGGAAAATCCCTAGACTATCAACCATTTCACAAGATAGTCCCCCCATTAGCTAGTTCATGCTACAACGGTTCCAAAAGTACAAAAATTATCAAAAATAGGCATCTAAATCACTTACTTGTAAGGGATATAAGTTGCTGAAATTTTTGAGCTTTCAAAACCCCCTCTTTTCTAGTATTTTTGGGGGGGAAGGAGGAAGATGAAAAGATGACAACAAATTTTTTTCTTTTTGTTTTATTTTATTACCAAAAAGTCACCTAATGCACATCAACTTTGACTTTTCAACCTTTTTTTGTCTCCTTGATCAGCCACTAACATATTTATGGTCTATTTACTCAATAAAGACCCTAATTTAATGTTTTATATCTATTTGACACCTTTAGCTAGCAAAACAAAACTTTTGCCCTTTACGCGATTTAGTCATTTTTCGCAATTAAGCATGAAATCGCTAAAATTATTTCACCAAAATTTTCATGCACTCATATGATCATGCTATAACACATAAAATATCATTAAAAATAATTTATCCGACCCCAGAATAGTGGTTCTGAAACCACTATTCCGACAAGGCCCAAAATCGGGCTGTTACAACAAATCTAAGCCAATGGTCACCCTCAATAACCACTCATATTAGTGAATCTCAATGAATATTAGCATGGCCTAAATATGCCCAAGTATTACCATAAATGGTCTATTGGATGTTATCCTCTTTGTATTTGGGATTTACATCTCATTCAAGAATACATTTAGACTTGGCTCATTCTTATAACTCATTGCCAATTATGACCTAACCATCCCAAGTGATTTAGCCACATTTCATATGTTTATTTATAATATACCACATTTAATCATCGCCTGAACATTTAAACACAAACAAGCACAATTAGTAGATCATAGCCTACATCAAAATGAGCCATGTCTTATGGCCATATACAAAAAGAATAAGTTTAATATTAAGCCCTTACATAGGCCAACCAATGACACATACCAAAAAATAACAAAAACCTATACATGCCATTGAAACAAAATAAAGTATCCATATACCAAAGCAAAACAAGTTTATAGTGTTGACAATACTCCAATTGTCTTCCAATCTTCACGAGTCCTCGAGCTCTGTAAAACAGGGAAAGGAGAGGGGGTAAGCATTAACATGCTTAGTATGTCCGGATAATGAGAAAGTAAACTTACCGAGTATTTAACATGCAATCATACAATACATTCAGGCCAACCTTTCATAGTAAAATTTCCTATCACATATACTCAACCATCAAGTTAGTCTCATGCCAGTACAATGTAACATCTTTCATAAATGAGCTCATCAATTCACACATGTCTATTCCCATTTAACATTTTAATCCTGTCGAATTTCTTGGAATCTCTATGGATATCTCGTTTACCATCAAATCATGCAAGTGATCCTTTAAATACGCACTCTCGTAAACCTCACTTTTATGGCAGGATTACTAGTCCAGGCTAAATCCCCCACAACATAACTCGCAGAGTAATGTCGGGATTACAAGTCCAGGCTAAATCCCTTACAATGACATATACTCCTATGAGTTCAGGTCTGAATTACAAGTCCAAGCTAAACTCTGATCCTATTCGGATTACCCGTCTGGTCTAGATCCATCAAAGCACACATATTCTTCGGGATGCTAGATCACTATAGGATCACCCGTCCGGGCTAGATCCTTTATACCATTATTACGTTTTCGAGTAATCCATTAGACATCCCCTTTTATTCAACTAGGACATTTCATCAT
Source organism: Gossypium hirsutum (assembly GCF_007990345.1). Lineage (NCBI taxonomy): Eukaryota > Viridiplantae > Streptophyta > Magnoliopsida > Malvales > Malvaceae > Gossypium > Gossypium hirsutum. The sequence goes on along the minus strand of NC_053435.1, from coordinate 29,040,900 downwards.
AACATTAATATTTAATGAGTTGTCATACAATGAATATTACTATTATAATTCATACATGTACATACATCTTTAATGTATTTTAAAGATAGTTTACATTCGAGTTACATGAACTTACCTGGTAATTGCTTAGGTTTCGTATTTCAGTTATTCTGAAACCTTCTGTTTTCCACGATCGATCTCTGAAATCAGTTCCTCGGGGTCTATATCAGTAAAAATAAATTATTAATACCACATGTTATTTATTTCGGACCTAAAATTTACCCCAGGAAAAATGACCATTTTGCCCTTAACATTTTAAAATTTTACAACTTAGTCCCTAGGCTCGTAAAATGAAATACATGCAATTCCTTAGTTACCCAAGCCTAGCCAAATGTATTATAAACTCATACTAGCCCACATTTTCCTCTATTTCACATTTCTAATACATATTTTGTACCTTTTGCAAAAAGGTCCTTTTAGGAGTTTTTTCATGAAATTCACTTAGGAAAAAATGTTTAACACACATCTAGCTTTTATATTCTGTAACACCCCTCACCCATATCCAACGTTGAGACAGGGTTTGAGGCTTTACCGAACTTAAACATTCACCAACATACAAAATCGGGTAACCAAATTTCGCCCAAAATTAAAACTTTTCAAACACATGCGTACCATCCCTTATACAGGCTTTCGAAGCCTAAAACATACATCGGGGTGGTTTAGGACAAAACCAAGAACAATCAATAAACTTTTGGAAACTTAATAAAATCTCTTGCTTTAGTCAATCACACGCCTGTGTAACTCTCTGTTTATGACGTCAGCATGCATTTAGGGGCACACGGCCAAGACACACACTCGTGTGTCTAGCCCGTGCTAGAAATTGATTTAAAGTTTTAGGTGCAGGTGACGCATGACCATACCACACGCCCATTGGGGTGATCCATGTGTCATACACGGCCTAGACATACGCCCGTGTGTCTACCCGTGTGAACCTTGTAGGGCTATTTTCCAAGCCTTTGTTCACCCTCTATCAACCAATCACACTTATAGGTTATCTTAATACATAATAAGGCCAAATTATACACTTACATATAACCTTGATAAATCTCATTGCATGTAAGCCTCATATCATCGGTTTTATACATGCTAGGTCAATTCCCTTTTCGTATTAAGAGTTTTCATGTCTAATTGACACATATAAGATTGGCTCATTCTTATAACTCATTGCCAATTATAGTCAAGCCATCCCATGTAAACATAAACATGCATAGATTTGTAGGTCATAGCCTACTTCAAAATGAGCCAATTCCTATGGCCATATACAAATAGATGTGTATATCTTTACATGTCTTCATTATGGCTAATCAAATGAAATATCTAACAAAATAAACCAAGAGCCTTATACATGCCATTGAACAAAATAAAAGTGCCTATATACCAAAGCTGGACTAGTTGATAGTATGTTGACTCTCCAACCGTCTTCCAATGTTTACGATTCCTCGAGCTCTATAAGACAGGGAAAAGAGAGGGGTAAGCATTTACATGCTTAGTAATCCCAAATAACTAGAAAGTAAACTTACCGATTAATTAGAGTACAACCATATTAAGCAAATAAACCAACAAGAATGAAATAGTTTCCCTATCACATGCATTCAATCAACAAGTTAGTAATAATAATAATGCACCATGCAATTTGTCTTAGATGAGCTCATCGTTCATCATTTCATTTATATACATCATATTAATCACATTGAGTTTCTAGGAAATCTCGATGGATTATCCATTATCCGTCAAGTCATAAGAATGATCATTTCAAGTATGCACTCCAGCGAATCTCACATCTTACGGAGGGATTACCAGTCCAGGCTGCATCGTAAACTCATAAGGTGAAGTTGGGATTACCAGTCCAGGCTAAATCCCTTATAGCGACAAACACCCTTAATGAGCTTAGATTTGAATTACCAGTCCAGGCTAAATTCAGACCCTAATCGAATTACCCATCCGGGATAAATCCACAATGCACACATATTCTTCGAGAGGCTTGATCACTCAAGGAACACCCGTCCGAGCTAGATCTTTTTTATACTTGAGATCAGCAGATTACCTGCCTGGGCTAAATCCTTTTTGCGACACATGCAGGATCTCAGGTCATGTAAGCCATGTTTTATCCATCAGATTTCCTTTTTCAACCTCTACTGGACATTTATCAACATGTCATTATTAAAGATATATTTCATAGAATTTCATGCCATCATCAAATGCAATTACCATACATTCATAAATCATGCAATTAAGCATACTACGAGTTTACTTTAAGTTATTCGAACTTCCCTAGTACTCGTCTCGCTATCGTGTTTCAGTTATTCTGAAACCTTTCGTTTTCCTCGATCGACCTCTGGAATTTGTTCCTCGAGGTCTATAACAATAAAAATAAATCATTAACACCTCATATTGTACTTTTTGAGTCTACATTTCACCTCCGGTCCAAATCACCGTTTTTGCCCCTACCTTTCACATTTTTACAATTTAGTCCCTAGGCTCGTATAATGGAATGCATGCAATTTATACATTACCCAAGCCTAGACAAATGTTCTTTCCTCTTATGGCAGCCCAAAATTTTCCATTATTTCACATTTCCACCTTACATTTTACACATTGTGCAAAAAGATCCTTTTTAGGGGTTTTTCATGAAAATAACCTAGGAAAAGATGTTTAACACACATCCAACTTCCATATTTCTCCATAAACAATCAAAATACAAGTAACTCATGCATGGGTAAATTTCTAAACATGAAACCTAGCATGAAATATGGGTAGAAATAGAGAGTAAGCTACCGGGATTTCAAAAATAGGAAAAATATTAAAAACGGGGCTTAGAGCACTTACTATTGAGCTTGAAAATGTTGAAAACCCTAGCTTTGGTGACTTGAGAATTTTGGTTGGACAAGGAAGAAGAATGGCTGATTTTTGCCTTCTTTTTCCCATTTTATTTCATTAAATTGCCAAATGACCAAAATACCCTTAAGTCTTTACCTTAAAATTTCATCCATACAAACCCATTTTTGGCCAAAAACTTAGAAATTGGGAAAATTGTTCATCAAGACCTTCTAATTAATATTCTAAAATGATTTCATACAAATTGCTTCTAAAACCAAAGTTTTACAATTTATTCAATTTTGTCCCTAATGTCCAATTGGACACCTTGCTCAAAGAATTCCTTCGTGAAACTTTAACACATGCATATTCTCATATTTTGAACTTCATAATAATCATAAAATAAATATTTTAATGTCAGATTTCTGGTCCCGAAATCACTGTTCCGACTAGGCCCTATTTTGGGATGTTAAATTTCTCCCCCTTTAGGGACTTTTGCCCTCGAAAGTCTTATCAGTAAACAGGTGTGGATATTGGTTTCTCATGGTTTCTTGTGGTTCCCATGTAGCTTCTTCTACACTGTGTCGATGCCATAAAACCTTTGCCAAAGCCACATCTTTATTTCTCAACTGTTTAATCTCGCGAGCTAAAATCTTGAACGGTTCTTCGGCATAAGCCATAACCGGTCTAATCTCAATCTCTGCCAATGAAATCACATGAGAGGGGTCTGATCGATATCGCGTTAACATGGATACATGAAACACCCCGTGAATCTTTTCCAATTCGAGTGGCAATGCCAATCGATAGGCTAATGGTCCAACTCTTTCAGTGATCTCGTATGGTCCTATAAATCACTGACTCAGTTTGCCTTTCCGGCCAAATCTCAATACTTTTTTCCATGGAGATACTTTCAAGAATACTTTATCTCCAACTTGGAACTCAATCTCTTTTCTTTTCAAATCAGCATATGACTTTTGCCTATCCGATGCCGCTTTTAAACAGTCTCGTATCACTTTAACTTTTTCTTTAGTTTCCTTGATCAGATCAACCCCGTGAATCTGACTTTCCTTGAGTTCTGTCCAATACAATGGAGTTTGGCACTTTCTACCATACAAGGCCTCATAAGGTGCCATCTTCAAACTCGTTTGAAAACTGTTATTGTAGGCAAATTCTACCAATGGTAAATATTTCTCCTAGCTACCCTGAAATTCAAGGATGCAACATTGCAACATATCCTTAAGGATTTAAATTGTCTGCTCAGACTGACCATTAGTCTGCGGGTGAAAAGCTGTACTAAAGCTCAACTTTATACCCAAGGCTTCTATAACTTCTTCCAAAATCTCAAAGTGAATCTTGGGTCTTTGTCTGAAATAATCGACAGCGGTACTCCGTGTAATCTCACAATTTTAGATATATACAAGTCAGTCAATCTATCAAGAGAGTAATCTATTCTTACCAGAATGAAATGAGCTGACTTTATCAACTTATCCACCACAACCCATATAATATCTTTCTTTTTCGGGGTCAATGGCGAACCTGTCACAAAATCCATAGTAACTTTGTCCCACTTCCGTTCGGGGACCATCACAGGCTATAACAAACCTACAGGTACTTGATGTTCAGCTTTGACGTGCTGACATATCAAGCATTTGATACAAATTCAGAAATGTTTCTTTTCATGCCGTTCCACCAGCACATTTTTTTCAAATCATTGTACATCTTGGTAATTCCAGGATGAATAGACAAACGGCTATCATGTGCTTCTTGCAAGATTTCCCGAATAAGCTCATCATCTTTGGGTACACAAACCCTATCTCTGAACATCAAACATCCATTAGAACCGATCCAAAAATCTAATTTAATGCCCGACTCATATTGATCTCTTTTAGCTTGTAGGTCTCTGTCATTAGTTTGAGCATCACAAATTTCCTACAGAAATGACCGCCTAGCTTCTAGCTTTGCCAAAACTGAACCATCATCAAGCAACGCCAATCGAGCGTCCTTGGCTCTCAATGCAAACAAGGATTTTCTACTTAACGCATCGGCGACCACATTCATCTTTCCCGGGTGATAGTCAATGATCAGCTTATAATCTTTAATTAATTCTAACCATCTCCACTATCTCAGATTCAATTCTTTTTGAGTCATCAAATACTTCAAACTCTTGTGGTCGGTAAATATACGACAAGTCTCACCATATAAATAATGCCTCCAAATTTTCAAGGCAAAAACAATGGTGGCAAGCTCTAAATCGTGTGTCGAATAGTTCTTCTCGTGTGGCTTCAACCACCGTGAAGCATAGGCTATCACCTTTCCATCTTGCATGAGTACACAACCCAATCCATTTAAGGATACATCAGTGTAGACCACAAACTCTTTTCTCGGCTCAGGTAACACTAAAATAGGAGCTTCAGTCAGCAATGTCTTTAGCCTCTCGAAATTCTACTGACACTTTTTTGTCCATTCAAACTTAACGTCTTTCTGTAGCAACCTCGTCATTGGACTCGTCATTGGAGTCGCTATCATGGAGAATCCTTTCACAAATATTCTGTAGTAACCGGCTAAACCCAAAAAGCTTCTAACCTTGGTTACATTTTTAGGCAGTTTCTATTCAACAATGGCAGAGATCTTACTTGGATCAACTCGGATGCCTTCACCCGAAACAATATGACCTAAAAACCCAACTTCTTGGAGCCAAAACTCACTCTTACTAAACTTAGCATTTAGTTGTTTTTCCCGTAAGGTCTGCAACACAGTTCTCATATGTTTCGCATGCTCTGTCTCATCTTTGGAATAAATCAAAATGTCGTCAATGAACACAACGATGAACTTACCCAAGTATGGCCGAAAGATTCTATTCATTAGGTCTATGAATACGACCGGTGCATTTGTTAACCCAATCGACATGACAAGAAATTCATAGTGGTCGTACCTCGTCCTGAAAGTTGTCTTAGGCACGTCCGATTCGTTAACTCACAACTGATAGTAGCCGGACCTCAAGTCTATCTTAGAGAACACAGTGGCTCCTCTCAACTGGTCGAACAAGTCATTGATCCTTGGCAAAGGATACTTATTCTTGATAGCTACCTTATTCAACTACCAATAATCTATACATAGCCTCAATGAACCGTCTTTCTTCTTTACAAACAATACAGGAGCACCCCAAGGTGAAAAGCTTGGCCTTGCAAAACCTTTATCCGTCAGCTCTTACAACTGTGCTTTTAACTCTTTCAGCTCAGTTGGTGCCATCCTGTACGGAGCAATAGAAATGGGAGTTGTCCCTGGCACCAATTCAATACCAAACTCTATCTCTCTTTCAAGAGGTAATCTGGGTAATTCTTCTGAGGACACGTCTGGATATTCACATACTATTGGCACAAACTCAATCTTCAACTTTGTTTCCTTAGTGTTCAATACAAAAGAAAGGTAGGCTTCATACCTTTTTCTCATATATCTCTGAGCAACCATCGCTGTGATTACAACCGGCGGCGTACCCAATTCTCTTGAATCAACCTGCAAAATCTCACCATCTGGGCATTTCAATTTAATATACTTGCTACCACAGTTGACAACCACATCGTGTAAGGTTAACCAAGCCATACCAAGTATTACATCAAACTCATCAAATGGTAACAACATAAGGTTAGCCAGAAAGCATTGACCATGAATCGTCCAAGGACGATTCTCACAGACTTTATCAATCAGGACTGATTTGCCTAATGGGTTTGACACTCTAATAATAAATTCCATAGGTTCAATGGGTATGTTCATACTAGACACCAATCTCATGTAAATGTATGAATGTGTCGACCCCGGGTCAATTAAAGTAACAACACATGTATTAAAAAGAGAAAAAGTACCCATAATAACGTCAGGAGCAGAGGCTTCCTCTCGAGCGCATATTGCAAACGTTCTTTCTAGGGCTCGAGCCTCTGATTTTACAGTGTCTTTAGTCGCAGCTCAACTGCCACTAGCACTTCCAGGATATTTAGGAGGTTTACCTTGTGCAATAGGAGCACTCGACTTCGGGGCTACTTCCACTTCTTTTTCATTCCGCTCTGGGCAGTCCCTGAGGAAGTGGTCAAGAAAACCACATCTAAAACATGCACCGCTCTTCATTCGGTACTTTCCAGAGTGAAATTTGTTGCAGCTTTTACACTTTGGCTTTTGGTCATCTACACTCCCCACATTAGTTACCATCAGGGAGGAAGACTTCTGATTGCATCGTTTGGAGCCTCTCATTCTACCCGAATATCCTACCAATGAAGTGAAGCGTTCATGTTGGCTCCTTGATTTCTTTGTAGGAAACGAGAGCGTCTTAACACTGGATCTCTTGCCCGAAACTCAAACCTCTCTCTTTTCTTGCTTTCTTTCATTATTGAGCTCCTCGGCTTTCTTGGCCCGATTAGCTAATGCGGCGAACTCCCGTATCTTAAGAATCCCAATCAACAGTTTGATTTCCTCATTCAGACCTTCCTCAAAATGTTTGCACTTTTCTGACTCAGTTTGAACCCATTCAATGGCATACTGACTTAGCCTTACAAACTCCCTTTCGTAATCCGCAACAGTCTTATTTCCTTGCTTGAGTTCCAGGAACTCCTTTCGTTTCGAGTCTAAGAACCTTTTACTGATGTATTTCTTCTTAAACTCTGCTTGGAAAAATTCCCAAGTGATGTTTTCCTTTGGCACCATGGAAGATACAATCTTCCACCAGTGGTATGAGTATCCTTTAAGAGAGACACTGTACACTTTAAGCACTCCTCAAGTGTGCACGATAATTCATCTAATACCTGTGTAGTATTCTCAAGCCAGAACTCGGCTTTTTCAGCATTATTGTCGATCTTAGCTTTAAATTCCTCAGCCCCATTCTTTCTAAGCTTATCTACAGGGGCCTTACCAATTTTTACAGATGCCATGCCTCGTGGCAAAATCTCACCAGTTGGTTAGGGGACAGGGGGAGGTCGTGGTATGTTGGGGCGATTCCTCAAATAATCCCCAAACCATTCATCCATCATGTCAAAAAAGGTGGCTCTGGCCTCTTCCTGGCCTTCAGACATAAGCCTTCTACTACTATTAGAAATAGCTCGTTGTACAAAAGCTGGAGCATGGCTCTCAGCTCCCACGGACTCATCTTGAGCTTGATTGGAAGACATTTACTATATTCAAAAACAATTTAAACAGTTAGGAGATGTCACACTACCAATGTTCGAATAATGGCATGTATAGCGATACTTAATACTTTCTATGGTAGTCCTAGAACTGACTAAACCGTAGCTTTGATACCACTAAATATAACACCCCTCACCCATATCCAATGCTAGGACAGGGTTCGAGGCGTTACTGGAGTTAAACCTTTACCAACATACAAAACCGGGTCACCAAATTTCATCCAAAATTAAAACTTTTCAAACACATGATTATCGTCCCTTATACAGGCCTTCGAGGCCTAAAATATACGTCGGGGCAGTTCAGGACAAAACCAAGAACATTCAACAAACTTTGGGCAACTTAATAAATTCTCGTGCTTTAGTGAGTCATACGCCCGTGTCGGTGGGGCCGTGTGGTCACACACCCCCATCTAACTTGGGACACGCCTGTGTCCTCAGCCCGTGTAACTCTCTATTTATGACGTCAGCATGCATTTAGGGGCACACGGCCAAGACACACACTCGTGTGTCTAGCCCGTGCTAGAAATTGATTTAAAGTTTTAGGTGCAGGTGACGCATGACCATACCACACGCCCATTGGGGTGATCCATGTGTCATACACGGCCTAGACATACGCCCGTGTGTCTACCCGTGTGAACCTTGTAGGGCTATTTTCCAAGCCTTTGTTCACCCTCTATCAACCAATCACACTTATAGGTTATCTTAATACATAATAAGGCCAAATTATACACTTACATATAACCTTGATAAATCTCATTGCATGTAAGCCTCATATCATCGGTTTTATACATGCTAGGTCAATTCCCTTTTCGTATTAAGGGTTTCCATGTCTCATTGACACATTTAATATTGGCTCATTTTTATAACTCATTGTCAATTATAGTCAAGCCATCCCATGTAAACATAAACATGCACATATTTGTAAGTCATGGCCTACTTCAAAATGAGCCAATTCCCATTGCCATATACAAATAGATGTGTATATCCTTACATCTCTTCATTATGGCTAATCAAATGAAATATCTAACAAAATAAACCAAGAGCCCTATACATGCCATTGAACAAAATAAAAGTGCCTATTTACCAAAGTTGGACTAGTTGATAGTATGTTGACTCTCCAACCATCTTCCAATGTTTACAAGTCCTCGAGCTCTATAAGACAGGGAAAAGAGAGGGGTAAGCATTTACATGCTTAGTAAGCCCAAATAACTGGAAAGTAAACTTACCGATTAATTAGAGTACAACCATATTAAGAAAATAAACCAACAAGAATGAAATAGTTTCCCTATCACATGCATTCAATCAACAAGTTAGGCACAATAATAATGCACCATGCAATTTGTCTTAGATGAGCTCATCATTCATCATTTCATTTATATACATCGTATTAATCACGTTGAGTTTCTAGGAAATCTCGATGGATTACCATTATCTGTCAAGTCATAAGAATGATCATTTCAAGTATGCTCTCCCGCGAATCTCACATCTTACGGCGGGATTACCAGTCCAGGCTGCATCGTAAACTCATAAGGTGAAGTCGGGATTACCGTCTAGGCTAAATCCCTTATAGCGACAAACATCCTTAATGATCTTGGATCTGAATTACCAGTCCAGGCTAAATTCAGACCCTGATCGGATTATCCATCCGAGATAAATCCACAATGCACATATATTCTTTGAGAGGCTCGATCACTCAAGGAACACCCATCCGGGCTAGATCCTTTTTATACTTGAGATCAACAGATTACCCGTCTGGGCTAAATCCTTTCTGCAACACATGCAGGATCTTAGGTCATGTAAGCCATGTTTTATCCATCAGATTTCCTTTTTCAACCTCAACCGGGACATTTATCAACATGCCATTATTAAGGATATATTTCATAGATTTTCATGACATCATCAAATGCAATTACCATAAATCATGCAATTAAGCATACTATGTGTTTACTTTAAGTTATTCGAACTTACCTGGTACTCGTCTCGATACCGTGTTTCAGTTATTCCGAAACCTTTCGTTTTTCTCGATCGACGTCCGAAATTTGTTCCTCGGGGTTTAGAACAATAAAAATAAATCATTAACACTTCACATTGTACTTTTTGAGTCTACATTTCACCCCCAGTTCAAATCACCGTTTTGCCCCTAATATTTCACATTTTTACGATTTAGTCCCTAGGCTCGTATAATGGAATGCATGCAATTTCTATATTACCCAAGCCTAGCCGAATGTTTTTTCCTCTTATGGCAGCCCAAAATTTTCCATTATTTCACATTTCTACCTCACATTTTACACCTTTTGCAAAAAGGTCCTTTTTAGGGTTTTTCATGAAAATCACCTAGGAAAAGATGTTTAACACACATCCAACTTTCATATTCTTCCATAAACCATCAAAATACATGTAACTCATGCATCGGTAAATTTCTAAACATGAACCCTAGCATGAAATATGGGTAGAAATAGAGAGAGTAAGCTACCGGGATTTTAAAAATACGAAAAACATTAAAAACATGGCTTGGTAGCACTTACTATTGAGCTTGAAAATGTTGAAAACCCTAGCTATGGTGACTTGAGAATTTCGGATGGACAAAGAAGAAGAATGGCTGATTTTTTTGTTCTTTTTCCCATTTTATTTCATTAAATTACCAAATGACCAAAATGCCCTTAAGCCTTTTCTTTAAAATTTCATCCATACAAGCCCATTTTTGCCCAAAAACTTAGAAATTGGGCAAATTGCCCCTCAAGACCCTCTAATTAATATTCTAAAGCGATTTCATACAAATTGCTTCTAAAACCCAAGTTTTGCAATTTATTCAATTTGGTCCCTAATGTCCAATTGGACACCTTACATAAAGAATTCCTTCGTGAAACTTTAACACATGCATATTCTCATATTCTGAACCTCATAATAATCATAAAATAAATATTCTGATGTCGGATTTGTGGTCCCGAAACCACTATTTCGACTAGGCCCTATTACGGGATGTTACATATTCCCTCATAAATCATCAAGGAACAAACATGTCACGCATGGGTCATTTTGCGTACATGAACCCTAGCTTAAAATATGGGTAGAAATGGAGAGAACATGTTACAATGATCTCAAAAATACAAAGAACATTAAATACGAGGTTAGGAGTCACTTACTATTGAGCTTGGAAAGTGAAAAAATCTCTAGCTATGGTGCCCTTTGAAATTTCGACAACAAGAGGGAGAAGAATGGCTGATTTTTGCCTTCATTTTCCCTTTTTATTGATTTTATTTCCAAAATACCAAAATGCCTTTCCTTACTAAACTTCCAAAATTTTCCATGTATGCCCATTTTCGTTCAAAAACTTAGAAATTGGGCAAATTACTCTTTAAGACCTTCTAATTAATAATCTAAAGCAATTTCATGCAAATTGCTTCTAGAATCCAAGTTTTGCTATTTATTCAATTTTGTCCCTAATTTCCAATTGGACACCTTACACTAAGAATTTCTTCATGAAACTTTAACACATTCTTACTTTCATATTCTAGGCCTCATAATAATCATAAAATAAATATTTTGACATCGGATTTGTGGTCCGAAACCATTATTCTGACTAGACCCAATTTTGGGATGTTACATTACCAGTAATAACATCTAGAGAAGACGCTTATTCGTGAGCGCGAATAGCGTAGGCTCGGGTAGGTGCTCTAGCATCAAATGTCGCAGTAGTGTCTCGTGTCACACCTCTACCACCACTCACATTTCCCATGTTTCTAGGTGGTCTACCTCTAGCTGTAGTGTTACTCGACCTCACATTTTGTACTGTATCTTGTACAAACAACTCCAGACAATCACGGATAAAATGATCCAAGGATCCACATTTAAAACAGGCCCGATTATTCGATCTACAATCTCCAGAATGCCTTTTACCATAATATTTACATTCAAGTTGGTTAGGTCTCACACTACCAACACTAGCAATCGAAGTAGCTGGAGTTTTGAAGCTCGACTATTGTCTCACTCGATCTCTGTTTGAATGCCCCACAGCTGCATTGGAATGATTAAACGAGACTCAAAATTTCTTCGATGTAGATTGATAAGATTTACTAGTTGATCTCCTTCTTGAATCTCTTGCTTCAAAATTAGCTTTTCTCTTTTCTTTGCTGAGATCCTCGGCTTTACAAGCTCTTTCAACTAACATAACAAATTCTTTGATTTCCAAAATCCTAACTAATAGCTTTATGTCTTCATTCAATCCATCAATGAATCATTTACACATGATCTCTTTGGTAGAAACATATTCCCGAGCATATTTGCTCAAACGCACAAATTCTCTTTCATATTCCGTGACAATCATTCGACCCTGTTTCAACTCTAGAAACTTTTTATGTTTCTGATCGAGAAATCTCTGACTTATGTATTTCTTTCGGAATTCAGATTGAAAGAACTCCCAAGTGACTCATTCTCTAGGAACCACAGATATCAATGTTTTCCACCAATGATATGCATTGTCTTTTAACAGGGATACCATACATTTGATACATTCATCAGGAGTACAAGATAATTCATCAAACACTCTGATTGTATTCTCGAGCCATAACTCATCCCTCTCAGCATCACCATCAATTGTAGCTCGAAACTCTTTGGCCCCTTGTTTACGTATCTTATCCACTGGTGGCTTACTCAATTGAATCGGATCTAACACTTGAGGCACAACGGGAACTTGTTGAGAAACGAGCGGGGGTAGAGGTTGTTAAGTAGCTGGATTCGTTCAAACGAACTCCATGAACCACTAAATTATCATTTGGAAAAAGGCTTGCTTAGGCTCTCCCCCCTGGCTACTAGAAATAGGCCTAGAATCGGCAGGCACTGCCCCTTGAGTGTGAGCTGGCGCATTACTTTCTACATCGTCAGCTATGGCTCGTTCGGGATCCATTTGCTATATAAAAACACATTTTAACTGTCAGGAATCATCACACTATCACAGTTTATATATATGGCATGTATAGCTAGACTCTCACATGCTACGTTAGTCCTAGAATCTACTAAACCGTAGCTTTGATGCCAATTAAATGTAACACCCTTAACCCGTATCCGTCGCCAGAATAGGGTTACAAGGCATTACCGATCAATACACATCATTCACTAACATTTATGCATTTCAAAAACAAAATACATTCATCTCAATCATATTGTCCCTTCTAAGGTTCTACGAGACCTTAAAACAAGCTTAGAAGTGGTTCATTCACAAACTTTGAGAAACTTTTAAAATTTTCAAACTTTAAAAAGTCGCATGCCCGTGTGAACAGGCCGTGTGCCTCACACGGTTATCAGACACACTCGTGTCACAGGCCGTGTGAAAATAGAGAATACATACTGACTTGCACCACACGGTCGAACACACACCCGTATGCCAGGACGTGTGAAAACTAAGGGGGTTATTGACTTGGGTCACACAGTCGACCACATGCCCATGTGCCAGCCCGTGTGCCACATACAACTAGTAGACACTCCCGTGTGTCTAGGCTGTGTCAAAACTGTAGGGTATACTGACTTTAATTCGAAGGGTACCCCAGAGGACTCACGGCCGTATAACATGACCGTGTGTCACACACGACTGATACACACGCCCGTGTCTCTACCTGTGTGGACAAAAATAGGCCATTTGTAAGGCCAATTTGTCACCCTTTTCTCATACTCACCTAGCCATCAAAATGGTATGATTTCATCACAAATATGGATAGCCAAAACATGCCAATTCACAACATTTCATGCCATTTCATAATCAACCATTTCACTACTTAAATTCCCAACCAAATAGATAACAAAACAATATACCAAAATCATTAATCTTGCATAATTTCTAAATGCATTTCATCATCACCTTATCACCTAATTCATGCCACAAAACTTACCATTTCAACATCACATAATCAAGCCACAACATATCAACATTCCAATCTTAATACTCCAATTTACAACTAACCATAATAGCAACCACATACTAAACCAAAACAAGCCAACACACAAGACATTATATACCTCTCATGTATTACATATTGAACCCATAATTCAAGCCAACTTAAATGGCCTTACATATCAACAATTACAAGCCAAATATCATGGCTATAACCGTAACTCAAAACATACCAAAATGACACTAGCCTATACATGCCATATACCATATATACAAAGCTCAAAAAGTACCAACAAGTAGTCGATAGTGTGATGATGGTTTCGATGATCCCTGATGTTCGAGCTAGCTTCGAAAATCTATAAAACATAGAAAGAACAGACGAAGTAAGCTTTAAAAGCTTAGTAAGCCATATACAAATAAAGCTATCATATGAATCACAATATTTCTACCGATAGGCCAAGTACAAGTAACACATATAGATACACAAACCTTTCTCTTTGAACATGTATTTATTTTCCATCATCAAATATTCAAGAACTCAAGCTATCATCAATGACATTTTACAAAATGACACATTTACCCTTAATGAATAAACATTAAAATTCCACTAACTATGGATATATTTGTCCATCCATTATTCAAATGGTTTAATAGCATCATAAGGGCTTAACACTTAATAAACCATAGCAATTTGGCACTTTTAACTTATAACATGCTACTTTTGCATTTTACGCGATTAAGTCATTTTATCAAATTGAGCTATTAAACGAAATTTTCACACATACATATTCACATGCTATAAACATTGAAAATAATATTAAAATAATTTTATGACCTCGGATTTGTGGTTCTGAAACCACTATTTCGATTTAGCTAAAACCAAGCTACTACAGTGTGGCCACACACACCCGTGTCCCAAACCCGTGTAACTCTCTATTTGTCACCCAAGAACCAATTGAAGACACACGGCCAAGTCACACGCCCGTGTGCTAGGCTATGTGGTCGATTTAAAATTTATGATTTTTCATTAAATAGGTGCAGACTTCACACACCCGGACACACGCCCGTGGCCCTCACACGGCTGAGAAATACGGCCTTGTCTTTGCCCGTGTACTTAATATCGAGCATTCTGTTTCTCAAAATTTAGGTGCAGGGGACACACGGCCTAAACACATGCCTGTGGGGGCAAGCCGTGTGGACAAAAATAAGGCTATTTTCCAAGCCATTTTGCCACCCTTTAATGCACACACCTACACCCTATAACATAGCACCAATTCAAGCATATACATAAAACCAAGTCAGCCACAACCACGACATCAACACATCATTCACATGCTACCATCTATCATACACAAACATCACATACTTATCAACTCAAATCATGTAACTTCCCACATCCATGAAAGGCATCATCATATAAATTACTTATACCAATAGTAGCTAATTATAAATGGCCTTATACAAAATGAACTTTCAACCAATATAAGCCAACACATTTGGCCAAATTAATTATGACACATAGAAAAATGACTAAGTCCCCAATACATGCCATAACTAAAAATGTTGAAATCATTAATACCAAAATAATTTTTGATAGTGTGAGTGGAGTCAGCTATATAGCTTAGTAAGTTTCTATGCAAATAATAAGCATCATAACCACACAATTAACATACAATTAACATGATGAAGATTAACATGAACATTATCAAAATCTCATAATCATAACTTACTCAATCATAATTCTACCAAGAGTTCATCACATGTCGAGCTCATTACTTATGAGTTTTACGTACACATCTGTACCAACTCGCAACATAACCATATCCTTTCAAAACTTTGACATTCACGTTGAACACTCGGAATATTAACGGATACTTGAAAATATTGCACATAAGTGTCATATATGTAGCCAACGCTACCTCATATATCATAATACATATGGCCTCGTTTTCGAGCTATTCACAGGCTTGCTCACACAAGCTGTCAGTCAGGACGTATCTACACAGTGCTGCTCACACAAGCTGTCAGGTATCCGTAACACATGCCGGACTACCCAGCCACTAGTAGGACGTACGAGACCAGCACCCGGATCACATAAACACATATACACATGGGTTCCTGGTGACATGCCACTCGTATCCTATTCTATTTTAAGGTTCAACCGGAAATTCTCGCTTCTCGAAACTTTTTTGAATACGTCCAAAGAGTTAATCACAATTCATATGATATTAAAGCATTTAAAACATAAATATAACAATGCATTATTTACATATGAACTTACCTCAGTAGAAAAATAGTAGAATTGGACCTAATCGTCAAACACTTTATTTTTCCCTCGATCTAGGTTCGAACCTCATTTTTCTTAATCTATAATGACAAATTTAACTTATTTAATATTTACATTGTTCAATTCAGTCAAAAAATTATATTATAGAAAAATTATATTTTTCCCCCAATGTTTCACATTTTTACAATTTAGTCCCTAAGCTCATAAATTAAAATGAATTCAATTTCTTCAAAACCCAAGCCTAGCTGAACTATTTTCATACTCATACCAAACTACATTTTTCATTTAATCACACTTTTACTACTTATTTTATAACTTTTACAAATAGGTATTTTTTGACATTTTTACTGAAAATCACTTAGTAAAAGTTGTTTATCTAACACCAAACATATATTTTCTACCATTACACATCAAAATACTCAAATATCTATCATGGGTAAAATTTTAAACTTTGAAAATACTTCAAAATAGTCCTTGGAAAAGCTAGATTAGGTTACAAGGATCTCAAAGACATGAAAATCATTAAAAACGGGGCTAGAACGGACTTACAATCGAGCTTGGAAGCTTGACAAACCCTAGCCATGTTCTCCCTTGCAAGTTTCAGCCATAAGGAAGAAGATGGACAAAAATTCTGGCTTTATTTTGCTTATTAATTCATTTATTAACCAAATGACTAAAATACCCTTTTCTTAAAATACTAAATGTTGTAGGCCAATTTTAACCTATTTACATCAAAACCCAATTTAACCTTACCTAACCCACCAAAATTAAACCCAAAACCCAAAATCTTAACTACCCAAAGCTCAATTTACATCAAAACCCCAATGGCCCAAACCCTAAGCCCAAATAAAAATAAAAAACCCTAGCTATTGTAAAGGCTGGTTTTTGGAGAGGCTAGTTTTTTTTGGAGATTAATCAAATATCAAAGCAAAAGAGGTTTCTTGGTCTATTCTCGTTTTAAGTTCTTTGTTTGCTTATTGTTTTCCTTTCAGTTTTATTTTGTTTCTTTTATACGAAAGTAAAAATAAAAGGAGGAAGCTTTCCCATTTTTACCAAAAAAGTTTTTTTTTGAGGTCCGGCTGCCATGTACTGTGGCATCGACAGTGGCCGGCGGCGGTCTGGTGACCGAACGGTGGCCGGCCTTGTGGCCGAAAATCACCTACTCTCTCCCTCTCTTTTTTTGTTATTATTATATTTTTTAATATTATATTATATATATTCTTTTAATATATTAGGTATATTCTAAATTCTATATTACGTATATATATTATACTATTTTATGTATATATCCTTAATACTATATTATTTATATTTTTTTTCTACATGTTATCTTATGTATATATTTTAATTATATTATGTATGTATTTTTTACACTATATTATGTACATATTTTTTTTATATCTATTTCATACATATGTATATATTATATATATCTTAACATTACTAGTTATATTTTCACTATTTTATGTATATACTTCAAACACTATATATAGTATATTTCTAACACCATTACTATTTATAAATATATATATATATTACGTACATACTCTTAATATCTTTATTATGTATATATTCGTTGTTTTTATTTCACATTGGATACTATTATTACGTTTAATATATCGCATACATTGTTATTGTTTTAATATTGTTGTCATATTTATTATTTGTTTCAATGTATTTTCAACTCGTTTATTTTTGTCTCCCGCCTATTTTATATCATTCTGTTGTTCATTACTTTAAAGATTTTTATTCATGTTTTTACTAATTTCAATAAATAAGGCAATGTTTCGCATTTTGGAACATCGAAGAATTGTGCCCTAACTTACGGGGTTTCGGTTCTCTTGTTGGTTCTAAATACCTAAATATCTTTTTGAGTTTTGAAATGCACGGATTTCCAATTTAAATTAAAAGACGACCTTGTACTCGGAAATTCATGGTATTGTGTCCTAACTTAGGAGATGTGATACTCCGATATCTCGAGATAAGGAAATCTTTAAACAAATCAATTTAAGCTAATTCAAGAATTTTAAGATCAGTATTAATAGAAAAGATCGTATTTCAAGTCCCTTCCCGATTTTTAATTTTCAACATTAAGACACTAACTAATCAATTCGGTACCAATTTTTTGGGCGTGTTAAGGGTGCTAATCCTTCCTCGCACGTAACCGACTCCCGAACTTATTCTCTCAAGTTTCGTAGACCAAAGGCCCTGTTTTAGTAAACTAAAATTGATTTATTAAAACAAAGGTGATCCGATCACACCTGATAAAAGATTGGTGGCGACTCCCGTTTTAATTTTCACTTTCAAAAAAAGTCGATCCCCGTTTTCAAAAGAATGGTTTCGACAGCTTGGCGACTCCACTGGGGAATTCAAGAGTCGAGCCTTAAATTGATTATTATTTTGTCTTTTGTCAAAAATCGAAAATCGATTTTAAATTTACTGCATTGCATGTTGTCTGTTATTTTCGCGACTCTCTTCATAATATGCTTGCTTTAAGTGGTTTAATTCTTTGAGGTATCTTTGCATATCGCATCGCATTATTGGCCGATTTCACCCTCTTAAGTGGAAGTGGAAAACTACTCCTTCGTGAGGTCTTCACCTCCGTATAGGATAGTGGATCGCTTTCGGGATACATTCGTACCTGCGTCTTCGTGGGGTTTTCACCTCCGTATAGCCGTAGGGAAATGTATTCCCCTGAATCGAGCTCGGTCTGTATGAACCTATAATGGGTGAGGATCGAGGAATCTTCTGGTTCAGGTACCTTTACTTTAGAACCAAACTACATGTAATGAGCCCTAGGAGCCTACCCTAGGTAGAACCACACCAAACCCTAGTGATTACCTGATTAGGTGCTTATATACTCACTATTTGCTTTGAATTCTATTATTTGTATATAATACTAACTTGTTGTATTTTGATCATTTTCGCATGACATTTCATCATAAAAGGGTGTTGATTTACGTTCGGTTACTAATTAGAAGAGTTTAGCTTGGAAAAAGGATTTCTTGATAGAATGGAGGATAATGAGGCCGTCCAAGTGTGGTTTGAGAGAACGCAACAGGAGAAAGGAGATAGTTTGACCGAGGGATATGAATCGGAGTTGTGGGATTTCACTCGCATCAGTGTGACTCAGAACGACCTGCAAGAGTTAAGGGATATATGGAATAGTTGGAATGGCGAAGTCAAACAACTCTTTTACTGTAACTACGGTGACCTACCCTATTTGCTCGATGTAAAGGTGGACAAGTACTTGTTCCGGGCCCTCGCGCAATTTTGGAACCCCGCTTACAGTTGCTTCACTTTCGGAGGAGTTGATTTAGTACCTACGGTGGAGGTATACATGGCGTTACTTAATTGCCCAAAGATTCAGGCTGATAGGGCCTATTCAAGACCTGTTAATGTCCCTCCCTTTTTGAAGAAATTGATGAATATCACGGGGATGAGCGAGCAATGGGTTGCGACCCGCATCAAGCAAAAAGGGGATAGTAAATGTATTCCTTGGAGGAATTTGATGGATTTTATTCTTGCGCACCCGGATTCGAAGAAAAGGGTTGATGTTTTTGCCTTAAGTCTCTACGGTTTGATCGTCTTTCCTAAAGCACTTGGACACATAGATGAAGCCGTCTCAGATTTATTCGATCGACTTGATAAAGGTACCATACCCGTCTTGGCAATCCTAGAAGAAACTTTCTGATCCTTGAATACATGCCGGACAGCGGGCGAGGGAAGATTTATTGGTTGCGCACAGCTTCTTTTGGCTTGGTTCCACAGTCATTTTTGGAAGGTGGAGAAGGTCCCCTATCGGGTATTCTCTAAGGATTATTCCCCATTAAGAGAATTAGTGGCCACATCGAGGCGGGACGACATCTCCGAAGAGAGGTGGATAACTATTCTCCAAAATTTACGGACCGAAGACGTTGAATGGAGGGTTCCGTGGTTGATTCCTGACGAGATCTTATATAGGTGCGGTGATTTTGACTGGGTCCCTCTGGCTGGAATATGGGGAGCCATTGGATATGCTCCACTGATGGTGTTAAGGCAGTATCGATCAAGGCAGTTTATACTGATGACACAAGGGTTGGCACAATGTGAGTTCCCCTATAAAGACAACAATTATAAAAAGAGGGTTCGCGAGATATCTGATGCATGGAACCAAACTCGAAGAATGAAAGGATTCACTGCAGGCCCAATGACGACCCCCGAGTATGAATGGTGGTGGGGTAGGAGAGTCAACGACAACATCCCTAGGCAGAATCAAGGAAATACACAACCGATAGAGGAGAATTTACGGGTCATCCCATCTGAGTTAGAGATCATTAAGTAAGATTTTGAGAAAAGAAACTCGGAGTTGGGGAAGAAGATAGAGTAGCTAGAAGAAGATAAAATGAAGTTGGGGTTAGAAGTCGATATCCACAAGCTAGAGGCCGAGAAGTTAAGGAAAGGAAAGAACAAGGCCGAGGAAGATTTAGATAGTCTGAAAACCGATTACAAGAAGCTTTGTATAACAATAAAAACTACCGGATTAGGTAAAACGTCAAAGCAATGGCGTCAAGAGATTAAAGAGGAAAAGACTAGAGCCGACCATTGGGAGAAAAGATTTCAAGATACCCGAGTACGAGAGGACACTTTGAGGAAGAGTTTGTTAGAAACCCAAAATGAAAAGGAGAAGTTACGAGCTCGGGTGGCTGAATTGGAAAGATTACTTCAGCAACATCATAGCCATAATTCGATAATTAAGCTAAAGGCTAGTCTGAGCAGGATCGAAGAGTTGAAAGGGAAAATAGAAGAACTCGAGACCGCACTGCGAGATAGCAAAATTCAAGTGGAACTTCTTGAGACAAACAACGACCATTACAGAGAATAGCTTCACCACTCTCAAAATCAGATTAGAGATAGAGACTATGTCATGGGCGAAGCTATAGCTCAGGTTCGGGAGATAGCTGATCACTTGCAAACCTTGGCAGTTCAGGCTGATATATTGAGCTTAAAGTACGATTCGGAATCAGACTAAGGCCGAAGCTTAGCTTGGCATCTTAGGAAAGTTAAGACATTGGGCATTAGGGCGAAGTCGTATATGTAATCATCCGTTCTATGTAAAGAAATTTTTCTTCTAGTGAAGTTCTTCTAATGAAATTGAATTGGAATCAACGCCTCTTTTTGCATCCATTCATCCATTCATTGCATATACATATCTCATAATCATTCGCTAAGGTTAGAATCATATAATTCGCAGTTGCAACACTTCTAATCTAGAACCACGCCATTCGTATAAAATGCGTCGACAAGCTAGAGAAATGGAGGCTGAGTTCAATGAAAGAATCGAAAGGATGGAAAGAGTCCAGAAGGAATTACAAGAACAACTGGCTAAGTCACAGCAAGAAACGAGGGATTTGATAGTAAGATCTCGAGAGGAATCACTTGAACAAAAGGATCAAATGGCTAGAATGATAGAGATGATATCAATTTTGGTCAAAGGAAAAGGACCCATGCAGAACCCCGACAGTATGGAACCTCAATCAAGAATTAATCATGACCAGGATCTACTCTATCCCCTAGGATTCACTCCACCACATGCCCACGTAGCACAAAGAGGGTATACTCAAGGGGAATCCATAGGCTTGGAACAACGACCTATGCCATTTGCTCATCTAGGGCAAGGAACATTTATGTCAAATCCCGGAGCAACCCCTGCCAATCCTGTAGTTCTAGATTTAGATGATCCAGTTGAAATAGCCAAGTTGAAAGTAGATGATCACGAGGCTCAAGAGAATATAGGAATTTGGAAGAAAGACTCAAGGCAATAGAAGGCACTGAAGTCTTCTCGGTACTAGGTGCTAAAGAACTCAGTTTGGTACCTAACCTAATCCTGCCTCCAAAGTTCAAGGTGCCTGATTTCGAAAAGTACGATGGGACAAGATGTCCAAAAGCACATCTTGTCATGTTTTGCCGAAAAATGACCGGTTACGTGAACGAAGATAAGCTACTTGTACATTGTTTTCAAGACAGTCTAGTAGGATCGGCTCTTCGGTGGTACAACCAGCTCAGTAAGGAAAGGATCCGATCTTGGAAAGACTTGGCGTCAGCATTCTGTGAGTAGTACAAGCATGTATCAGATATGGTGCCTGATCGGATGACTTTACAAATGATGGAGAAAAAGCCGTCAGAAACTTTTAGATAGTATGCGCAGAGATGGAGGGACATTTCAGCCCAAGTGGAACCCCCACTAATGAAAACGGAGATAACCGTCCTTTTTATCAACACCTTAAAGACGCCGTTTTATGACAAACTAGTGGGAAGCGCCACGAAGGACTTCACGGATATTGTAATATCCGGTGAGCTTATAGAGAACGCCGTCAAGAGCGGTAGAATGGAAGGTCAAGAAAGTTCAAGAAGGGTAGCACCCATGAAGAAGAAAGAACCAGAAGCCCACATGGTGGGAATGGGAAGTCGTTATGCCCCTAAACCATATCCAAACCATCCCCGACCTCGAAGTTATCCACCTCCAAATTTCTATTATCCCCCTCAAACCCCTTACTACCAAGCACCACCTCCTTCCTACCCCGTATACGCCATGAACAACCAAAGACCCGTCACCACATTCCCATAAAACACGGTACCCGCTCAAAGCCAGCCCAGAAACGAACCAAGACCAACAAGGCCTAATCCCGAGAGACCGCAATTTACTCCTATCCCTGTGTCGTATGGGGAATTGTACCCAAAACTTCTGGAGAGAAGCTGATTTCTCCCCATTACATGGCACCCCTTAAACCTCCATACTCAAAGTGTTACGATCCAAACGCTAGTTGTGCATACCACGCGGGGAACTAGGGGCATTCCACGGAGAATTGCCTAGCCTTTAAGTGGAGAGTTCAAGGACTCATTGACGCGGGTATCCTACGGTTCGATAGTGCCAATAACGCAACTGGGAACCCGTTCCCTAACTATGCTGAAGGGAATATGAGCACAGTGGGGAAAGAGGACGAATGGAAAGTCAGAAGATGTGTTTCGGAAATAAGGACGCCTCTGCAGAAAATCTGGGAGGTACTGGTTAAGAAAGGATTGCTTTGTCACCTCGATAGAATTCTCGGAGAAGAAGGTCAAAGTTTTTGCAATTTCCATGGAATTGTAGGACACGACATTCAGTCGTGTGAGGAATTTAAAAGGTTGCTTCAAGACCGGATGGATAATAAGGAGATTAAGGTCCTTAACAAGAGGGAAGAGACCAACGAAAGAGAAGTATACACCTCTGACAACCAGTCATCAGGTCTCCCTTATAGCGCGAATCGACCGTTAATAATTTATTACGACGCGACGAAAGAGCCGGTGAAACCAAAAATGATAATCGAAGTACCGTCTCCTTTCCCGTACAAGGACGACAAAGCCGTACCATGGAATTATGACATCAATATCGTCACACCGAAAGATGAAAAGCTCAAAGCCATAACTGGAGATGTTGGAGAGGTAGGTCATTTTACCCGAAGTGGAAGATGTTATTCGAAAGAGGTCGAACTAGTGAAGAAGAACAGTGACTGGAAGCAAAAAAGGAAAGCAGTGATGCATGAGGCCGAAGTCGAGCAAGAAATTCCACTCGTTCAAGAAACTAAAAAGCCTGTGGATGAGGAGGAAGCACAGGAGTTCTTGAAATTATCAAACACAATGAATACAATGTGGTGGAACAATTGAATAAGCAACCAGCACGAATCTCGATTTTATCTCTACTGCTAAATTCGGAGCCACACCGGAACGCTTTGCTGAAGGTGTTGAATCAAGCTTACGTGGCAAACAATATATCCGTGGAGAAGCTGGACAGATGGGTGAACAACTTGAATGCGGATAATTTCATTTCTTTTAGTGATGACGAAATACCACCCAATGGTAGAGGCTCCGTGAAAGCACTACATGTTCCGACGCGTTGCAAGGGCTACATAATACCGAATGTGCTTATCAATAATGGCTCGGCACTCAATGTCATGCCTTTGGCCACGCTTTCTAGAATTCTAATAGATCTGTCCTATTTAAGGCCCTGTCATTCCACGGTAAGGGCATTCGATGGACAAGGTGTGAAGTTATGGGAAAGATTGATATCCCTTTAGAAGTGGGCCCTTACATTTACAATGTCGAGTTCCAAGTCATGGATATCACACCCTCGTATAACTGCCTTCTGGAAAGGCCCTGGATCCATTCTGCTGGAGCAGTTCCATCCTCTCTCCATCAAAAAGTAAAGTTCATCATGGATGGTTGTTTGGTCACTGTCGAGGGAGAAGAAGGCATTATCGCATCTATCTCTGCTAATGCGCCATATTTTGAAGTAAGCAAAGACGCAGTGGAATGTTCCTTCCGATCCCTTGAATTTGTCAATGCCACTTTTGTCGCTGAGGGAAATAGAATTTCGGAGCCAAAACTGTCGAGAAATACCAGAATGGGTGTCAAGTTGACTATAGGAAGGGGAGCTCGAGCGAGAAGAGGTTTAGGGAGATATCTGCAAGGAATAGTCATGGCTCTAAAGCTAGTACACCACAAGGCTCGATACGGTTTAGGGTTCCAGCCAGACATGCGTTAAAGAAGAAAGCAGTGGAAGAAAGATCAAGAAAGAAGGATCGTGAGAACATTAGGCCGAGAACCAGAATGGGAGCCCATAGAATTCCCTCATTTGTCAAGAACATTTACGTCTGCGGGAATGATATACCCAGGGCAGTATAGTGCACAAAGCACAATGTTAATGATCGAAGAGGGTTTTCAGAATATCAGTATAAATGTCATTGACAAAGGAGCTTACGCGAATAAAGACGTCTCAAAGATACGCCCTTGTCCCCCGGGTTTCATGTTGAACAATTAGACTGCCGAGGATCTTCTTGTAGTTTATAAGTCTTCAGAGTAATGCTCAAATGTTAACATTCTGTTATGTCCTTAGATATAATAGAATTCTTTTGTAAGAGCTTGCATTCGCTCTTTATCATTTAAATGAATATTAATGAAGATGTATTTTGTCACGATTTTTTGCATTATCACTAATTCCATAATCATTTCATAGCCTATCTTTACATTTGCCTCATGCCATACCATAACATTCAGTTTGTTGGTTTCAATACTTGGATGCCCCTCTATAGTTTCCTTTTCCATTCAACTTTCAGGTGCTCAGATATCAATTGCATGAACAAACCCGTTACGAGTCTTGAAATCGATTTTGAGAAGGCTGTTTGTTTAGGAGAATTCGAAGTCGAAGAAAATGCTGAAGACTATGTCTCATCTCCTGACTTGCTAAGAATGGTGAAACAAGAGGATAAACAGATTTTGCCTCATCAAGAATTTGTTGAAACAATAAACTTGGGAGCTGAAGAAAGGAAGCAAGAAGTGAAGATTGGGACCTCTATTTCAGAGGGCACCAGGCATAATTTGATTGCTTTGCTCTGTGAGTACAAAGATGTATTCGCATGGTCATATCAGGATATGCCAGGATTGGATGAAGATGTAGTGGTCCATAAGCTCCCATTGAAGCCAGAATGCAAATCCATTCAACAAAAGCTAAGACGGATGAGACCTGAGATGTTGTTGAAAATAAAAGAGGAAGTCAAGAAGCAATTTGATGCTGGCTTCCTACAAACCTCCAAATATCCAGAGTGAGTGGCCAACATAGTTCTGGTACCAAAGAAAGACGGTAAAGTACGAATGTGCGTAGATTATCGTGACCTGAATTGAGCAAGTCCCAAAGATAATTTTCCCTTACCACACATTGATACGTTGGTGGATAACACAGCAAAACATTCATTGTTTTCTTTCATGGATGGATTCTCGGGGTATAATCAAATCAAGATGGCCCCTGAGGATATGGAGAAAACTACCTTCGTAACAATGTGGGGAACATTCTGCTACAAGGTGATGCCATTTGGGTTAAAGAATGTTGGGGCAACATATTAGAGGGCTATGGTGACGCTATTCCATGACATGATGCATAAAGAAATAGAGGTCTATGTCGATGATATGATTGCTAAATCCCGAGGGGAAGAAGAGCATGTAGTGAACCTGAAGAAGTTGTTCGACAGATTGAGAAAGTTCCAGCTAAAGCTCAATTCGGCCAAATGTACGTTTGGGGCTACCTTAGGAAAATTGCTTGGCTTCATTGTCAGTGAGAGAGGCATTAAAGTTGATTCAGATAAAATAAAATCCATTCAAGAGTTACCACCTCCGCGCACGCAAAAGGAAGTCAGAGGATTTTTAGGGAGATTAAACTACATCGCCCGATTTATCGCTTAACTTACCAACCGATGCGACTCAATCTTTCGAATCCTTCGAAAACATAATCCCAGAGAATGGAACGAGGAGTGCCAAGTGGCTTTTAACAAGATAAAACAGTATTTGTCTAGTCCTCCAGTGCTAGTACCACCAATGCCAGGAAGACCATTGATATTGTATTTGACTGTGTTCGAGAATTCAATGGGTTGCGTACTGGGGCAACATGACGAGTCTGGAAAGAAAGAAAAGGCGATCTCCTACCTCAGCAAAAAGTTCACTGAATATGAGGCAAAGTATTCGTCCATAGAAAAATACTGTTGTGCTCTGGTTTGGGTAGCTCGAAGACTCAGGCAATATATGTTGTATCATACGACATGGCTAATTTCAAAGTTGGACCCAATAAAGTACATGATGGAATCACCTGCACTCTCAGGAAGAATGGCACGATGGCAGATCTTACTATCAGAATATGATATCGTCTATGTGAGCCAAAAGTCAATAAAAGGGAGCGCAATAGCTGACTTCTTAGCAACTCGAACAACGGAGGAATACGAGCCATTGAGATTTGATTTCCCAGATGAAGACTTGATGTGCATTACAGAAAAAAAATGTGAGTCATCAAAAGAAAAGTCATGGAAGATGAGCTTTGATGGTGCATCGAATACATTGGGGCATGGGATTGGAGCAGTCTTAGTATCACCAGAAGGAAACCATTACCCACTCACTGCCAGGCTGAACTTTTTCTGTACCAATAACATAGCAGAATATGAGGCTTGTATCATGAGACTTCGTGCAGCAATTGGATGAAACATCAAAACTTTAGAGGTATGGCGGAGACTCAGTCTTGGTGATATACCAAATCCGTGGAGATTGAGAAGTGAGAGATTCGAAACTGGTCAAATACAGTGATCTAGTGGCAGAGCTGATTAAAGAATTCGAAGAAATAACTTTTAATTACCTCCCACGAGAAGAAAACCAATTGGCTAATGCCCTGGCCACTTTGGCTTCAATGTTCAAAGCAAACAGAGAAACAGAAATAATGCCTCTTCAAATGAGCATATATGAAGTCCGTGCACATTGTTTCAGCATTGAAAAAGAGCCAGATGGACGGCCATGGTTCCATGATATCTTAGAATATGTCAAGAACCAAAAGTATCCCGAACAAGCAAATGAGAATGACAAACGAACAATCAGAAGAATGGCAGCGTGATTTGTTCTTGATGGGAACATCCTGTACAAAAGAGGAAAAGATCAAGTGCTCTTGAGATGCGTAGATGCTGTTGAAGCCAGAAAAATACTTGAAGATGTCCACGAGGGAATTTGTGGGACACATGCCAATGGTTTCACTATGGCCAGGAAGATTATGAGACTCGGTTACTACTAGCTGACGATGGAAAGCGACTGCATTAGTTTGGCAAGAAAATGCCACAAATGTCAAATTTATGGCGATAAGATTCATGTAGCCCATTCGCCCCTTCATGTCATGACTTCTCCGTGGCCCTTTTCTATATGGGGCATGGATGTTATCGGGCCAATTTCCCCAAAAGCTTCTAACGGACACCGGTTCATTTTTGTGGTTATTGATTACTTCACAAAATGGATAGAAGCTGCTTCGTTTGCCAATGTGACAAAGACTACAGTTTGCAGATTTTTGAAAAAGGAAATCATTTGTCGATATGGTTTCCCTGAGAGAATCATTTCAGATAATGCCTTGAATCTGAATAACAAAATGATGAAGGAAGTGTGTGAGCAGTTTCAAATAAAGCATCATAACTCGTCACCCTATCGCCCGAAAATGAACGGAGCTGTTGAAGCAGCCAACAAGAATATTAAGAAGATTATTGGGAAAATGACTGAGACATATAAAGATTGGCACGAGAAGCTACCATTTGCTTTGTATGCATATCGCACATCTGTACGGACATCTACGGGGGCAACTCCTTTCTCTCTGGTCTATGGAATAGAAGTTGTGCTACCTATCGAAGTTGAGATCCCCTCTTTACGAGTCTTAATGGATTCGAAACCAGAGGAGGCAGAATGGGTTCGAGCTCGATATGACCAGTTAAACCTCATCGAAGAAAAATGTTTAAAGGAAATTTGTCACGGACAGATGTACCAGAAGAGAATGATCGCGACCCATGACAAGAAAATACGGCCAAGAGAATTCCACGAAGGAGAACTCATGCTGAGAAAGATTCTTCCAATACAGAAAGACTTACGAGGAAAATGGGCACCAAATTGGGAAGGACCATATGTCGTAAAGAAGGCATTCTCGGGCAGAGCTTTGATTCTCACTGAGATGGATGGGAAGGAGTTACTGAATCCAGTGAACTCAGATGCTGTGAAGAAATATTATGCTTAAAAAAGGAAAATCAAGATGAAAACCCGAAAAAAAGGGCATCTCAAAAAGAAAATAAAAAAGAAAAAGAGAGAGGGATCAAGGTGAAAACCCGAAAAGGACATCTTGATTAACACAAAAGATTAAGATGAAAACCCTAAAGGGCATTCTAATGAAGCAAGCACTGGCTTAAAAAGCAAGGCGTTTTGAACGGTGGGTCAAACAGAGAGACTATAGTATTTGAAGCATTTCTGAAAACTCGAAATCTCTTACGCAAGAAAGCCATGCTCGAAAAGATTCTTGATTGAGGAACGTGGAAGAGTTCATGCGTTGAATATCTAGAGTATTTGTATTTGTTGAAATGCGATCCCCTTTCTCTTTATGACACTTTTTTACTATCATTGATTAACTTTCTTTGTTTGCTACATTTGAAATGAATAAATGGGAGGTATCCTTTTGTCCCTACCTGACCATTTTCATGCATCTCATTATGTGGTTTATTTACATGATAAATAGTGAAATGACATACTCTAAACAAAAGAAGTGCTAAGCATTACCCGGACAAGAATTTGATAAGTACAAGAGCCTCAAAGCAAGGACAAAGTTCAACCAGGGGCAAAAGAGCGATATCTGAGAAACGCAGATTAGTCGTAAAGCTAGAGGATGGGTACAGGGCCTGAAGAGAAAGTAAAGAGTCAAAGCAATGAACACAGATCATCAACAATCATGACGGAAAGGGACATATGACAAGCAAGCCCAAGGCATATAGCATGATCATGTAGGCATAAAGGCATTTCAGGCAAACATGTGCATTTCATGATAACATCATGCATGACATATACATGTATTTCAGCAGAACAAGAGATTTCGATGATAGCTGTACTGAATCAAAGGAAAGGACACCTAAGTTCCACCAGATGACATCTTTTGGTATTTTGATGTTTTTATTTCTATCTTTCAAAAAAATCAACTCATATTGCGAGAGGTGAATTGGGCCTCAGGTTACACGCTGAGGTATTTTCAATTTCCGTTTTTTCAATTTATGCTTTTCAAAAATCAACTCATATTGCGAGAGGTGAGCTGAGCCTCGGGGCACACCGAGGTATTTTTAATTTCTGTTTTTCAATTTCTGCTTTTAATTTCTGTTTTTCAAAAATCAACTCATATTGCGAGAGGTGAGTTGAGCCTCAGGGCACGCTGAGGTATTTTCAATTTCTGTTTTTCAATTTTTGCCTTACAAATTCTGCTTTTCAAATCAACTCATATTGCGAGAGGTGAGTTGAGCCTCAGGACACGCTGAGGTATTTTCAATTTTTGTTTTTTTAATTTATGTTTCTAAAAAAATCAACTCATATTGCGATAAGTGAGTTGAGCCTCAGGACACGCTGAGGTAATTTTAATTTTTGTTTGTCAAAACTCAACTCATATTACAAGAGGTGAGTTGAGCCTCAAGACACGTTGAGGTATTTTCAATTTCTGTTTTTCAGAAAAATCAACTCATATTGTGATAGGTGAGTTGAGCCTCAGGACACACTGAGGTAATTTCAATTTTTGTTTGTCAAAAATCAACTCATATTGCGAGAGGTGAGTTGAGCCTCAAGACACGTTGAGGTATTTTTAATTTCTGTCTTTCAAAAAAATCAGCTCATATTGCGAGAGGTGAGTTGAACCTCAAGACACGTTGAGGTATTTTCAATTTCTGTTTTTCAAAAAAATCAACTCATATTGCGATAGGTGAGTTGAACCTCAAGACGCTGAGGTAATTTCAATTTTTGTTTGTCAAAAATCAACTCATATTGCAAGAGGTGAGTTGAGCCTCAAGACACGTTGAAGTATTTTCAATTTCTGTCTTTTAAAAAAATCAGCTCATATTGCAAGAGGTGAGTTGAACCTCAAGACACGTTGAGGTATTTTCAATTTCTATTTTTCAAAAAAATCAACTCATATTGCGATAGGTGAGTTGAACCTCAAGACGCTGAGGTAATTTCAATTTTTGTTTGTCAAAAATCAACTCATATTGCGAGAGGTGAGTTGAGCCTTAAGACACGTTGAGGTATTTTCAATTTCTGTCTTTAAAAAAATCAGCTCATGTTGCGAGAGGTGAGTTGAACCTCAAGAAACGTTGAGGTATTTTCAATTTCTGTTTTTCAAAAAAAATCAACTCATATTGCGATAGGTGAGTTGAACCTCAAGACGCTGAGGTAATTTCAATTTTTGTTTGTCAAAAATCAACTCATATTGCGAGAGGTGAGTTGAGCCTCAAGACACGTTGAGGTATTTTCAATTTCTGTCTTTCAAAAAAAATCAGCTCATATTGCGAGAGGCGAGTTGAACCTCAAGACACTGAGGTGTTTTCCATTTCTGTTCTTCAATTTCTGTGTTTCAAAAAAATCAGCTCATATTGCGAATGGTGAGTTGAGCCTTGACTCACACGTTGAGGTATTTTCAAATTCTGTTTTTCAAATTTTGTTTTTCCAAAAAATCAACTCATATTGTGAGAGGTGAGTTCAGCTTTAGGACACGCTGAGATATTTTCAATTTCTTTTCAATTTATGTTTGTCAAAAAAATCAACTCATATTGCGAGAGGTGAGTTGAGCCTCAGATCACACGCCGAGGTATTTTCAATTGATTTTTATTTTTATTTTTTTTTCAATTTATGCTTTGCAAAAATCAACTCATATTACGAGAGGTGAGTTGAGCCTCGGGTCACATACCGAGGTATTTTCAAAATCTGTTTTACAAATTTTGTTTTAAAAATCAACTCATATTGCAAGAAGTGAGTTGAGCCTTGGCTCACTTGCTGAGCTATTTTCAATTTATGTTTTTAATGTTTAGTTTTAAAAAGTCAATTCATATTGCGAGAAATGAGTTAAGCTCAGGATCACATGCCGAGTAAAGAATAAAGACTGGAATTAATCGAAGACACAGATTTTATATCCCTAAAGTTACAGTGAAGCTAATTGAAGTTGCAGTAGAGCTGATCGATGATATCAGATCTTACCTTTCTAAAAGTTGCAAAAGAAAAGACCACAAATTTTATCTGACTAAAGCGATGGAAGAGCAGATTGAACCTGTAGATCTTATCTTTTTGAAGTCACCTTGGAGTAAATCGAAGCTACAAGGCATGTATCAGAAGATGCAGTGGATTTGATCAAGACAACAAGATACAGTGGTTTGGAAAGAGACTACCTGGATGAAAAGAGTACCAAAGAAGTCCATACTTAGTAAGACCGGGAAAAATTGGTCTTTCTTTGTGTCTTTGCTTTATTCCCGTTACACGATAATAAGCAAAGAGGGGCAGCTGTTGTAGGCCAATTTTAACCCATTTACATCAAAACCCAATTTAACCTTACCTAACCCACCAAAATTAAACCCAAAACCCAAAATCTTAACTACCCAAAGCCCAATTTACATCAAAACCCCAATGGCCCAAACTCTAATCCCAAATAAAAATAAAAAAACCCTAGCCCACAACCTAAACTTTTCTCAACTAAATCCTAGCCTTTGCCACCACTAACTCCACTAGCCACACTTGTTCCACCGCCAACTCCACTAGCCACACTTGCTCCACCACCTACTCCATTAGCCACACTTGCTCCACCACCACTTGTACCTACAAATGAAGACATAAACAATAAAAAATATTTGGTAAATGGCTATATAAGCCTTCTCATATTTTGTATTTAGGGGAGGAAGAAGTTTTGAGGGAGAAAGTTATTGTAAAGGATTTTTGGGAGGTTTTTTGAGAGTAATAAAGGAGAAGAGTTATTGTAAAGGCTAGTTTTTTGAGAGGCTAGTTTTTTTTTTTGGAGATTAATCAAATATCAAAGCAAAAGAGGTTTCTTGGTCTATTCTCGTTTTAAGTTCTTTGTTTGCTTATTGTTTTCCTTTCAGTTTTATTTTGTTTCTTTTATACGAAAGTAAAAATAAAAGGAGGAAGCTTTCCCATTTTTACCGAAAAAGTTTTTTTTTTTGAGGTCCGGCTGCCATGTACGGTGGCACCGACGGTGGCCGGCGGCGGTCCGGTGACCGGACGGTGGCCGGCCTTGTGGCCGGAAATCACCTACTCTCTCCCTCTCTTTTTTTTGTTATTATTATATTTTTTAATGTTATATTATATATATTCTTTTAATATATTAGGTATATTCTAAATTCTATATTACGTATAAATATATATTATACTATTTTATGTATATATCTTTAATACTATATTATTTATATTTTTTTTCTACATATTATCTTATGTATATATTTTAATTATATTATGTATGTATTTTTTACACTATATTATGTACATATTTTTTTTATATCTATTTCATACATATGTATATATTATATATATCTTAACATTACTAGTTATATTTTCACTATTTTATGTATATACTTCAAACACTATATATAGTATATTTCTAACACTATTACTATTTATAAATATATATATTTTACGTACATACTCTTAATATCTTTATTATGTATATATTCGTTGTTTTTATTTCACATTGGATACTATTATTACGTTTAATATATCGCATGCATTGTTATTGTTTTAATATTGTTGTCATATTTATTATTTGTTTCAATGTATTTCCAACTCGTTATTTTTGTCTCTCGCCTATTTTATATCATTCTGTTGTTCATTACTTTAAAGATTTTTATTCATGTTTTTACTAATTTCAATAAATAAGGCAATGTTTCGCATTTTAGAACATCAAAGAATTGTGCCCTAACTTACGGGGTTTCGGTTCTCTTGTTGGTTCTAAATAGCTAAATATCCTTTTGAGTTTTGAAATGCACGGATTTCCAATTTAAATTAAAAGGCGACCTTGTGCTCGGGAATTCATGGTATTGTGTCCTAACTTACGGGATGTGATACTCCGATATCTCGAGATAAGGAAATCTTTAAACAAATCGATTTAAGCTAATTCAAGAATTTTAAAATCAGTATTAATAGAAAAAATCGTATTTCAAGTCCCTTCCCGATTTTTAATTTTCGACATTAAGACACTAACTAATCAATTCGGTACCAATTTTTTGGGCGTGTTGAGGGTGCTAATCCCTCCTCGCACGTAACCGACTCCCGAACTCATTCTCTCAAGTTTCGTAGACCAAAGGCCCTATTTTAGTAAACTAAAATTGATTTATTAAAACAAAGGCGATCCGATCACACCTGATAAAAGATTGGTGGCGACTCCCGTTTTAATTTTTACTTTCAAACAAAGTCGATCCCCGTTTTCAAAAGAATGGTTTCGACACTAAAATTTTTCTTACTTCATGTCCATTTTTGTCCACTAACTTGACAAATAGTCTAATCACCATCTAAGGACCTCTAATTTAAAATCTCATAGCAAATAAACACCTTTAGCATATATAACTCAAGTATTTCACTTTTTGCAATTTAGTTCTTTTTGCTAAATTGAGTGCTCAAACGTCAAAATTTTCGAACGAAATTTTCACGAAACAATTCCATAAAATTGTAGATAATAAAAATATAATAAAAATAAATCTTTCTACGTCGGATTCGTAATCCCGAAATCACTGTTCCGACTAGACCCAAAATCGGGTTGTTTCATCTATGTTGTCTGGGCTGACTCGATTGAGCACCTCCTTCTGACCCTATAAAATCTTGATCCCTCTTGGCCTGTCGACTAGACACTCTAGAGGAATTAGATGGTCTTTTACCAGACTCATTTGCCACAGATCGCGACGCTTCTACCTCAGTGCTATTGGCCACCAGTTAGACCTAAATGTCCTGATTCAACCCAAATCAAAACCTCTTGCAGAGATCCTTGTCAAAAAAATACCATATCAGGCACGTATTGACTGAGTCGCACAAACTCTGACTCATAGTCCGCTACTGACATATTCCCCTAAACCAAGTCAATGCACTCTCTCTTTCAGACCTCCATATATTGCTCGCCCAAAAATTATTATAAAATTATAAATATTATAAAAAAATAAAACTCTAATAAATTCTAAGTTAAAAAAATAGTAATACATATTTAAAATATTTAAATTTTTATAAAAGAGTATTAAAATTCTATAAAAATCACAAAAAGTATGAAAAGTATTAAAATTGATATGAACTTATAAAAATTATAAAAAATCATAAAAACTTCAACTAGACCAGATCAATTGGTTGGATCAATTAGATCGAAATATGGCAAGGGTATCGGTCTAGAGAAAGCCATTAGATTGGCTGACTTAGGAACCAGATGATTGAATTGAAAATTTTTTAATAATTTTTATTTTTTAATGTTTTATTTAATTGATTGGATGGATCAATCAAACTGACAAATCAGTGGCCTGATCGGTTCAGCCACCAGTCTGGTTCTGAAAACATTGGTTAGAATATTTCATTATAACATATGATAATAGTTGGATAATGAAAATTTGGTTTGATAAAAATATTAAAAAATAAAAAATTGATTCGACCACCCCGATTCCTAGATCAATCGGTCTAATAGCTTTTCCCATATCGATACGTGATTTTGGGCTAACCTATCTAATTCAACTTTTTATGAATTTTTATAATTTTATATCAATTATAATATTTTTTAAAGAATTCTAAAACGTCTTTTAACTTTAAATATTTTCAATAAGTTTTATTAAATTTATAGAATTTTTTTATAATATATTAGATTTTTTTATTTTTATAATACTTTTAAATTTTATATTTTTATAACTTTAATAAGTTCATATAAATTTTAATATTTTAAGTATTTTTTATAACTTTTTCTGTTTTTTATATTTTTTTGATTTTTTAATAATTCTGATGACAAAAATATTAGATTAAACCAAAAGCTGTCATGTGCCACCATTTGATTGGTTCGTCAATTTATTTTAACAGTCGACATGATCAATGATAGAAACCGTTAATGGAAAGGTTTAATTGATTATTTTAGTTAACGTCAGGGATTTAATTGGGTGCGAATAATTTTTTTTTTACATTTTCTTAAGGGTTTTTTGACATATAAATAATTTTATTTTATATTTTTATATGGTATTTAAATTGTTTTCGTATGTTGCATTTTTTTAAAAAAATTGATTTTTTTATTTAATATTCTTGGATTATATTTGTATAATTTGCTATAATGATTTAATTTATAAACATAAGGTTTTGTATTAATGATTTTTAATACAAACTTTTACACATTAATAAATTTTATATAGATAATTTGGTTCACGTATTCATATAGTGTTGGTGTTACTTTTGTAAGTGTAATATTTTTTATGTGATTTAAAATAATTATTGAATAAATTTGGATTTGAATTTGGATTTAAATTTAGGCTCCGTTTGTTTCACTAAAAATGACTTTCAGAAAATGATTTTTGGAAAATGATTTACTTTTCTGGAAAAGCTAATATTTTTTGGTGTTTGAATGAATCTATGTAAAATATTTTCTATCATTTAGTAGATTTCTTTAAAATATTTCATAAAAGTTATTTTCAATTAAACAAACTTACATTTGAGTTTTTTTTATTGTTTAATTGAATTTATTTTTATCTATAATTTTATATTTTACATTGTTTTTGCATATATTAAAAATATTATGTTAAATTCAAATTCATTACAACGTCATTTTTTAATTACATGACTACTAAGTGAGTATTTTTTATTTAAAAATGTGACATCAACAAAATTGTCAAAAAAAATTAACGATGTCAATAGTTGGACTTAATTTTTAAATTTGAAAAGTAAATGGACTAAATTCTTGAAAATAAAAGTACAAACAATAAATTACAAATCTGTGAAGTGTATATAGACTTATAACATATTTTAAATTTATATTACAAAACATTTATTATTAATATATTTATAATTGTAATAAATATTTATTATTAAAATATTAATATTGAATATTTTCAATAATATGTCAATAATATTATTTAAAATTATTATTTTTAAAATTTATTATTAAAATAAAATTGAAGTATTAAATAATTTATTAAAATAAAAAATTATATTTATTATATTAATAATTTATTATATGACTAAATATAAATAATTAAATATATATGTTCAATAATATTAAAAAATAATATTTTAAATATTTTTAAAATAAAAATAAAATTTATTATCAATATAAAAATATTAAGCTTGATTTAAGTTAATTTTTATATAAAAATAAATTATCTATAGATGAGCTCTTTTTCGGAAAATAACTTACGCTTTTCAAAATGATAAGTCATTTTACAGGAAAAATGGCTTATTTTACTTTGACCTGTAAATCATTTTCCATTGACCAAATTATTTTCTGTGAAAAAACATAAGAAAATACAGAAAATATTTTCCGTAAAACATTTTACATATAAACAAACATACCCTTATTCCAAATTAATTATTTGTTGAATCACAAGTTAATTTCCATGATTAAAATGTTATAATATATCAATAATATTTT
This sequence comes from Gossypium hirsutum, assembly GCF_007990345.1. Lineage (NCBI taxonomy): Eukaryota > Viridiplantae > Streptophyta > Magnoliopsida > Malvales > Malvaceae > Gossypium > Gossypium hirsutum. Next base: position 29,003,737 of record NC_053435.1, on the reverse strand, counting down.
TAGAACTTCAAAAAATAACCAAATAATTATTTATTAATTGAAAATAACATACATTATTTATAATCAAATAAATTATAAAAAAAAATGTAGATCCCCAGCGAAGCGGGGAGTTAAAACTAGTGATATTTAAAAAATATATTTAACAACCTAAACTTTGATAGGTTGGATTAATAATCGCTATTTATGTTAATTTTATTTGATTTATAAAATAGTATTTTTTTAAATTGATTCTAATATCAATTATTTTGCTTTTAAAATTAAACTTATTATATTTTAATTTTGTACTCATATTATTAATGCAACTTACAAAATTTAAAAATAATAATGTAAATTGATATATAATTAATTCGTGCATTGCATGAATAAATCAATTAATTTAGCATAAATTGAATGTTATGAAAGCAAATTGTGAGTTAAATATTTGTTTTTAAACTTGTAAACTTATTTATTTTAAAATTACTTTTATTAATATGCTCCAACATTTACTAAATTAGATATATTATTACTATTACTTTTTTCTTAAATTTTACAAATCAAATCTTTATTATTGGAATTCAGATCCGATCTAGGCAGAAAATATATATATAATTGAAAATAAATCTAAAGCAATTTGGATATAAATAACAGGAAGCGGAAAACAAAAGAAGATAGCTAAATCTGTCTAAATATCCAAATATCTGTTAGTTTGGATATATATTCAATGAATAAACCTAATTAAAAGTATTTATATTTTTCAAAAAATCTAATAATTAATAATTCAATGACGATCATACCAATAACTTTTAAAATGAGAATATGATAATTTGAATGTTTTTAATCTTTAGATAAAATTTAATTCTTTCAAGCTAGTCGACTGAGTCTTAATTTGGTTGACATCGATATTGTTGCTAGTGCAAGGAAACGTGGTTCGAGATCATTGAACTACATTTATTTTCTTATTTATGGGATGAGAGATTATGAATAGTTTTAAGAATTATATATATATTCTTCCAAGCCATGGAGCAATGTTGGGTGTCGTGGTTTTTATCTTAGCGAGATAGGTTAAATCATAAATATACGGTTTTTTACCACATAAATTTAGAAATAAATTAGAAGGTAAGGTATTATTGAAGTTAAAATGTCATTAGTCTCTATATTCTTCGTAAATTTAAAATTTAATTTATATATATTTAAAAATTTAGTTCCTTTACTTTTAAGATTTTAAAATTCATATGCAATTATTAGCATTGTTAAAATTATTTTGTTATATTTAGATTCAATACATCTTTTTTTTAGTTATATGATTATTAAGTGAATATTTTTTTTAATTTCAAAGTATCACACTAATAGATTTAACAAAAAAATTTAATAATGTTAATAATTAAACCTAAATTTTAAAACGGGACTAAATTATTACAAATAAAAATATAAAAAATTTAAATTTAAAAAAAATTATGGACTTATTTTAACCCTTTCTTTGTGAATCTTGGGGATTTCAAAGGTTCCCCTACACCCCTTCCAAAAAGAATATTCTTACGCCTCTTTGAGCACTCCAAATGCCGCCTGCAGCAATCAGCCTTTGTCTGTCTAGCGCCGGAAAGGCCTCCAAACCCAACCGCCTCCCTTATTTCCCATTCCCTTTTTTTAATATTATATTTGTATAATAATTGTGGATAACTATGACGAGAAATTTTTGATGAATGACACCATCACCATGTTTATGATTGGAATTTGGACGATGGAGAATGAATGTAACGCGCTAGCTTCGGAAAGTGGGGGACACGATGCAATGACCATGGAAGAAAATTTGGTGTTTGTGGGATAAATCATAAATGGACGACCCTTAAAGGTACAACTTAGGTACGCCACTCGCACTCTCCCTTCCTTTTGTTGCTTCTGCTCTAACATTTTTTTCTCCAATTGAAAATGAAGGCATACACTCATCGTCACGTATTTGCCTTGCAAAAACTTTCCCATATCCCATTGGCATTTCAAAATTCAGGAGTTACAAGTTCTTTTATTACTGAGATTTAGTTATTTTATTTTAGTTTTCTTATATAAAGTTAATTTATTTAATTAAATGTTTGTAATAATTAATTTTATTAGAATTATTTATATAATTAATCATAATTTTAAAGAGATATTTTCTAAATTAAATTAATTTAAATTATTAATTTTTTAAAGAATGATTGAATAGTTAATTAAGTTTTTCTATAAATTTACTTTAAATTTTTCTTACACTCTTTATAAATTTTTCTTAAACTCTTTATATGAATTTAATTCAGATTAAATTTTGTACGGAAATTTATGATAAATAGTAATTATATTGAAATTCAAAATTAAGTTGTATCATATCTCTAAAAGAAATTTTTTCTCCGCAATATTTTTTTTTTGTCCACAATACTATTACCAAAAAGATATGGAGCTCATTATTACTTAAGAGTTTTTATTACCATGATTGAGTTTTCATAAGAGCTAGTAAGTGTTAGGATAGACACAGTATACTTCCGTACTTAATCCTTATATTAAACAATCAAAGCAGAAAAACAATACTCCAAATTACATATTCTCCTGGTTGGTTGAATACATGGGTCATGATTCTAGTTAGAAATACAGTAATATAATAGTTAGCATGTGGATTATGATATTTTAAGAATTCTAGCATGCCATAAAAATATTTTTACAAATAGTTATCACCTAGCAACTTTTTTCCAAACATTTAAATTCATAGTTGTTAGAGATAATTTATCTAAATTTCACTTTCGAACCCAAACAAAACTAAATTCTAAAATGCATCACAGGATACTGTACCCATCATCATGAATTGGGAAATGTTCCAATAATTTTGATTTATTCATTTCATACATTCAATACTAAACACAAAGTAGTAAAAAAAAAAAAAGAGATGATTTTAAAGATTACCGACCAACTTTCATTTTTCTCCTCCTTTTAACAGTTTCAATACTGTAAAGCAAAAAATAAGAGAGAGAATTCCAGTGCCGGTAATTTACAAAAACTCACCGGAAAGTTATTTTCCGAGAAAACCCATCCTCAGAACTACATCAGAAAACGTGGTAGTGAAGAAGAATATTACAGTCAGACTTTTTCTCTTTTTTTAAACAATTTTCTCTTCAAACAAACAAGTTTAATAACTTAATTCTATCTGTTTCTCCACCTTGTCGTTGTTGATCTGCAAACCCACTTTCAAAACACGTCGTCGTAACAGATTCCTCCGAGTTCAATGACGGAGTCCCCGGTCGTCTGTTATCCAGAAGCCGGTTGCCTGTGGAGCTTGGAGTCAAGCAAAGATCTAGATCGGACGGCTGAAATTTACTGAATTCTTCAACTTTTATGCGCTTAGGTGAAACCTTAGATCTTGAAGTGGAAAACCGACAGGTTGAATTAAATTTCGTTGCTGTTTCTTGCAACTTCAACATGTACGTAATCGTAGTAGCTTCCGATTTTTCATCGGATGCTGGTGTGGGAGCCATAAGTTCAGGCACCGCCCGTACAGTTCCTCCTCGTAAGACAGTTTCAACTGCCGCTTGGCAAACATGCCAGTTCCCTGTCCATAAAAGTCCGACAGCTCTGTTCACTGGATTCACTGTTCTACCACAAGCTTCGAACAACAGTGATTGGAACAAAGCTGATCGAAAGTTTCATTAAAAAAAAATCAAACCAAAACTCAGAAATATATGACAGAGAAAGGGAAAGTTGAGCGCGGATATATACCAGAACGTTGAGATTCTGGCACGGCAGAGATGAAGGACATGAGCCCCGCACGGCCAAAGAACTTGGCGACGAAAATAGTGGCATGGCCTTGCGCTTCAGGGCCGTCGATCCATTGCAGACAAGGTCGTAAAATACATGACTCGCTGCATCCTTTTCGTAAGACGCGGCACCCGTTGCAACTCATGATTCAACAACACCAACAATCACTGCTCTTCCCTCCCTTATGCCAAAAGTTTCCCAGGGTTGACCGTTGGTTTACAAGAAACAGAAAAGAAAATTATACATATAATATATATATATATATAAGGGAAATGGAACTGGCAGTGTAAGAGAAGGGAGAACTGTTAGAAATCAAACCCACTCCAAGCATAATCTAGAAGGGAGCAATTTTGTGCCATGCAAAGTGCTGAAATTTTAGCCATACAAAGTGCTCCATTATTGAGATGTTTTGTGGCTGGAAATTAAGTGGATTAATAGCCACATTTGTTGTCACTTTATCAGCCTATAAATAGAGGCTTGAACTTGTGTTGTAATGAATAAAAATGAGAAGAAAAAGAAATAAGAGAAGCAACGTGAGTGAGAGTGAGAAGGTTAGCAAACCTTGAGTGAGTTAAAATCTAGCAGCAGCTAGACTATCTAGTCATTGAGAAAATATTTGTAATCTTCGTATTGTAATATATTGAGTGTGTAATAAAAAGTAAATTTTCGGCCCATCACGTTTCCAACAAGTGGCATCAGAGCTACGGTTCGGAGCTTGGTTCGGAGTTCGGTTCGTGTCCGGTTCGTGTCCAGTTCGGAGTACCTTTGGTGTTCATCTAACAAGTCGATATGGGCGACGTAATTCAGCTACAAGTTCCACAATTAACGAAGACAAATTATGGAAATTGGAGCATTCGAATGAAGGCTTTGCTCGGTTCGCAAGATTGTTGGGAGATCGTTGAAAAAGGATACATCGAGCCCGGAGATGCCGCTACAGAAGCAGCTTTATCAAATGACGCTAAGAAGGCGTTACGAGAAGCACGAAAGAAGGATCAAAAGGCCTTGAATAGTATCTTTCAAGGTATGGATGAATCAACCTTCGAGAAAATATCAGATGTGAAGAACGCGAAGAATGCATGGGAGATTTTGCAAAAATCATTTCAAGGTGTAGAAAAAGCTAAAAAAGTACGCCTTCAGTCACTTAGAGCTGAATTTGAAATGTTAAAAATGAAGAGCTCCGAGAATATCGATGACTATGCCAATCGTGTAAAATCGGTGGTAAATGAAATGAAACGAAATGGAGAAACTCTTGACGAGGTAAGAGTGATGGAGAAAATTCTACGGTCACTCACACGCAAATTCGAGTACGTAGTCGTGGCTATCGAAGAATCAAAAGATTTGTCAAAGATGTCGCTCGAAGAACTTGTGGGTTCTCTGCAAGCCCATGAGCAAAAGATGAAGCTAAATGAAGATAGTGAAAATCTTGATCAAGCCTTGCATAGCAAGTTGTCCGTCGACGACGGAGAAACAAGTAATAACTTTAACCAAGGAAGAGGAAACCGCAGAGGATACCGTGGAGGCTACCGTGGTGGAAACAGAGGAGGAAGAGGATCACGAGGACGTGGAAATCAATCATATGGGAGATATCAAGAAAATAAAGATTATCAAACATCCAACCGTGGACGTGGATCTAGAGGTCGTGGCCGAGGCAGATTTCAAGAAAATAAATCTCAGGTACAATGCTACAACTGTAACAAGTATGGACATTTCAGTTACGAGTGCAGATCAACACACAAAATGGATGAAAGAAACCATGTAGCAGTCGCAGCAGAAGGCAACGAAAAAGTGGAATCAAGTGTCTTTCTCACTTACGGAGAAAATGAAGATCGCAAGAGAAGTGTGTGGTATCTCGACAACAGTGCAAGCAACCACATGTGTGGAAGAAAGGAGCTGTTCACAGAATTAGATGAAACAGTTCATGGACAAATAACTTTTGGAGACAACTCACATGCAGAAATCAAAGGAAAGGGCAAGGTTGTTATAACACAAAGGAATGGAGAGAAGAAGTACATCTCAGACGTTTACTACGTACCAGCTTTGAAGAGCAACCTGATCAGTCTTGGTCAACTCCTAGAAAAAGGATATGAAGTTCATATGAAAGACCGCTCACTCGCCATCAGGAACAAAAGTGGAGAATTAGTTGTTCGAGTTGATATGACGCGAAATCGTCTTTTCACCCTCGACATCGAGTCTGGAGAAGTAAAATGCATGAAGACGGATCTGAAGAATGAATCATGGTTGTGGCACTTAAGGTACGGACATCTCGGATTTTCTGGCTTGAAGCTGTTGTCGAAGACAAATATGGTGAATGGATTACCAAGTATTAATCATCCAGATCAACTGTGTGAAGCCTGTGTCAAAGGAAAGCAGCATAGGCAGAAATTTGAAGTAGGAAAATCTCGAAGAGCTAGAAGACCATTGGAAATTGTACACACCGACATATCTGGTCCGTACGACATTGAATCACTCGGTGGAAACAGGTACTACCTAACTTTTATTGATGATTATAGCAGAAAATGTTGGGTTTATTTTCTCAAAGCAAAATCGGAAGCCCTAGAAAAATTCAAGGAGTTCAAAGCAATGGTGGAAAAACAGAGTGGTCGATATTTGAAGATACTCAGATCCGATAGAGGAGGCGAGTATACTGCAAAGCTTTATGAAAGTTTCTGCAAGGATCATGGAATCATTCATCAGTTAACAGCCAGACGCACTCCACAACAAAACGGAGTTGCAGAAAGGAAGAATCGGACAATTCTAGATATGGCAAGAAGCATGATAAAAGGTAAACACCTTCCGAGAACTTTCTGGGCTGAAGCCGTTGAATGCGCAGTTTATCTGTTGAATCAATGTCCAACAAAAAGTGTAAGACACAAGACACCAGAAGAAGCATGGAGCGGTCACAAGCCAAGAGTTGGACACCTCAAAATTTTTGGATGCATTGCATATGCACACGTTCCTGAGCAACAGAGGAAAAAGCTTGACGATAGAGGAGAGAAGTGTATCTTTATAGGCTATGACAAAAGAAGTAAGGCCTACAGACTTTATAATCCTCCTACTAAGAAATTGATTATCTCAAGAGATGTCGAGTTCGATGAAGCGGATTACTGGAGATGGAGTGAAGAAGAAAAGAAAGTGGAAGGATTATTTTTCAACGAAGACGACAATGATGTCATCAACCAAGAAGAACAAGGCGATGATCAAAGTCCTGGTACAACAGCCCCTTCGTCACCAACCAGCAGCAGCGGAAGCAGCAGCTCAGATGAAGCACCCACAAGAACACGGAGTCTCAACGACATCTACAATTCTACGGAACCTGTAGAGACGCAGTTCGATTATTCACTATTCTGTCTAATGACAGAATGTGATCCAGTGACATACGAAGAAGCAATTGAAAACAATAAATGGAAGAAGGCCATGGACGAGGAGATTGCTGCAATAAGAAGGAATGACACGTGGGAGCTAACAAGTCTGCCAGAAGGACATAGCCCGATTGGTGTCAAGTGGGTGTACAAGACGAAGACCAACAAAGAAGGAAAAGTAGAGAAATACAAGGCAAGACTAGTCGCCAAAGGCTACAAGCAAAGACAAGGAGTGGACTATGATGAAATATTTGCTCCAGTCGCAAGAATAGACACAATTAGGCTTCTCATAGCGGTCGCAGCACAATACAAATGGAAAATCTATCAGATGGACGTCAAGTCTGCATTCCTGAATGGCTACTTGGAGGAGGAAGTCTACATAGAACAACCACCTGGATATAGCATACAAGGAAAGGAGGACAAAGTCTACCGATTGAAGAAAGCTTTGTATGGATTGAAGCAAGCCCCAAGAGCATGGAACACAAGGATCGACGAGTACTTCCGAAGAAATGGATTCATCAAAAGCCCGCACGAGCACACCCTGTACACAAAGAAGAATGGATATGGAGATATCATGATCGTATGCCTATATGTGGATGACATGATCTTCACCGGAAACAATCCAGGTATGTCTGATGATTTCAAGAAAGCTATGACTAAAGAATTTGAAATGACAGATATCGGTGAGATGTCATACTTTCTTGGAGTCGAGGTGAAACAAATGCAAGATGGAATTTTTGTCTCTCAAAAGAAGTATGCGGAGCAGATTTTGAACAAGTTCAAAATGAAGGATTGCAAGCCAGTAGTCACGCCAGCTGATCCAGGGATGAAGCTAAGTGTTGATTCGACAAGGGAGTCGATAAATCCGACGTTGTTTAAAAGTCTCGTTGGAAGTTTAAGGTATTTGACAATCACACGACCAGATATTACATATGCAGTAGGATTGGTGAGCAGATTCATGGAGAAGCCGAAGCAAGACCACTTAATTGCCGCAAAAAGAATTTTGAGATATATCAAAGGTACGATGAACCATGGTTTATTCTATACCCACTCACAAGATTCAAAATTAGTTGGCTACTCAGATAGCGATTATGGGGGAGACTTGGATGATCGGAAAAGCACTTCCGGATATGCATTCCACATCAGTTCCGCAGTTTTTTCATGGTCGTCAAAGAAGCAACAAACAATTGCTCTCTCAACATGTGAAGCAGAGTATATGGCCGCAGCAACTTGTACATGCCAAGCAATGTGGTTGAAGAATATTTTGGGAGAAATAGGTGTTTCAAATGAAGGTCCAATTACCATCTACGTTGACAACAAATCCGCTATATCACTTGCCAAGAACCCGGTGTCGCACAGCCGAAGCAAGCACATCGATACGAAGTATCATTTTATCCGAGAGCAAGTGAAAAACAAAAACGTGGAGTTGGTCCATTGCAGGACAGAAGATCAACTGGCAGATATTTTCACAAAGCCGTTGAAAGTGGAGACATTCAACAAATTCAAAGAGAAGCTCGGTATGAAAGTTGGGTTTGAGGGGGAGTGTTAGAAATCAAACCCACTCCAAGCATAATCTAGAAGCATGAGACGTGGAGCAATTTTGTGCCATGCAAAGTGCTGAAATTTTAGCCATACAAAGTGCTCCATTATTGAGATGTTTTGTGGCTGGAAATTAAGTGGATTAATAGCCACATTTGTTGTCACTTTATCAGCCTATAAATAGAGGCTTGAACTTGTGTTGTAATGAATAAAAATGAGAAGAAAAAAGAAATAAGAGAAGCAACGTGAGTGAGAGTGAGAAGGTTAGCAAACCTTGAGTGAGTTAAAATCTAGCAGCAGCTAGACTATCTAGTCATTGAGAAAATATTTGTAATCTTCGTATTGTAATATATTGAGTGTGTAATAAAAAGTAAATTTTCGGCCCATCACGTTTCCAACAAGAACTGAGAAGGGAAATTAAGGGTGGGAAGGGAAAGACTTTGGAGGGTTTTAAAGGCAACAAAAAGGGTTGAAATCAAACTCAAGGGTAAGGAGGGTTGAGTTAACTTGGTTTAGGGATTACATCATATTTATAATTTTTGTAATATTTAAATCTGAATTCGCACACTATTTATTATTCACCTTAATAAATATCGCCAGAATAAATGATTATAAAAGTTTTACATTGGATATTCGAAGTCGATGGTTAAAGTCTTGACATATTCCTCGTTGAGTTTATGATACACCAATATATATAAATATATGAATATTATTAGGATTAAATTTATATATAAATAAAAAGAGAAGTTGAATGTATACAAAAAGCTTAGTCCGCATTGCAAGCCTTCGGTGGGTTTATAGGGGAAAGTGCGGTGAAGTGTTTGTTGGGATGAGGGGAAATGCGGTGACGGAGGTTAGATTCCAAATCTTGGGCGGAAACGGCTCCTTGTTTCCGCGGATGGTCGTCTCTTTAACATTAAAACAATTATATATTCTTTTTCATTTTAATAAAAGGTTATGGTTCTTAGTTATTACGTCATTAAAAATAAATATACAAGGTCTGTTTTAATAAAAGAGTTATTTTTTAAGGGTAAATTACATCATTAGACACTAAATTCTGAGTAAATTTTCATTTTAGATATTTAATTAAAAATAATTACATTTTGGTCATTGAACTATTCAAAGTTTTTATTTAAGTCATTGGGCTGATAAATTTGATACTATATTGCTTTCTCTTTTTGCACTATATGGATAAATTGAAAGCTCTCTTTCCCCTTCTTTTATACAATTTAACTTTTTTTTATATGAAACAACTTTAGAAGTAAAAAAATCTACGAACTACAATTCAAAATTTTTTTTTTCGATCTCATATATTAACCATCAATTTGACTTGGATTTAAGGTATGTTCTTCTACTTGTTGATTAGTATTGATCCACTGTATTGATTGTCGAATCGTCGCTTGGAGCTCATTGGCATAACTTTTTCTTTTTAAAAAGACTTAACAAGCAAGTGACTTAAATAAAAACTTTTGAATAATTCAATAACTTAAATAAAAACTTTTAAATAGTTTTGTGACCAAATTGTAACTTTTTTAATTAAATAACCAAAACGAGAATTTACTCATAATTTAACAACTAACTGTGTAATTTACCATTTTTAAATATACTTAAGATTTTTTTAGTTACACTATACGTGAAATAAATATTCAATTTAGTATATTATTCGACCGAATACAATTATTGGTGATCTTTCGTTTTATTTATTTATTTAGTTTCCGTCCTCTTATGATTTTTTTAATAATAAAAAAAGAAGTTGAAATAAAGTAGTCTTGAATCAACGCAAGGGTATTTTAAATAATGGAAGTGGTTTGATTTTTATAGGGGGTGAATGGAGATTGATGATGGTATGGCAAGGCCATGGAATGCACATGTTCTTGGGGTCGATGGGAGGGGTTATATTGTAAGGCTAGTGGGATATAGTATTTTTATAGACTTAATCATTGATGGTTTTGAGTGACATTAAGAAACACAACCATACCTAGAGGTGCAGTTAATAAGTTCTTTTTAGAAGGAAGTTCACTAGAATCTATTATCAACACATCATATGTATAATTTTAAAAAAAAGAATTATACATGTAGATTGAGATCTATTTTGATTGATTATTGTAATTTTTTTTCTTTAGATTGAATGAGTGAAATTCTGTTTAAATCAAATTATTCTTTTAAATAAACAAAAAAAATATATACATTAATCATAATTTTATTCTAAAATCCAACTCAACCATACCTTTTATTATTATGAGTTACAATTTTTATTAAAATAACTATAATAAGATGTTGTCTCCTACAATAAAGATAATTTTTTTAAAATTTAATTCAGATAGCTGATATTATCATCATCCAAAAAGTGTCCCAAGTTTTTAAGAAGAAGTAATCTATTATAGCCAACAAATACTGGTGTTGCTTTGCATTGGTATAGATCCTAGTGGAGGGTGTGTGGTTAAGTTAGTTAAAGACGTAAGAAGCTCGACTTTGATATTCAAAATTAAGTTTTACTTTTAGAGTTTAACTTCAATTTAAAATAAAAATTAAATTGGTCTTACTTGTTTTATAAAATTTATTTATTTGATGAATTGAGCTATGATTTTAGTTCGAATTAAAATTTTTCGATATTAATTAAAAGGGTTCATTAAAGTCAAAAGTTATTTAAAGTAAACATTAAAATATTTAAGCTATTAAAACAAAATTTATTTCGAAAATACCAAATTTAAATAGCTTATGAGCCAACATATTTCCTTTTTAACACATTTAGTTTAAACTCCTCACAACTAATTCATGTAATTAACTTGGAATTCCCTTTAATATTACTTATACCTTTAAATTTTGGATTTGCCTTGATCTCCTTTTATGCATATGTAGAGGCGAATCTAGGGCTGGCAAGGTTCCAGCCCCTAAAATGAAAAGTTACAATTTAAGTTATTTAATTTTTTTAAAAATTTTAAATTAATAAAAATAAAATTGTAATTTAATCTCTTAAAATTATAAAATTTTAATTTAATTATTTAAAAATTATAAAAATATAAATTATTAAAAATTAAAATTTTAATACAATTTCCTAAAAATATTTTCTAACTTCATCCTTATACATCTCGCAAGTCATGATGAATAGACATGCATGCATCCAAATAAAAGTATAATTTTCTGGATTTAAATTTAAGGTGAAAATAGTAAATACCAGTAATATAAAAGACAATTCCTGATCCTACCTTTTTTTTATTATAAAAAATAAAATTAAAAAGCATGATTACTATGTCCAAGTGATAATTAATAACCTTATCTTTTCATTATTGTTTTTAGTTTTTGGTTCCCGCAAAAAATTTAATAATTATATAAGAAAATTATATAAGTTACAAATGCATAAATAAGAAAATTAAGACACCATAAAATATTTTAAGGCTTACAAGTGAGAATAAATTCTTAGGAGTTTTAGAATATTGTATATGGATAACCATTTATTAATAATTTTACAACACTTCCCCATTCTCATTATGTGACAATGGGGTCGATTGATTTGACTCACTAGAGCCGAGTTCCATCACCACATGGAATGATCTAGCGAAAAAATTTCTCTAAATGTTTTTCCTAATAAGTAGAACCATTCAACTTAGGTAAGAAATCGCCAATTTTAAACCATACGAAGGTGAGTCCTTGTATAAGGCATGAGAACGTCTCAAGACTATGCTAAAGAAGTACCCACAACATGGACTGCATGTGTAGCTCTAAATCCAAATATTCAATAATGGTGTTGACAGACACATTAAGTCTAGCCTAAACTGTAACACCCCATACTCGACCCAGTCGTTATGGTTGAAATCGAAAAGCTACATTAGCCACTGGAATAACTCAAAAAAGACTTTATCGAAAAGCTATATTGGCCACTGGAATGACTCAAAAAAGACTTTCTTGATTTCAAATGTACTTATTTTATTTTATTTTAAACCATTTGCGCAGTTAATTCAAAACTAGTAAATTTGAATGTTCAACTTTATTTTCAACCTCATTTCAAAACCATTTGTCCAAAAAAATGGCCGAAATAAACTTTGAAAATTTGAAAAATAATATTTTAAAACTATTGGCTTATCAATTCAAAAAATGAAATAAAGCATTTATTTTAATTTCGTAAAAATTATACAAATTTTAGGAATCGAAATAAATAATATCTCAATTGGAAACATTAAATCATTTATTCAAAACTATTTCGGATTTTCAATCATACTTCTAAATCATTTGTATTTTTATTCAAAATTGGAGAACTTGGTTATTCGTCATTATTTCGGAAATAAAAAACATAAACATATTAACTTCATAAATCAAATATATTTAGAAAACTCATTTGTAAACATTAATAATTTTGAAAACTAAGTCTAATTTTATTAAAATCTCATTTTTCAAAAATACAATGGAAAAATGTGTTATTGATAGATTCTATTTCAAAAATCGAGTTTCAAGCGAAATCTTATCAAACACTAATTTATGCAGTTTTTAAAACTAATGTCATGCAAACAATTTATGCAAATCAGAATGAAAATTCCCCAAAATAAAGTTTCATTCCACAATCCATACTCAAACTTATTACAATCCCAAAATATCAACATATCGAAATAAAATTTAATTACTTTAATTTAAAAAGAATTCTGAGTAACTCCTCCAAATGTCATCATTGAATCTTAACCTTGGGGTTATCTGAAAAATTAGAAAACTAAAAGGAGGTGAGGTATAAAACTCAGTGTGAGATTAACATAAACACAGTCATATACATATAAACATATACATTATATAATCATAATAATCATATCAATTTCATATAACTCAATATTTCACACTTATACTATGCATGATCATGTCAATGCACATTTCATACAACGATGTCGATTTTATGAAAACAGTCCTACCAATCTCCGCTACACGCCAAAATCGAGTTCCCAAGAACTCGTCCATCCAACACACCAAATTGTGAACAGTGTCACCAAAATTGCAGATAAAATGTAACGTCCCCTAACCCTTTACCGTCGCCAGAACAGGGTTACGAGACATTACCAGTCAGTACAGTCCAATTTCAGTCATTAATTAAAATAAATATTCACACTCATCCTAGTTTTAAGATGTCGTCCCTTTAATGGGCCCTCGCGGTCCAATATGGACAGTAAATTCAATTTGGAACTAATTTAGAATCAATACGGATTTTTTTATAAATTTCAAAATTCATACTATATATCGTTGCCAACCATAATTTACTTATTTCATCAATACTTTTACAACCTAAATGACTCTCATTAAACATCCTAGGTACATGCCATTATCAATACTCAACATACTTTACCTCATTGACTTCGGGATCGGCCTGAAATGCTGATTTAACAGTCTAGCCTTAACTTAACCTGCGCACGGAAACAAACCGTACGCTGAGTATACACTCAGTGGTATTTCTATAATCTGAACACTTAAACAATTATAAAACATATTAATTTATATATATTGAACTATTCAAACTCAATGAGAATTCAAACATTCACTTTCCAACCAATGTTTTGGTCTACTTTAAATTTCAAATCATTTATTATTTTTCAATAGCAATTAATCAATCAGTAATGTTCATTAACACTCAGAATAATTATTTATTCAGTAACAGTCAGTTATTCGGTAACAATCAATTATTCAATAATAACCAGTTATTCAGTATCGATTAATTGATCGGTTATCCAGTAACAGTCAATTATTCAGTAAAATCAGATATTCAGTAACTATTAAGTTATTCAGTAGCAGTCATTCATTCAGTGACAATCAGTTATTCAGTAATGATCAATTATTCAGTAATATTCAGTTATTCAGTAACAGTCTAATATCTAGTAACAGTCAATTATTCGGTAATAGTCAATTATTCAGTAATAATCAGTTATTTTATACCTTTATTTACCCCTATTAACATGACTCGGACTCAGACAGATACACGGATCCAACCAACACACCAGTACGGCACATAGTGCCTCATCGGCCGAAGCCGGAATAGTAATAGTAACAGTAGCAGTACAGTACACAGAGTACCTCATCGGAACAAATCCGGAATAGTAACAGTAACAATAATAGTATTCAACACACAAAGTGCTGAATTGGTAACGGTAACAGTAACAATATTCGACACACACAGTGCTGAATCGGTAATGGTAACAGTAACAATATTCGACACACACAGTACCGAATCGATAACGGTAACAGTAACAATACTCGATACACAAAGTGCCGAATCGGTAACAGTAGCAGTAACAATATTCGACACACAAAGTGCCGAATCGGTAATAGTAGTAGTAGCGTTAACAGTAACTAGCACATAAGTGCCTAAAATACGGCACATAAAGTGACTGATCGGTAAAGTCGATAAATCCCGTACTCTTCCAATCCTATGGCATGCCAATTATATCCGACTAGCCCGACAAGTTAATAGGAAATTTAATTCTTATTTCAATTTTACTTAATATTCATATTTACCCCTATTAACAAGACTCCGACTTTGGCGGATATACGGATTCCAACCAAACACACCAGTATGGCACTCAGTGCCTGAACACTTCCAAATCCTATGGCATGCCAATTATATCCGACTCAGTCCGACTAGTTAATAGGGTATTCAAATCATTTTTCTATTTCAAATTCGCTTTCAATTCAATCACAATTCCTCATATTTCAATATCCAACCAATACACATTTCAATAAATCATAATTCCATTCCATTCCATTCAATTCAATTCAATTCAATTCAAATTCACTTTTCCACTTTCTGATCAGTATACAATTCAATACTAATATATATTTCAGATATTCACATATAATTATACTTCGGTTCAATTCCAACCACTTTTCAATCAATACACAATTCACATATTTACACATATTCATAATTTATTTTATTTCAAATGATTTAATCAATGCACCTACCATACATAATAAATAATAAATTCAATAATTAAATATTAAGTTCGGGTTATAGAAATACAAACCGTAACTTTCGAGCTAACTCCCATTGACTTTATCTTGTCCTTTCTTAGCCGAGATTTTCGGTACCACATTGACTACGAAATTAATACAATTCATAATCATTAATACATTACTAATTTATATCTTGAGTTATAGAATTCTAAATTAAGATCCGTTAATTTTTCCTGAAACTAGACTCACAAATCTTCTTACCATAAAAATTTCAGAATTTTTGGTTTAGCCATTAAGTACAGTTTATTCTTTAAATTCACCCCTATTCTGCTGTCTGACAGTTTCGACCCTTCTTCACTAAAAATTAATTATCTCATAGTACAAAACTTGGATAATATTCCCGTTGATTTCTCCTAAAAATATACTCATTAGGGATTCTAAACATATAACTTTAACCCTCTAATTATTTTTCTCAAATTTTTGGTGATTTTCCAAAGTCAGAACAGGGGAACCCGAATTCATTCTGACATTGTCTCACAAAATTCATTATAGCTCATAATTTACAATTCAATTGCTTAAACCGTTTATTTTATAAGAAACTAGACTCAATAAGCTTTAATTACATATTTTATTCATCCTCTAATTCAAATTCTACAAGTTTTGGTGATTTTTCAAACTTAGACTACTGCTGCTGTCCAAAATAATCTTAGTGCAAAATGTTGATTTTCTACTTTTAATTTTAATTTAATCCTAACTAAATTCACTTACTTTTCTATCTTAATTCATACTTTATTTCTACTCAATTTTTAACCAAACTTAGACATAATTATCTATTTTTCATCATAAAACCATAATTTCAAAATTCTTTCAATTTAGTCCTTAAAGCATAAAACTTATGAATCACTTTACAATTCAATCCTTATTTCATTTCTAACTTGAATTTCTATCAATTTAGCCCTTAATTCATCATTTTGCTCAACATGAACAATATTTAGAAATCAAATAACTTTCAAAATATGAACTTAATTTCATCAAAACTTTGTTCTAAAGCTTTTAAAACATCAAAATTAAGTAAAAAGGACTAAATTGACATACCTATTAAAGTTTAAAGCTTCAAAACCTTGATTTTCCCTTTTCTCCCTTTCTTTCTTTCTTTCCTTTCTTTCTCCCCTGTTCTTCTCTGTTTCGTTTGCTTTGTTTTTCTTTTTCATTTCTTTTATTTCATTTATTTCTTTATTTCATTTCTTTATTTTATTATTAAACTATTATAATATTTATTATTTATACATGTGTATATTTATTAATACACATGTATTAATTTATCACCTTACACTTGTCATAACTTTTATTTATTTAATTAATTAATATAAAATAATATTAATATAAATACTTTTATTATTATTATTTTACTTATATAATAAGTAAATACACATGTATAATACATGTGTACCATTTATATTTGTACACATTTTACTTATTTTAACCATACATTTGTCACCCCTTTTTAGCTTATTTTCTATTTAGTCCCTTCACTTTTCTTTATTCTATAATTAAACTTTTACACTTAATTCAATTTAATCGTTTCCACTAATTAATCTTAATTAAGCTAAATTTACTTAATTAAAGCCTAATTTGGGTCATTACATAAAATGCCAATAATTAATATCGTGGACAAGCCACCAAAATCACATATATACTGCCACATAATCAAAATCCTGAACAATGTTACATGCTTCCACCTTTCACATATCCCATCCCATGCATGTGATATGGCCAAATTCATTTTTTCACTTAAAAATCATTTTTCCACTTAAAAATCATTTTTCATTTTGGCATGTAAGACATGCTCATTATATCACTTTCACTTAAAATCCATAGATGCTTAACGTGGAAATCACATATGTACAAATGGTACCAAAATTTTACATTTTATAAATCATGCAAAAATCAAATATGCCATAAGATCACATAACATGAGAATGAGATTTTCATAATTTTCATATCATTAATAATCAATAAATCATACATCATACATATCGCCAAAATCAATAGTTTCAAATCACTTACTTGACATGGTCCATAACAATGGGTTTTATCTCTCTTAATGGATACATAAAGTATCCTTATCAAACATAATTTAATTAATAATTTTAACAATATAAAACATAGGTTTATTTTTGTTTAATGTTAAAACCCACACTTGATCTAAACAACTCCAATGCAAAAAACTCTTTTTAACGCCTACTTCCAGATTTAATTAGATCTATCTTGGATCTAAACACAAAACAAATAATCCATCATTAAATCGTCTCTTAAGTTATCCTTTTAAATAAAAATCGATTAATCTTGATTTCCAATACCATACGCTAATATGACTAGAATTAGAGATGTGATTTACTTCCCAAAAGTCAAAGGGGTTCCAAGTTGTTAGCAATCAACCTTTAACACAAGATCAATATAGGAGATGCTAATATCGAAGAAAAACGATGTCTAACATTAATATTACATTTGGATATTAATAAAATATGAGGAAGAAGTGATGATTTAGTACCCAATATCCATACTTACGTTATTCCTTAACCAAATCTTTGCTGAACCAACCGATCAAGAGGAGAGAAAGGATAAATCGAAGAAATAATTGATAACAAAACATCTTTTTAGGATAAAAGAAATAAAATTCCAGTAAGAAATTATCAAAACTAAAAATATAGAGATTAGGGTGAAAGTGGTGAGTTTTTAATAAGAGAAGAAAAAATAGGAAAAATGGTGGTCACAGTGGTGGTACAACGGTGGTACGGTGGTGGTGAGGTAGTGGTGCAGAGGTGGTGTGATTAACTAATGGTGGTGGAAGGTGGAATAGAAGTGGATAAAAAGACGTGCAATGGTGGCTTAAAGAAGAAGAAAATGGAAGAAAAAGGAGGAGCAATGGAGGAACCGATCAAAAAAAGAGGATACACCAAAATGAGAGAAAAAAAGTGAATGATGGCTAACTTAGGTGGGATGGACGGTTCAAGCTTGGTAAATGGGAGAAAATGGAAGCTTTGGGGGAAAATGGCATGAAAAGCGGATCAAGAGGGAAAATGTGGAATGAAAAGGAGGTTTATGGGGGAAAGTTGACTAGCTAAATGAGGAAATAATCTTTCTTTGCATGGTAACTAGGAGTGGATGGTTATGGAAGCTTTGACAAATAAAAACATGAAAATGTGGGGAATTGAACATAATACTTTTAGGAAATTAACTAAGCACTTAACCATTTGACTATTCACTAGCTTATTATAATTTTTACAACATTTATATTAAAAAAATGGTGTAACCTTTGCTAAGGTTAGAGGCAAAATTGCACCATATAGAACATAATGTGAGGGAAAGGATTCAAACAAAAGTTATTAAGGATAACTCAACCACTACTCAACCGCTATCCTTATTACTTATTTATTATCAAATGGGTAAAAAATCATCTAAAAAAATTTGGATGTGACATTCTTGATTCACTAACCCGAATTTTGGGATGTGACATAGATGGAGCATTTGAAGGATCTCTCATGTTCCATACGTACAAATGAGCCTAGAAAACCATTGAGGATATGGCCATGAATTCATTCATGTATCTTAATAAGAGATTCATGTACCAATCCAAGACACCAATGGTAAAAGATGTGAAGAAAGAGAACAATGATGATCAAGTCCAACGAATCCTTGAAAAGCTTAACCATTTAGAGGTACCTGTCAAGCTAATGAGAGCGGAGTCACATTATGAGAACCAACTAGAGGAGGTGAGCTACGTAAATAATAGGGGTTGATATCACTATTCACCTACAATTTTAGTTGGAGGAATCAATCGAACCTTAAGTGGGGAGGCAACTAAGGAGGTGAGAATAAAGCACAAACCCAACAGAACCCTCTTTACCATCCTCCACCATTACAAAAACAAACTGTGAGTAAAGACCATGTTGCATATGGTGAATGATTCGATCGACTAGATGGGGAGATGCAAACAATGAATACGGACATTTGACAAGTCCAAGTTACATGTGGATGAATCAAATCTTGAATGAACAGTCTCTACAACCAAATGATCCAATTAATGTTGATGTTTCAAAAACAAAATGGCCATAGTCTCCCTAGCAATATTGAGAATAATCCTCAGAGAAATGGAAAGGAGCACATAAAGGAGATCACATTATGATCGGGTAAGGAATTGAAGTCACTAAGCAAGCCCATCCATGAAGAGGAGAAAATTTTGGAAGATGTTGATGAACTCACAGAGGAGGAGGAAGAAACCAAGCACCATAAGTAGATTGCAGAGGTAGCCAATTCTGTACCTAATTCGGTAATTTCAACTCATAGCATAACAAAGATACCACCAAAAATAAATGATCCGGGTAGCTTTGTGATTTTATTAAGGATAAGGGATTAATATTGTAGCAAAGCCTTTTGTGATTTAGGGGCTGGTATAAATTTAATGCCCCTATCAATTTATCAGAAACTCGAACTCGTCGAGTTAAAGAACAAACTGATAACTCTACAATTAACCAATGGATCCGTGGTGCACCCAAAAAGTGTACTCAAGGATACACTGGTCAAATTATGAGGATAAATAATCCTTGTCGATTTTGTAGTCCTCGATTATGAGGAAGATCAGGAAATCCCCATTTTGTCGGGTAAGTCATTTCTGACCACTTCTAAATTAACAACCAATCTCGAACGAAACGAGCTAATCATAAAAATTGATGATGAAATAGAATTTTTCAAATGTGGCCACAATTCTCAATTTGAGGGATTACTCAGGGAATAATGTTATGTTTTATTTTATTTAATCTATAACGACCTTGACCGAAGGCATATCCCGATTGGTGCATGTGTAGGTACTTATAAGGTGAGAGAACGAGACAAATGACGAGAATCTGGTGGAAAAAAGAGCAATTGGAAGAGCCAAGATATTCTTGAATGATGATTGAAGTCAATGGTGAAGTTTAGAGAATTGTCGGACACGTCTGGTAGCATGACATAATTATTAACCATTGAACTTTAATTAATGTGTACATATTGTAAATTAGTTTCAATTTCTAGGTTTTAGTTAGATTTTGAGATAATTAGGATGTAATTACATGTTAGAATTAGGAGAATTCAAGTTTTTGGATGTAACAAGACAATGAGAAGCTAAACGGGGACAAAATGAATGACCAGAGGACATCGACACATCCCAGAAGGCTAGGATAAGTTTAAGAGGTTCCCACTGCCAGGCGAAGAGGGCGCCAATGATGAGGACGATGAAGACGATGATGATGAGATGGAGATGTTAATCGTGCAATCCGACCCGAGCTAAGTCCGAGCTCATCGATAAAGGGCGTGGTGATCTGTGACCCAACCAGAGCCAGCACAACCCAACCCAGACTTTAGGAAAGTGGGCTATGAAAGCATAAGCAGGGCACGAGAGGGGTAAGGCCCAGATGGTGGAGGAGTCAGAGTCTAAGTTTGACTAATTCTCAACATTTTTATTTTTATATTTGGGATTTTGTACTCTATTTTTATTTGGTATGATTTTTAATTTTTGCTTTAGTTTTAATTAGTTAGGAGTTAGTATTTCCTATATATATTTGTATGTTTTAATTTTTCTTTGTAGGAAGCCCCCTAATTTTTTATGACACTACCATTGCGAGATAAAATTGAAAGGAGGAGTAGTCCTACCAATTGAGTTGCACATATTACACCAATCGGGTAACCTCTTTCCTTTACATTTTTAATTGCACATTAGAGACAATATGCCCAATAAAGTGTGGGAGCTGACTCAAGAACTTTTTTTAACTTTTTCTACTTTTCTCTTTTGTTTTTAGTTTTTAATTTTTAATTGTATGTTTTGTACGTGCTTGAATTTGTAGAAATACAAGTGACTAATTAGGAGCATATACCTATGTTGTTTGTTTAAAATTGTAAATTTAGCCTGAAATTGGATAATTTAAGTTGTTTATATCTAGACTAATTAGTTTAGTTTATTAAACTATAAATAGGAAAAAAAGATTAAGTATACCAAGTGATAAAGGTAGATACGAATAGGTAATTATATTTGTATAAGTATAAGATGTTTGAATTGAAAAGAAAATACTTAGTAAAATCCATGTTTATTAAAACAATGTTGTATGGCTAGTATAACCCTTAGAAAAAGTGCTTGAGAAAAGTCTCAATTGTACTGGCACAAATAAAAAAATCATAAGGGATTATATGGGGAAATATTACTGCATTAGAGTTCAAAGTATGGACAAAAATAAACTAAGTAGGAAAAAAATATTCGATCTGAGTATACTCTACAAAAATAAATACTATATTCGTGTATACATTTTGATAGAGATAAATAAATATATTTAATTTTATTTAACTTGTTTACTTTTGTAATTTATTAAACTAATCTGTTTAGGTGTAAATAGTTGTGAATTGTTTAAATTTCCAGTTAGAGTTATATATTTAGGCAAATTTTCCTAGTGTTTATGCTCCGACCTAATCTCGTGTATCAATTTGACTTGAGTACATTTTTTAGACATAGTTTTTGTTTTTGTTTTGTTTAGTTTAGTTTCCTTGAAGACAAACAAAGACTTAAGTGTGGGGGCATTTGCAACAACTTGACCACCTATAAATGAGTTATCGTTTATACTAAAATATAACACCAAAAATATATAAAATTAAAAATACAATGTCCACAATTGCACGGGTCAAATTGTAATATAGTCTAGTATAACAAAATACTTTGAAGTATTCCGAGGATCGTACCTAAGGGACAATCGAATAAATTATGAAAACATTTGTACAATAACAAGTCTAAGTAGTAGTAATTAATTCCTATATTATGATAAACCATAAAAGTGATAATTGAGATAAAAATAAATAATCGACTAAAATCAATAAACCAACCAGGAAGATCAACCCGTTTCAGGGTTTGTAACTAACTTTAGATTAGGATTTTAGGGTAGATTAGCTATCAATGAACCAATTATTACCTCCCGCCCTCTAATTAACTAACCGATTGGTTGATACTAGCTTATCTCCCAACGTCACTTTCTCAACCAGGATAAATTATGATTTACTCGGTTTGACTTATATCCCAACCTCGCCAATCCTAATGGTTTAAAAACACGTAATTCATACCAACTAACCCCTCTCAGGAAAACCTTTAATCCTTTTTAACATCCTCATCCACTCATTAATCTCCCCTAAGGGATTTAGCCACTCATGTTATTTATAACCTTTATCTTGATTGAACAAATCATGTAAAAAACATGATTGATTCGGAAGACAAAAGAGATTTGAACAATCGTGGATTTGATATTGAATGGGAAATAGAGTAGCAAATCAATTGATTGAAATAAAGAAATAAATCGATTGTAACAAAAGATAAATTGAAATACTTTGATAATATAAATAAATTCTTGGATAAAAACTAATTCCAAGAGGAAAAACAACTAAGTTATTGAAAAGTCAAAATAAAATTAATCTAAGGAAAAACAACTAAGTTATTGAAAAGTCAAAAGAAAATTAATCATTAATCTAATCTTACTCCTAAACTATTAGGGTTTTTTAGTACGTCTAGAACAGCTTTTTTACATCAAACCCCTAATGTCTTATTTATAGAAGTGTTGGCAGCCCAAATTAGGTCTTTGACACGTCCTAGGTCTTTGTATAAAGTTGATTGCGTGGACAAAAATAACCTTGACATACTTGGGCAAGAAGTTGACCTGTGTTGTGCCGCACCATGTCTAGGGCGTGACACGACATGCAAATCCTATCTTGTGTCATTCATTTTGTGCTCTGATAGCTCGAGAAACTTGTGTATCACTCGTCCCTTACTTCCACGCCAATTGGGCCTATAAATCTCGATCTTACCCACTCAATTAAACATATTAGTACTACCTAAGGCCAGAGTCGGCCTAATGGGTCACAACACTCATAAAATGTGTTAAAAAACACTTATTTTACTAATATTTAATTCTAAGTCCTAAATACTAAAAACATAATATTAAATACTAAATTTCCTAGAAAACAAGAGCCTTAAGTGCGAAAATGACCTGACTTCACTATTACATTTGACGGCGGTTCACTATTTAGGTTGGCCTTCAAACTTTCAACCAAGAAAACATCTTGGATTTGATGCATGCCTTTAACATTTATAACAACTTTTCCAAGAATCCTTTTTTTTCTATCACCAAAATACCATACATGATTAGTGGCTTGAAAGATTGACACACAACAATGAAACACTTCAAATCCTTCCTCCTTAAAACAAGTTTATGCTTTTACCTTCTATTGATTATACCTCAAGTTACGAATAGAGATACAATTGGATCTTTCTTCTTAGGTTCTTCAACAACTTAAAACACCTTGATCTAACACAACTTGGGATTCCATATTAGTGATACACAGTCTTATTAGCCTTCTTGCTAGAATTATCAATTCGAATAATCTTAAGCTTTTTGGAATACTTAGTTTATTCAACAACCTTTTTAACTTTAACAAACACAATTGATTGCATTGTTTTATCTCTTTTGTCCACATACCCTAGCCCACATTTACCAAGGTCTCTTTTACCTGTTGTAAGGATCTAATCTAGTTTATCACTGGTAAATCTAAACTTTTTCATAACAGATTGTGCAACGAACAATTCCTTCAAAGTTTCATCAAATCTAAATGACCTAGCATTCAAGAGAGAATCTTTTTTCTTTAATTTGGTTACCAAATTTCTAATTCTCCTGTTTCAATAGTGAATTCTCATAAACTATTTTCCCATATATCTTGGAAGCCTCATCCCACTTATCTAACATGGTTTTATAGGAATCCATAAAATCTTAAGTATAATTATCATAATTATCACTTGAGTGGTCTGAGCCAGTTGTAATTATTGACACAACTTGGGATGTGAACACCATATAGTTACTAAGATGCTCATCATCCTAATCAATTGTACTTGAGAAGACAATATCACTCCAAGTGACATAGAGGGGCTTCTTTGTCTTCTTCTTCAAACATTCTACTTGAATATAAGCATAACCTTGGCACTCATGACAATATATTCATTTTTTCTCCTTGGGTGCATATTTATTGATCATTATATCCTTTCCCTTATTCTTGCTAAAGTTGCGATTTGCATCAAGCCTCCTACTCTTCTTAGTCAACTTTTTAAATACCTTGTTGAAGTTTTAGGTGAGAAGGGCCAACTACTGCAAATCTTCAATGGTAGTTTCATCTTTAGTTGCAATAGGGATGCCACTTGTAATGCTATGCTCTTCTCGACTTTGCCTTTGCTCTTTTTGATCTCTTCAAGGTTCATTTCAAAGGTTTTAACAAACCAATGAGCCCATAAATCCTCATTGTATCAATGTTTTTTTTTTGGTCCTATATAGTAGTTGCCTTGTCTATGTTTCTTTCAAACAAAGATCTAAGCACATTTCTGACCAACTTAGAATTGAAATACTCTTAACTAATAGAAAATATCTGGTTTGTGATATTTCATGACTTTGCGTAAAACTTAGACAAGGTCTTATTATCTTGCATCCAAAAAATCTCAAATCTTGTTGTCAGCATTTGAAGTTTAAATTTGATATAAGCACCAAAGCCCATTTGGCAATCCAGAGAAGTGATGAACTTAGTCTTCCTAAAGGTCCAATTTCTTGCACAAGATCGAAGCAGATTTGAGTGAAGTTAAAATTTTTCATGTAACAAATCATGATGAGCGGGCTTAACAAGCTTGGAGGAGTTGAGATTGAGGCAAAATAAAATCAAGATTCTAAATCCTGGTTTCAAGAAAATTACGAAACAAAATCTTGGTTTCAAGAAAATTACGAAACAAAATCTTGGTTTCATACAAACTTAATTGAAGATTTCATGATTCAAAAAGATTAAGATTTCGATTCTTGAAAATCTTAGTCCAAAATCAAGAATCTTAGGACTCGCTTTGCAATCCTTAACTTGTGTTGATGTTCAAGAATCTTGAAGATATAAAGCTTAGATTTCATAATCTTGGCTTTCTTGATTTGGTGGTGGTTATTAATTGGATTATGTTTTTCTAAGACACATTATGCTTTTTGGACAATTTTTTTGAAACATTTGGACAATGTTGTCTTTATCCTAAGTTATGTAATGTTGTAAGTTAGTTAAATTTACATATGCTTAATTAGTTGGCAATTATTTGTCATACTTTCCATGTCTTCTAATTTGATTGGTTAATATGAAGAGTTAGTTAATTTTTAGCCTTATAAAAAGAGAGAAATTCTCATTCTTTTCTCATTTTCCTTTCATTTGAATAAAATTGCTACAGGATTTGTCTAAGTCTTTCCAAGAGTCTTTCAAGTAAGTCTTATCTTATTCCTCTTTTATTTTAATTTCCATTTCTTTTTTTCTCTCTAGTTTGATTGTTTGAGTCTTTTTTTTCATAGTTTCTTATTTGAATAAGTTTGTTTCACATGTTTATCTCTTTATTGATTTGAACACTTATTTTCTTTCTTTTATATTTGATTGAGTCTTGGTTTATTTCACCATGTTCGAATACTTATTAGACCATACTTAGAAGATGTTTAAGTTTTTTTATGTGTTTTTGGGTCATTTTGGTTCTTTAGGTTTTATTACTTCTTTTTCGTTCTTATTGGACCAAAACTAAGCCTCTCTAATGTTGGGTTGTGTTCGAATTTGTTGGGTTATTTAAGGATTGAATCTTTATTTTCCCTTTTATTAAGTCGTATTCGTTATTGGGATGAATTGCACATTGAACTTTTGATTTTGTTTCCCTTTCGTTTGGGTTTGGATCTTTTGAGTCTTAGAAGTTGTAAACTCTAAATTGTATAGGCTTTTTCTAGTCATTTTACCATCTTTTTACTTAAAAATAACATTAATCCTGAGCAGTTGTTAATAAATTTAGTGAATTTTGCTTAAATCTCAATCATGGACATGAATTTATGAAATATGAAAATTTGTGCTTTATTATATGAAATTTATGCATAAATTAAATAATTTTCATGTTATTTATTACTGTGCTATGTTTTAATAATGCAGTGGGACAATGAGGTGATATAATATGGAGCTCAGTACAATTCTTGTATGGAAATGAACAAATCCACCCTATTTGGATGGCAAAACCATGCAAAATTGGGTCATAAAAATGTTAATTTGACCCAGTTAAAATGATGTTACATGGTGGACATGTCTGGTTATTTATTGGGTCATGAAACCGTCCAACAAGAGAGAGTTAAGCCCAAATTTGGTGCAAGCTTATGGCTGCCCAAAAATTAGCTTTGGGACAATTATTTGAGGTCCCTACATTATAAAAATCATTAAAAATCAGCACATGAAGATTGCTGAAGAAATCGTCCACCGCATGGCTCAATTTAGAAAGATTCCATACTTAAATCAAGCAACCAACTCACCTTAATTTCCACTTGTTATGGTCGACCGTTAATGGGAGAGAACCAAGGGATCTTTGACGTCATTTTTAGTAAATTCAGCCACTAACTCCAAGTATAAATACCACACTCCTCTCACATTTTCATTCAGCCCTTAATCCCTAAAATCATCCATAATTCCTTTATTCATTACTCATCCATTCATTTTCTCATTCTCTCATTTTCTTCCTTCTTTCCAAGCCTAGCACTTTAGCCAGCAAAACCATGATAAGGTTGTCTCTTGGCTGACCACCTTAAGGATCCATTAGTAAAGGAGCAACATGAGGATTAGAGGAAAACATATTCATTCAGATTTCGCGAGACTACCGATTTGAACATAGTTTATTCTTCCTTTACTTTGTTATTCTGAGTTAGAAGTTTCTAGTATGAAATTTCTTTGAAATATTAATTAGGAGGTCTTAAATAACAATTTGACCAATTTCTAAGTTTATGGACAAAAATTGGACATGGATGGAATTTTTAAAAGTTTAGTAAGGAAGGGCATTTTGGTCATTTGGATATTAAATGAAATAAAATGGGAAAAATAACACAAAGATTATCTTCTCCATAAGTTACTGCTGAATTTGCTCTCCACCATAGCTAGGGTTTCAACACTTTTAAGCCTTGATTGTAAGTGATTTCTATGCCCATTTTTAATGTTCTTTACATTTTTGAAATCCTTGTAGCTCGGTTTACCTATTTCTACCAATATTTTGAGCCAGGGTTTATATTTAAAATTTTACCCATGGATGATATGTATGAATTTTGATGTTTTATGGTATAATATGAAGTTTGATATTGTGTTAAACAACTTTTGCTAAGTGATTTTTCGTAAAAATGAGTAAAATGACATAATTGGTAAAAATACCTAATATTCATAAGTGCATGTTAGAGTGTGAATTTGATGTTGCTATAGAAGGGAAAAATGATCAGCGTGTCATAAAACATAAGAAATAGGATAAGTTTTAATTTACGAGCCTTGGGGCAAAAGTGTAAATATGTGAAAGTTTAGGAGCAAAATGGTAATTTTGCCAAAGTTCGTACTAGGGGCTATTTTGATGAATGTGTGTATTAAATAAATTAATTTGGTATTATAGATCAAGAGAAAAGAGATTCGAGTCGAGATCAGGGGAAAAATAAAGTTTACGAGGAATAGGCTCGACTATTCTCATTTTGTATCGAGGTAAGTTCATATGTAAATATTGTAATATAACCGTTATTTTAAATCATTTAATGCTATTTATATGATATTATGATTGTTATCATGCAATTCTATGCTTTGTGGTCATTGTTGGACAACATGCAAAAATTTTATGAATTATGTGAAAAATGTGAAAGACTACCGAAGTATCGTCATTGGTATTCCAAGGAGAATGGTAAAGAAGTACGAACGAGGAAAGTCCCGTTGAACCTTAGGAATAGATTCGGATATTTGGTCATCCGAACTCGTTGAGTTGAGTCCGAGTTCACTTATGGATGCGAACATCCGAACTCGTTGAGTTGAGTCCGAGTTCACTTATGGATGCGAACGTCCAAACTCATTGAGTTGAGTCCGAGTTCGTGAAATGTAACTAGGCATCCGAACTCTTTGAGTTGAGACTACCAATTTAAACATAGTTTATTCTTCCTTTACTTTGTTATTCTGATTTAATCATGTTTGCAATGTGT
Organism: Gossypium hirsutum; assembly: GCF_007990345.1. Lineage (NCBI taxonomy): Eukaryota > Viridiplantae > Streptophyta > Magnoliopsida > Malvales > Malvaceae > Gossypium > Gossypium hirsutum. The sequence goes on along the minus strand of NC_053435.1, from coordinate 28,975,083 downwards.
TTTATGGTCTTGTAATTAACAACGGTTGCTTAAATCTGTTGAGCTAGGATGATTGAATTTATTTATTTAAGTTTGTTAAATCATGTTTATAGTGTTTGTGCCTCAGTTGATCATGTTTTCAATTAAATTCAAGTATGTATTTCATTCATACATTATTGGATACATTTGAATTAGCTTAATGATCTTGACTAGACGGCGACTAATGGAAACAATAATTGAAAAGTTCAAGATTAATTTTGATCCTGATCTGACTAAACTAAAGGTTCATAATAACTTTGACGGGCTCTATTATCTTGCAAAATTTTTAGATTTATGTGATTAAATTGTTTCAAACCTGATCTGTCCCTGTTAGTTCACATGAATTATAAGAAACTCTTAGTTTAATATGGTTAGTAAAATGTGTAACAACCCATTTTTGGGTTAAATCAAAACAGTGATTTCTAGATCACAAATCTGAAGTAGAAATATTTATTTTATTACTATTTTAAAGTCTACAACATGATAGAATAATTGTGTGAAAATTTTGTAAGAAATTTTATCGTTTGAGTGCTTAATTTGACTAGAAGGACTAAATTGCAATAGGTGCAAAACTTGAGTTCTATAAGTTAAAGGTATCTAATTGCTATGAAATTTTAAATTTGAGGTCCTTAAATGGTAATTAGACCATTATACTTTAGGGTGGACAAAAATAGACATGGTTAGATGTATTATTAATGTTTTAAGTTAGGGGTAATTTTGTAATTTGGTAAATAAAGCCAAAATAACTTAATAAAAGTGTTCATCTTTTCTAATTTCACCTTCCTAGCTGAAAATTTGAAGAGAAACCATAGCTAGGGTTTGGCCAAGCTTTCAAGCTCAATTGTAAGTCTATTCTTGTCCCGTTTTTAATGATTTTTATATTTTTGAGATCATTGTAACTTGATCTAGCTGTTTCAAGGACTAATTTAAAAGAAAGTTGAAGTCTAAAATTTTACCCATGTTGAATATGCTTGTATTTTGATGTTTGATGATAGAAAATGCATGTTTGTTGTTCGATAAACAACATTTGTAAAGTGATTTTTGGTAAAAAACGACAAATAGGGACTTATTTGTAAAATATTATAAAATGTGTAGAAAAGTGTGAATAAATGAAAAATATAGGCTGTTATGTGTACAAATAATATTCAGCTAGGCTTGGGTTGGGATGAAATTGAAAGAAATTCATTTTACGAGCCTAGGGACTAAATTGTAAAATGTTAAAATGTTAGGGCAAAAATATAATTTTTCCATAATGTGATTTTGGACTGAATTGAATAGCTTGATGACTAAATGAGTTAAACTTCACATTATAGATCAAGAAAAACAAAGTTTGAGTGTAGATCGGGGGAAAAACAAAATAATTCACGAATAGATCCGTTTTGCCGTTTTTGCATTCGAGGTAAGTTCGTATGTTAATAAGCTTTGTTAAAATTGTATTGTAAATGCTTTAATTTATGCATGAATTGTGTAATTGGACAAATTTGGTGATGTTCTAGCAAGCGAGAAATCCCAATCGAACCTTTAAGAATAAATTAGGATACAAGTGACATGTCACTAGGGTTTTATGCTATGTGATTCGGGTGCTGGTCTTGTACGTCCTACTGGTGACTGAGTATACCAGCATATGTTGCGGTTACTTGACAGCTTATGTGAGCAGCACCGGGTAGCGATGTCTTCACTGATAGCTTGTGTGAGTAGGCCTGTTGATGGCTCGAAAGCGAGCATATATGTGTTATGAGATAGAGGTAGTAATGGCGACATATGTGACACCTTGGTGTAAGATTTCCCTAGTATCCGACTGAAACACCCCTTACTTGTATCCGATGCTGAGACAGGGTTTGAGGCGTTACCGACTAAAACATAAACATTCATACAAAACTAAGCCATAAATTATCGTCCAAATTAAAACCATTCATTAACATGCATATTGTCCCTTATATGTGCCTATGAGGCCCAAAACATACATTGGGTGTGATTCGGGACTAAACCGAGAACCTTTGAAACTTTTACAACACTTAGAAAAAATTTCTTAATTTGGAGGGTCACACGCTCTTGTAGGTAGGCCGTGTGGTCACACACACGCCCGTGTGGCTTGGGACACGCCCGTGTGGCTTGGGACACGCCCGTGTCCTCAGCCCACTCTCTGTTTATGACATCATCAACATAATAGGGTCACACGGCCAAGTCACATGCCTGTGTGCTAGGCCATGTGGCGAATTTAGTTTTCATGAATTTTCATGAATAAGGTACAGACTTCACACGGCCAGGGCATACGAACATATCCCAAGGCCGTGTCTATCACACGACCGAGACACATGGTCGTGTCTCGTGCCCATATATTTACTACTTGGCATTCTGTTTCTTAAAACTAAGGTGCAGGGGACACACAACCGGATCATACACGTATGGGACTGACCGTGTGTCACACACGACCTAGACACATGCTCATGTGTCTACCTGTGTGGACAACTTTGAGGCTATTTTCCAAGACAATTGCCACCCTTATTTGCACAAACACATACAAAACTTCAAAGGCACTTAACATAACATTATTAAGTACTTAGACATCATCAAATAGTCATGCTCACGATAACACCATATCAACTTATACCTGCTCATGTCACCATACCTTGTTAAGTCAAGCTTACCAAACCACATGCAATAAGTAACATTAGTTTACTCCATTTTACACATTCATATCTTAGTTAGCATCATACTAATCAAATCCTAATTAAATCATCAAGCATTCATAGCCATAACATACCTCATCACATACACACAACCATCATCCACATCACAATTGCATAAGCATATGCATGCATGAATAAATAGGCTTACAACCCAATAATCAATATAATCCATATCTCATGGCCATATACAAAGTAATTCATCAAGTCATTATTAGCCAACACATTGGGCCAAATTAATATGAAACATAAAAAAAAAAGACCAAGTCCCATATACATGCCATATTCAAAATATCAAAACCAATTATGCCCAAATGACTAAGTTGATAGTGTGATCGATGCTCCGACGACTTTCGATCCCCGAGCTAGCTTGACGACACTATAAGGAATGAAAAGGAAAGGGTAAGCTTTAATCTTAGTAAGTTTGCATGTAAATAATAAACAACATTAAACATGACATGACATACACATAGTATATTATAAATTTTCACATAATCATCAAATTATCATAGGTATATCTTACTCATTTGCATCTTTACCGATAATGCATCATGAACCGAGCTCATTTCTCATGAGTTTTGTGTACGTACCTGTACCACTTAATAAGTAATCATAGCCTTTCACATCATTAACATAACCTTTAAATTACCCGTTGAACCACTTGGAATGCTAAAGGATACCCGGGAAATCTTGTACACCTAGTAAGATGCCAATGCCATATCCCAGATATGGTCTTACATGGGATCACATATATCGATGCCGATAGCCCAACTATGTCTTACACGATGTCCCGTATCGATGCCATGTCCTAGACATGGTCTTACATGAAATCACATATCGATGCCATATCCCAGATATGGTCTTACATGAAATCACACATAAGCCTAATGTCATGACATTTCTATCCTATCTATTCTTGAGGTTCATCTGGGAATTTTATCACATCAAATCTTCGTCGAATGTATTCATAAAAATAATTAAACAAATCATACAATATCAAATAATAAATGCATAATATAAACTTGCATTATTTACACACGAACTTACCTCAGTACAAAATATGGACAACTAATTCGATCTAGTCCAAAATCTTATTCTTTCCTCAGTTTATGTCCGGACTCCATTTTTCTTGATCTATAATAGCAAATTTAGCTCATCATATTGTTCAAATCAGTCCAAAAACCACACTTCGGCAAAATTATAATTTTTTTGCCCCTAAACTTTCACATATTTACAAATTAGTCTGTAACAGCCTGGTTTTAGCTAAATCGAAATAGTGGTTTCGAGACTAAAAATTTGAGGTCAGAAAATTATTTTAATATTATTCTTGGTGTTTATAACATGCGATTGTTTATGTGTGAAAATCTCGTGAAATAATTTTATCATTTGAGTATCCAATTCGGTAAAAAGGACTAAATTACGTAAAGCATAAAAATGATGTTCTATTTCTTAAAGCTACTAAATGGCTAAGATATTAATTGGTGGGAGTCCTTATGTTTTTATTAAACCATTGTTAAGGTTAATGGACTTTAATGGACATGAAATATGAATTATTAATGGTTTTTCATTAAGTATAATTTGGTAAAATGTGAAATAAGTTATTATTAAATAAAATAAACATCACATTTTGTCCATATTCTTCTTCATTAACCAAAATTAGAAGAGAAAGCTAGGGTTTATGAGCTTTAACATTTCAGGCAACTTGGTAGCTTGATTAGGTAAGCAATTTTGCTCGGTTTTTGATGATTTTTATGTTTTTGTGATTGTTGCTTCGTGTTCTAGCTAGCCCGTACCCTAATTTTTGAATTTTTTTGATGATTTTGTGAAATGCCATTGTTGAATGCTTAAGCTTTGTGATAGTTGATAATGAATTATGGAAGTTAAATGATAGATTATCAAGTTTTGTTAAGTGATTTTGAGTGAAAATGCCAAAATAGGATTAAATTGTGAAAAGTATAAATTGAAGGTTTAAATTGTGCAATAAATATGAATTATGGGCTGCTAGGGACCTATAGAGAATTCGGCCAAGCATAGGTTTTGTTAAATTTTGTGTAATTTGTGCTTTTATGAAATAAGTACTAAGTTGAAAAATGTGGAAGTTTAGGGCCAAAGTGTAAATTGGCTAAAATATGTGTTTGTGGATTGTCGAAACTATTTTTTTAATTTTGAAAATTTAATGGGGATTGACTTTAAAAAGAAAATGGAGTTGCCACCAATCCTTTTCGTTTAGGTGTGATCGGATCACCTTATAAAATATTTTATTAAAAAATTAATTTTGGCCTACGATATTCAAGAAAATGGGTTCGGGAATCGGTTACGTATGAAGAAGGATTAGCACCCTCGTAACGCCCAAAATTAGTACCAGATTGATTAACTAATGTCCTAATGTCAAAAATGTGAAAAGTTCTAAAATGCAATTCCTTTTAAAGAATATTTGAATAACTCGAGTTGGAATTTTAAGATTCACTCGTTCCGACAAAATACCGTATCAAGTACGTTAAGATACGACATTTCAAGCCCTCAAAACTGAGATCATGTTATGATTTCCAAAATATGCAATTAAAAGGATATTTGGCTATTTGGTCAAACGAAAAATCGAAACCCAGCACGTTAGGGTACGATTTCTTAAATTTCGAAACACGAAATATTGCCTTGTTTTTGAGAAGCTTTCAAATAGGAGCGATTGTAAAAACGGACTTGAAATACATTTATTTGGTTTGTTTGAAGTAAAGAAAATGAAATAATCCATTTTAAGCAAATAAGTTAGTAATTTCAATCACAATACAATACATGGAAATGAAAAACAAAGTAACAAATATGAAAAATATACATGGATAGCATATTATACAAATTATTGACAATAATATAAAGATACAAATATGTAAATCAAAACACACCCAATGATAATAATCTTACAACATACACTATTTAACATTTCTAAATAAAGACTAATGAATAAGAAAATCTTTTTTGAACAATGAAACAAAAAACTTTTAAGTGGTAATGAACAATGTTAAAACAAATAATGTAAAGGAAGATAAATTTGAAATTGACAATGTAAAAAAAACAATTTAAAAGTAAATTATATGTATATAAGCAAATAATGCATGCAAAAATTTGAAATAAATCATAAAATAAATAAGAAATAGAAATAAATAATACATAAAATATAAAGTTTAATATATATATGAATTTCAAAATAAGTATTATAAGAAGAAATTTAAGATTAGTGATATACAAAACAATTTAAAACCAAATCTTATAAATAAAGATATAATATAAATTATGTACATAAAAATAATAATGTATGCCCATATAAATTTTTTTAAAACAAATAATATACATATTAGAAATTTTTAATATAAATGAATTATATAAGTACAACCATATAAAAATATTCAAAAGAATATATATATGAATAACAATCTATATAATATGAAGTCAATGATCATACAAAATAATTTGAAATAAGATTTATTCATCAACAATTAATAATATACATAAAGTGAAAAACTTAGTATAAATAATACATATATAAAAAATAATAATGGATGAGAGTTTTTTAAAAAACAAAATATATAGTAAAATTGGATCTTTAAAAGGAATAAATTATATATAAATAGATTTAAAAGAAATTATAAATATAAAACAATATGAAATTGATAATGTACATATAATAAAACTAATTTTAATATAAACTATATATATATAATAATAATAATACATAAGGGTAATTAAATTAAATATTATACAAAATTTTAAAACAATATGATATAAAAGAATGTTTTAAAATAATAACTATATAATTAAACCAATAAAAAACAAATGCAGGTAAAATGCCAACTTGAAATGAGGTAATAATGATTAAAGTAATTGAAAATGTATATTAAAATAATCTTTAAAAGAAATGAATACTATGTAAATTTTACAAAAAATAAAAGAATTATATATATTGAAATGAGAAAAACAAATTTAATTGAAATAGAATCAAACTAAAGAGGATAATTAATAAATAAAATAGAACATTGAAACAGAAATAAGGACTAAAGTGCAATGCGCACGAATGTACGAGGACTAAAAATGCGAATATCCCAAATCCCAAAATGTGGCGTTTAGGCACGGATTAAGTTGAAATGGCGAGCAAATTTTAGAGAAAAATTGAAAAAAACAAAGAAAATGTAAATAGAGCTTAATTGAATGCCGACGCGAAAGGAAAGGACCAATCGCGCAAATATCCCTCCAAGACCAAAACACGTGGATCCTGGCTGTGTCTGGGTCGGGTCTCAAGTTTGGCCTATACGGCACCATTTTGGAGCCACTGAAACAGGCCCTAAACGGTGCCGTTTCATGCTCTTTACAAAAACAAGATTAAGAAACCCTAAAACTAAAAACTTAGCCACCTAAAAAAAATCAAAATAAAAAAACCTAAAGTCGCTCCCCGTACTCATTCGGCCAAACCAAACCCCACTCAACAGCCATTTTGCCTCCATATTCGGCTGACGGCATCATGCGAATGCCTATTCTGGCCCTATTCGACAACAAATCTGCAGGTTTTGCTGCTTTTAAACTCATAATCCTCATCTGAGCTTCGATTATGTCGAAGCAAACAAGGATTCGAACACCCTTATAAAGATAAGTATCTACCCTTTTATTTATTTTGTTTTTACATGCAGTAATAAAGATCAAAGAAATAGAAGCAGAATCGAAAGAAAAATGATATCTAAAATCACCTTTTGAAAACTATTTTTTTTTCTATTCAAGCTTTTCATATTGAATTGTATGCGTAGTCCTTTAAATATTATTTTTGCCCCTTTTTATAGCCGATTTACAACATAAGAAAATATAAAAAAGAACCTCGATTTTGCTATACATTTGCTGGCTTATTTTTCTGTTATTGGTAAGCTGTTTCTTCTCGTAGGTTCTACTGCGGAGATGGCCGTACGGAGGAAGAGGCCATTCGTGGTGATGTGAAGGCCTGCTTCCAGGCTAGCAAGCTACGACGCAAGGGGAAGAAACCCTAGGGTTTCTGCTTAAAAATATCTTGGGCCTTGTACTTCTTTTGGGCTAGGTCTTAAGTCGGGGGTTTTGGCTGTAATGGGATTTTGGGTTAGGTTTATTTAATTTAATTTGGGCCAAATTTTTGTAATCTAGACTGATATTTTACTTTCTTTTTATTTTGGCTATTTTAAAATACTGGTGTAAATGGACTTTTATTTATTGCTTTTTTGTTTTAATTTATTTTATCTATTTTTGGACAATTTTATGGGCTCGGGAAAAATGGGCCTTCCACATGGACTAAATTGATATGTGTTGATGAATAAAATAGTTAATTTTGAATGTATATAGATCAAGAACAAAAGAAATCAGATTTAGATCGAGAGAAGTCGAAAGTTATTGAATAGTCGATCCGGCTCCTCTATTCTGACTATGAGGTAAATTCATATGCAAATAAATGTATTTAAATTGAATTATATATGTTTAATTATTTTTGAATTGTTATGAATGTTGAATGAGAAAATACGAGCAAGAATCGACGAAGTTACGATATCCGAAAGTCCCGTACGAACCTTAGGAATAGTATAGGATATGAATGTCATGGTATTAGGTTATCGATATATGATTACATGTAAGACCATGTCTGAGACATTGGTATTGTATTGTGATTTCGTGTAAGACCTTATCTGGGACAGTGAAATCAATATGTGATAACATGTAAGACCATATCTAGGATATTGCATTGAACGGGCTTATATGATTTTCGAGTATCCTTAACGATTATGAATGGTTCAACAGGAAAAGACAAGTCGAGAAAGAATGTGTTAATGAGTTAAACGACTCAGGTAAGTACGAGATTCATACGAGAATTAGAAAGAGAAGTGGTTGATGAAATTACAGGTGAATTTGAATATGCATTCATTGAGAAAGGTTTGTGTATCTATATGTGTTTACTTGTATTTGGCCTATTGATACAAATGTTGTGATTCATGTGGTAAATTTATTTGTATATGGCTTACTAAGCTTTTAAAGCTTACTTTGCGTGTTCTTCCTATGTTTTATAGATTATCGAAGCTAGCTTGGAAATCGAGGATCATAGGGAACCATCATCACACTATTGGCTATTTGTTGGTACTTTTAGAGCTTTGCATATTTGGTATATGGCATGTATAGGCTAGTGTCATTTTGGAATGTTTTGAGTCATGATAGTAGTCATGAGATTTGGCTTGCTTTTGATGCAAATGTTGGTATGTATGGCCATTTAAGTTGGCTTGAATTGTGTTTGGTAATAAATATATATGTGATGTATATAATGTGTAACACCCCAAACTCGGCCTAGACGTTATGACCAGATTCGACGTGCCACATCAAAACGTTAAAACATTTTTTCATTCTAAGTCCAGAAAATCGTACTTAATGTTCAAAGGATTAATTCATTAAGGGTTAAAGTGAATGGAAGCTGCGACCAGGTAGGAAACCGAAAAAGAGGAGGTGAGTCCATCGGACTACTTAAGTACCAAGCTTTTTCGGATCCAATCCTAGACATGCACACCGCCATTGCCACACTCTAACATCGCGTATATTTCTAGGTTACCATTGTAATTATGTCTATTTTAAAATAAAACATATTTAAATTTGGAAAACGTTATCATAGCAGAAGCCTTGTTTGTAATTGTGTTACTTTGAAATCAGTTTATGTTTTTGGAAAACGAACCCTAGATCTAGCCCATTTTGATAGTTAATATAATTTAAGATCATCATGATAAGTTATAAATCAAAACCCAAAAAAAATAATCATAAGCGGCCTTATTACATAACAAAACCCAAATCATCAAAGTAAAGAAAATTGAAGTCCAAATCACCAGAAGAAATCCATATTGCAGAATGAGTGGCCACTCCGGATCCCTCGTGGCTCCAAGCCCACTATGGTTGGGGATTACTTGCATGGATGAAAATAGGGGATGAGTTTGGATAAACTCAGTGTGTAAAATTAACCCAACCATAGCCCATATCAGTTCAAACCACAGAAACAGAATAAATTGGCCTTAGCCCAGAACAGAATACAGAATTAAGCCCATAGGCCCATAACAGATCAGATCAGATATTTCATGTATATGCAAAACCTAATACATAACCAACCACATACACCCCCTTACCAACCTTTCACCATGTGGGGAGACTACTCGACCCACCCAACCGCTACACGCCACAAAATTATGCAGCATGGCTGCGAGAACAGATAATGTGACAGAGTCACCAAATACAGATAATCGTGGCAGAACCACCAGAACAGATATATGTGGCAGAGCCACTAGATCAGATAATTGTGGCATAGCCACCAGGACGCTTCCTTCATAATATAACCTATGTCCCCATGCAACAAATATTCATTCATGGCATACATCATACAGATTTAAATCAACATGCTTTTCAGACAAAATTATCCCTAGGGGCATATTGGTCATTTACACTTAGGGGTATCATGGTAATTTTCCATACATAAGGGTATTGTAGTAATTTAGCTACTTTTAGGGTTTTCATGCATATCCTATCCATTTACGTACTATCAGAATACTTACCGCGCATACTTACCAAATTGAGCCCGTTGGCCCATAACCCGATTTTTGGCCCATTAAGCCCAAGTTATCAAAATGCACGAAATCGCACGTACTGTAGTTTATTACCTTTAGAATACCAAACATACAAACCCAACTATCTTACGAGCATTCGCACACTCGCAAATTCCCAAAATACCAACTTTCCGGCATTTTGGCATTTTGGCTTTTGCCGATCTAGTCTATGAGAGGGTGTCAGTTACACACTTATTTTATGACGATTCGCTAACGAGATTCACGCACGAACTGCCTACAATTATAATACTACCATGTTAATCTTACTACCGAAACGAACTACATATTAACTTCTTACCATATTCGGCCAACAACACCTTAGGCCTTAGCGTTCCTACCTTTGCCGAAAATAGCGTCTCTATCCAGATCCGTTCACTCCACTTGTCCAAGCCCTTGATCAACAGCGTCTGAATCACACTATTACCAAAATAATACTATTATCACATCCCCTTAAGGCTACAAGTCTGAAAAGGACAACCTCCCTAACCTTTTAGGGATTTCGACTTTTCTTAAAATATGAAAGATAGACTAAGTTGGAAAGACTTACCACCGATTCTTTCAGCCAATGTTCCCCCTTAGTTCCTACTTGATTCTGATGCAGTTCTAAGCCCTCAAACGATAACAAAAGTCGAGCCTTCAGTGATCTCAGTATTCGGCTATGTCCCTAGGATAGTGTGGGAGTTTCGGCTTTTTTGCAAAAGTGTAGATAAAGATAAAATATGAGGGTTTTTACTTGTGGTATTGTCGACAGAAACTTGGGGTTTAGAGGTTGAGAGAATTGGCCAAAGATGATGAGAAAAATAAGAGATTTGGCTAGGGAAAAATCGGTACAAAAGGAGTCAAGTTTTCAGGATTTCGGGATTTGAGGCAATCAGCTATAGTCTTAAAAATAATGGAAGGAAGGTGGTATAGAGTAGGGTGGCTGAAGGATTCGGCTATGGGGAAAAGAATAAGAAAAGAATAAGTGGATGGAGAGAAGGGAAAAAGAAAAGAAGAGGAGAATAGTCAGGAAACGACACCACTTACCACTAATGCCAAATTTATACTGGCACTAACCCTAGCCGAAATTTGCCCCCCTTAAGCATCCCTTGGCCGGCCAACTCTTGCTCTTCAAGAGTCCACCATTCGTCCAACACAGTTCACCCTAATCAGCTCCTAAATCCTCTCCCTGATTAGCTCCTAAATCCTCTCCCTTATCAGCTCCTAAATCTTCTCCAGACAGACTTTCACTTCAGTTCCACTACTTACCTTTTCCGTACATAAAAATTAATATCATTAATTTGCTTACATTGTGACTCGAACCTTAGCCCTCCTTGGTCATCCACACGCCACCTCTAAAGCCCCTAAGTGGCGTCACATGCCATCTTACCACAGGCTTCCTTGTGTCCTCTTTTACCCAGTTAATACTTAAAAGCCCAGTTAACCAGAACCCCTTTTTCCCTATGGATTAAAATCACCTAAAATTTCTGGATTTTAAGCTAAGCTTGGGCCTTCTAGAGGCCCCCTATCATAATTAAACCTTCATCAAGTAGACAGAATACAAAATTTTAAATTTTACCAATCATTCACAGAATTCCCAAAAATTGGGGCGTTACAATTCTACCCTCCTTAAAGAAATTTCGTCCTCGAAATTTACCTAGTCCAAACAGATGAGGGTATTGCTGCTGCATCGCCTCTTCTGGCTCCCAAGTAGCTTCTTCTCTGCCATGATTACGCCAAAGCACCTTTACTAAGGGGACAGATTTCCTTCTTAGAACCTTAACATCTCGATCCAATATTTGCACCGGCTCTTCCTCGAATGTCAAATCAGTTTGAACGCCGATTTCTGCGACTGGCACGACATGAGCAGGATCTGAACGATAACGCCTTAACATGGAGACGTGAAAAACATCGTGAATCCTGTCTAGTTCTGGAAGCAATTCCAACTGATAAGCCACTGGCCCTACTCGCTTCAAAACCCGATAAGACCCAATGAACCGCGGACTCAACTTTCCTTTCTTACCAAACCTCAATATCTTCTTCCAAGGAGAAACCTTTAAAAAGACCATATCCCCTACTGAGCACTCAATCTCCTTACACTTCAAATCTGCATACGATTTTTGCCTATCAGATGCTTCTTTCAAATGGTCCCTAATTATTCTGACCTTAGCCTCAGTATCAGCCACCAATTCCGGTCCAAGAACTTGTCGCTCCCCTAGCTTCGTCCAACAACTAGGTGTACGACACCTTCGACCATACAGTGCTTCATACGGTGCCATTCGAATACTCGCCTGATAACTGTTATTGTATGCAAATTCTGCCAACGGTAAGTAGTCCTCCGAACTACCTCGAAAGTCAATCACGCATCTCCTTAACATGTCCTCCAGAATCTGAATGACCCTTTCTGACTGACCATCAGTTTGGGGATGGAAAGCCGTACTGAAGTCCAACCGCGTCCCCAATGCCTCATGCAACTTTTGCCAAAACTGAGATGTGAATCTGGGATCCCGGTCAAAGATAATTGAAACTGGGACTCCATGAAGTCGCACAATCTCCGCCACATACAGTTTGGCTAACTTTTGAAGGGAAAAGTCGGTACGTACTGGTATGAAATGGGCCAATTTGGTCAACCTATCCACAATCACCCATACCGAGTTTTTCTTCGATGTTGTCAACGGCAACCCACTCACAAAGTCCATGGTTACCCTCTTCCACTTCCAAAGTGGTATCTTCACTAGCTGTAACAGTCCAGAAGGTAATTGATGCTCAGCTTTCTCTTGTTGGCATGTCAGACATTTTCCTACAAACTCCGTTACTTCTCGCTTAAGTCCAGGCCACCAGTACAATTCTCGCAAGTCGTGATACAACTTATTCCCTCCAGGATGCATGGCACATAGTCCCCCATGAGCTTCCTTCAATATTGTCTGCCTTAGATCAAAGTCCTTCGGAACACAAATTCTTCCTCGGAAACACAGAACTCCATCACCATTTAAACTGAACTCAGAAGTTTCCCCTTCCTTAACTTGTTGAAAACGAGCGACCAAAGACTCATCTTTCAACTGCTTTTCCTTAATCTGGTCCACCCAGGTTGACCTTACTTGCAATTCAGCCAACAAACTGCCATCATCATACAGACTCAAACGAGCAAACATTGCTCTCAGATCAGATACGGTTCTACGACTCAAAGCATCGGCTGCCACATTAGCCTTTCCTAGGTGATACTCGATTAAACAGTCATAATCCTTAAGCAACTCAATCCATCTCCTTTGCCTAAGGTTCAGCTCCTTCTGAGTCAACAAATACTTAAGACTCTTATGGTCTGTGTATATAATACACCTTTCTCCGTACAAGTAATGTCTCCAAATCTTAAGTGCAAAGACCACTGCTGCTAATTCCAAATCATGAGTAGGATAGTTCCTCTCGTGAGGCTTAAGCTGCCGTGACGCATATGCAACCACCTTACCTTCCTGCATTATCAATCAGCCCAAACCTACATGTGATGCGTCGCTGTATACAGTAAAATCCTTCCCAGACTCCGGCTGAATTAACACAGGTGCTTCAGTCAAAACTTTCTTCAACTTTTCAAAAGCTTCCTGCTGGGTCTTAGTCTATACAAACGGTACCCCTTTCCTTATGAGTTTAGTCAGAGGTGCAGCCAACACCGAAAAACCTTCCACAAACCTTCTGTAGTATCCTGCCAATCCTAGGAAACTCCGTATCTCCGATACTGACCTAGGCAGCTTCCACTCCAAAACTGCTTCAATTTTTCGAGGATCCACCTTAATCCCCTCAGCAGAGACCACATGTCCTAAGAAAGTTACCTCCCTCAACCAGAATTCACACTTGCTGAACTTTGCATAAAGTTCCTTCTCCCTTAACACTTGTAGCACTATACGGAGATGCTCATCATGCTTTGCTTCCATTTTAGAATATACCAGAATATCGTCAATAAAGACAACTACGAATTGATCCAGAATTGGTTGAAACACCCGATTCATCAGATCCATAAATGCCGCAGGAGCGTTCGTCAGCCCAAATGGCATAACTAGAAACTCGTAATGACCATACCGAGTCCTGAATGCCGTCTTATAGATATCTGTCTCCTTGACCCTTAACTGATGATATCCAGATCGAAGGTCGATCTTAGAAAATACAGAAGCCCCCTAAGCTGGTCAAACAGATCGTCAATCCTTGGCAGTGGATACTTATTCTTAATTGTCAGTTTGTTCAACTGGCGATAATCAATGCACATCTGCACTGTACCATCCTTCTTCTTCACTAATAACACCGGTGATCCCCATGGAGACACGCTTGGCCTAATAAAGCCCCTATCCAACAACTCTTGAATTTGTGCCTTTAGCTCCACCAACTCTTTCGGTGCCATCCTATACGGTGCGATAGGCACTGGCGCCGTTCCAGGCAACAAGTCGATTCCAAACTCTACTTCTCAGTTTGGAGGCAACCCCGAAAGCTCCTCCGAAAAAACATCTTGAAACTCCTTTACGGTCCTGACCTTATCCACTGTCAATCCCTTCTCTTCCGACTAGCTTACAAATGCCAAATAGGCCTCACAACCTTTTCGAATCCACTTTCTGGCCCTTAATACCGACACCACATTAGACAAATAATCCCTTCGCTCACCTATCATCATAACCTCCTCACCCTCCGTGGTCCTTAACACTATTCGTTTTGCAGCACAATCCAAAGTCGCCCTATGCTTAACAAGCCAGTCCATTCCCAGAATGAGGTCAAACTCTTCGAACGGTAACTCCATCAGATCTCCAGGAAAAACCTTGCCTTGAGTTTGTAAGGGTATATTCCTATACAGTTTGTCTACCCTAACCGAGTGACCCAAAGGACTTAACACAGATACCCCACTCACAATCTTCTCAGAGTGCACACCCAATGACCCAGATATGGCACATGCAACATAGGAATGAGTAGATCCAATATCCACTAAAGCAGTATATGGCATGCCAGAATCCAAGAACGTACCAGTTATGACGTCAGGTGCGTCGCTCTCCTTTCGATGACGAGCTGCATACACCAAAGCTGGTTGTCGAGCTTCAGCATTTCTGACACCCCTACCTTGTCCACATCCTCTCGGTGGTTGTGGACCACCTCTCATGGGTTGAACAACCCTCTGTACAGCAACTTGAGCCTGATCAGCTCTCTGTAGGCAGTCCTTAACTCTATGCTCCATAGATCCGCATCGGAAACAAGCACCGGAACGTTTCCTACACTCGCCCAAATGTACCTTACCACAGTCTCCACAGATTGGTGGTCTAACCACATTCATCGGCACTGCTCGCACTGGTTCCTCTACTCTTGCTCTCTTAATATTCTTATTAGCACCACCCGAGGGTCCTGAATCCCTCCGAAAAAGGTTTCGATCATTCTCCCGATTCTGCTTTTCAGCTCGCTTAACCTCCTCTGCTATCTTTGCCTTCTCCACCAAGACTGCAAAGCCTCGCTCCCTCTGCGGAGCAATCAACACCCTCAGGTCATCCCTAAGACCATCCTCGAAGCGCACACTTCGCTCATATTCCGTAGCAACTATGCCCACGGTATACCGGCTCAACCTCAGAAACTCAGCCTCGTACTCTGCAACTGTCTTACCTCCTTGCACCATATTCAAAAATTCCTTCCTACGAGCGTCCACATAACTTGCCCCAACATACTTTCCTTTAAAGGCCGTCTTAAACAGTTCCCAAGTTACCCTTTCAGCTGGGGTTCCTTCTTTCACGGTGAGCCACCACTGGTAAGCCTCGTCCCGTAGCAACGATACGGCTCCCTTCAGTTTCTGCTCCACAGAGCAATCCAAGTAATCCATAATTTGTTCTGTGGCCTCCAACCAATATTCTGCCACATTTGGGGCGATACCAAACACACCCCTAAAAATCTCCGCTCCGTTGGCCCGGAGTCATTCCGAAATGGTCCCCCGAACTCCGTATCCCGTACTTGCCCCGATAACCCTTTCCAGAACATGAAGCATTGCCTGTGACAGGGCGTCATCCCCGGCACCACGATCATGTGACTCTACTTCCGTTACCGATGGTACCGGTGGATCTGCCGCTGGCATATGTCCCAAAGATGAAGATACCGCTCAAGCCCTTCCTCGGCCACGTCCACGGCCTCTTCCACGAGTGGCTCTTGTACTCATATCGTATTATCTGTTTACAAATTTTATGCATTAACCCAGTATTCCAATGATTATTATATATGTTTTATGAATCAGACAGTATTTCAGAGATTGTTCTCGCAGAATCAAAGTCTAACTACAGTTTCAGTCTCTTATCAAATTTTCCTAGGGTTTTAGTATCATCCTATCTAGAGCATCCTAGTAGAGTTTCAGTACAGATAAATAATCCAGAAAAATATTTAGAGAAATTCAGAATGATACTTACAGGCTTGGGCTGGAGATTCGGAATGCCACATTCAGAAGTTTAGATTTTAAAAACTGAATTTTTTTGAAAATCTTCGTTTTTATAAACCCATCCACAGTCGAGTTGTTGCAACTTGGCTCTGATACCACTAAATGTAACACCCCAAACCCGGCCTAGACGTTATGACCGGATCCGATGTGCCACATCAAAACGTTAAAACATCTTTTCATTCTAAGTCCAGAAAATCGTACTTGATGTTCAAAGAATTAATTCATTAAGGGTTAAAGTGAATGGAAGCTGTGTACCAGGTAGGAAACCGGAAAAGAGGAGGTGAGTCTATCGGATTGCTTAAGTACCAAGCTCCTTCGGATCCAATCCTAGACATGCATACCGCCATTGCCACACTCTAACATCACGTATATTTCTAGGTTACCATTGTAATTATGTCTATTTTAAAATAAAACATATTTAAATTTGGAAAACGTTATCATAGCAGAAGCCTTGTTTGTAATCGTATTACTTTGAAATCAGTTTATGTTTTTGGAAAACGAACCCTAAATCTAGCCCATTTTGATAGTTAATATAATTTAAGATCATCATGATAAGTTATAAATCAAAACCGAAAAAAATAATCATAAGCGGCCTTATTACATAACAAAACCCAAATCATCAAAGTAAAAAAAATTGAAGTCCAAATCACCAGAAGAAATCCATAATGTGGAACGAGTGGCCACTCCGAATCCCTCGCGGCTTCAAGCCCACTATGGTTGGGGATTACCTGCATGGATGAAAATAGGAGATGAGTTTGGGGAAACTCAGTGTGTAAAATTAACCCAACCATAGCCCATATCAGTTCAAACCACAGAAACAGAATAAATTGGCCTTAGCCCAGAACAGAATACAGAATTAAGCCCATAGGCCCATAACAGATCAGATCAGATATTTCATGCATATGCAAAACCCAACACATAACTAACCATATACACCCCCTTACCAACCTTTCACCATGTGGGGAGACTACTCGACCCACCCAACCGCTACACGCCACAGAATTATGCAGCATGGCTGCCAAAACAGATAATGTGACAGAGTCACCAGACACAGATAATCGTGGCAGAACCACCAGAACAGATATATGTGGCAGAGCCACCAGATCAGATAATTGTGGCATAGCCACTAGGACGCTTCCTTCATAATATAACCCATGTACCCATGCAAAAAATATTAATTCATGGCATACATCATACAGATTTAAATCAACATGCTTTTCAGACAAAATTATCCCTAGGGGCATATTGGTCATTTACGCCTAGGGGTATCATGGTAATTTTCTATACATAAGGGTATAGTAGTAATTTAGCTACCTTTAGGGTTTTCATGCATATTCTATCCATTTACGTACTATCAGAATACTTACCGCGCATACTTACCAAATTGAGCTCGTTGGCCCATGAACCCGATTTTTGGCCCATTAAGCCCAAGTTATCAAAATGCACGAAATCGCACGTACTGCAGTTTATTACCTTTAGAATACCAAACATACAAACCCAACTATCTTACGAGCATTCGTACACTCGTAAATTCCCAAAATACCAACTTTTCGACATTTCGGTTTTTCAGCTTTTGCCGATCTAGTCTATGAGAGGGTGTCAGTTACACACCTGTCTTATGACGATTCACTGATGAGACCCACGCACGAACTGCCTACAATTATAATACTACCACGTTAATCTTACTACCGAAACGAACTACATATTAACTTCTTACCATATTCGGCCAACAACACCTTAGGCCTTAGCGTTCCTACCTTTGCCAAAAATAGCGTCTCGATCCAGATCCGTTCGCTCCACTTGTCCAAGCCCTTGATCAACAACCTCTTAATCACACTATTACCAAAATAATACTATTATCACATCCCCTTAGGGCTACAAGTCTGAAAAGGATAACCTCCCTAACCTTTTAGGGATTCCGGCTTTTCTTAAAAATGAAAGATAGACTAAGTTGGAAAGACTTACCACCGATTCTTTCAGTCAATTTTCCCCCTTAGTTCCTACTTGATTCTGATGCAGTTCTAAGCCCTCAACCAATAACAAAAGTCGAGCCTTCAGTGATCTCAGTATTCGGCTATGTCCCTAGGATAGTGTGGGAGTTTTGACTTTTTTGCAAAAGTGTAGAGAAAGATAAAATATGAGGGTTTTTACTTGTGGTATTATCGACAGAAACCTGGGGTTTAGAGGTTGAGAGAATTGGCCAAAGATGATGAGAAAAATAAGAGATTTGGCTAGGGAAAAATCGGTACAAAAGGAGTCAAGTTTTCGGGATTTCGGGATTTGAGGCAATCGGCTATAGTCTTAAAAATAATGGAAGGAAGGTGGTATAGAGTAGGGTGGCTAAAGGATTCGGCTATGGGGAAAAGAAGAAGAAAAGAATAAGTGGATGAAGAGAAGAGAAAAAGAAAAGAAGAGGAGAATAGTCAAGAAACGGCACCACTTACCACTAATGTTGAGTTTATACTAGCACTAACCCTAGCCGAAATTTGCCCCACTTAAGCATCCCTTGGCCGGCCAACTCTTGCTCTTCAAGAGTCCACCATTCGGCCAACACAGTTCACCCTAATCAGCTCCTAAATCCTCTCCCTGGTTAGCTCCTAAATCCTCTCCCTTATGAGCTCCTAAATCTTCTCCAGACAGACTTTCACTTCAGTTCCACTGCTTACCTTTTCTGTACATAAAAATTAATATCATTAATTTGGTTACCTTGTGACTCGAACCTTAGCCCTCCTTGGTCATCCACACGCCACCTCTAAAGCCCCTAAGTGGCGTCACATGCCATCTTACCACAGGCTTCCTTGTGTCCTCTTTTACCCAGTTAATACTTAAAAGCCCAGTTAACCAGAACCTCTTTTTCCCTATGGATTAAAATCACCTAAAATTTCTGGATTTTAACCTAAGCTTGGGCCTTCTAGAGGCCCCCTATCATAATTAAACCTTCATCAAGCAGACAGAACACAAAATTTTAAATTTTACGAATCATTCACAGAATTCCCGAAAATTGGGGCGTTACATAATGCCTTATATGCTGGCCTATTTTGGTATGGTTATGAGTTGGCTATTTTGGATAGTTGTAAGTTGGTGTATTAATGCTTGAGGAATGGTATATTATGGTATATTTTGTAGATGATGAATTCGTTTGTTTTGGTTGCCTATATATGTGTTGCAATTGTACCAATTTGGTTATTTTGTGTGCATGAGAAAATGGTGACAAATTGGCTTTTCAAATGGCCTATTTTTGTCCACACGGGTAGAGACATGGGCGTGTGTCTCAACCATGTGTGACACATGATCATGCTACATGGCCGTGTGTCCCCTGGGGTACCCTCTCAAATTAAGTCAGTATACCCTACAGTTTTAACACAGCCTAGACACATGGGCGTGTCTACTAGTCGTGTATGGCACACGGGCTAGCATATGGGCATGTGGTCGGTCATGTGACCCAAGTCAGTAACCTCCCTAGTTTTCCCACGGCCATGGCACACGGACGTGTCCTCAGTCGTGTGGTACAAGTCAGTATGTATGCCCTTTTTTCACACAGTCTATGATAGGGGAGTGGCTGGTGGCCGCGTGAGGCACACGTCCTATTCACATGATAGTGTGACCCTTAAATGTTGAAAAATTTTCAAAGTTTCTCAAAGTTTGTAAATGTTATTGGTTTAGTCTCGAACCACTGCTAAGCATGTTTTAAGGTCTTGTAAGACCTTATAAGGGACAATGTGATTGAGATGAATGGACTTTTATTATGATTACATAAATGCATATTAATGATGTGTATTATCCGGTAATGCTTCATAACCCTATTCCAGCGATAGATACGGGTTAGGGGTGTTATATTTAATTGGTATCAGAGCTATGATTTAGTCAACTCTAAGACTAACGTAGCTTGTGAGAGTCTAGCTATACATGCTATATACATAAACTGCGATAGTGTGATGATTCCTGACAGTTAAAATGTGTTTTTATTTAGCAAATGGATCCCGATCGAGTCGTAGCTGATGATGTTGAAAGTAATGCACCCGCTCCTGCTCAAAGGGCATGCCGTCTGATTCTATACTCGTAACTAGTAGCTAAAAGGGTGAGGCTAAGCAAGCCTTCTTCCAAATGATGAGTGAGTGGTTCACAGAATTCGTACGAATGAATCTGACTGCTCAACAACCTCCACCCTCGCCTATTCTTCAACAAGTCTTAGTTGCACCACAAGTGATAGATCTGATTCGATTGAGTAAGCCACCTGTTGATCAAATTTAGAAGCACGGGGCCGAAGAGTTTCGGGCTACAGTTGATGATGACGCTGAGAGGGCTGAGTTTTGGCTCGAGAACAGAATCAAAATATTTGATGAATTGTCCTATATCCTAGATGAATGTGTCAAGTGTGTCGTATCTTTTCTCAGAGTCAATGCATACTATTGGTGGAAAATGTTGATATCTGTAGTTCCGAGGGAACAAATTACCTGGAATTTCTTTCAATCTGAATTCCGAAAGAAATACATAAGTCAACGATTTCTCGATCAGAAACATAAAGAGTTTTTAGAGCTAAAACAAGGCCGAATGACTCATCGAGTACGAAATAGAATTTGTACGGTTAAACAAGTATGCATGGGAATATGTTTCCACTGAAGAGATCATGTGTAAAAGGTTTCTTGATAGATTGAACGAGGATATAAAATTGTTAGTCGGGATTCGTGAATTAAAAAAATTCGTCGTTTTGGTTGAAAGGGCTTGTAAAGCCAAGGATCTCAGCAAAGAAAAGAGAAAAGTAGACTCAGAAGCTAGAGATTTTAGAAAAAGATCAATGAGTAAGCCGTATCAATTTGCATTCGTTTAATCATTCTAATACATCAGTGGGACATTCAAATAGAGATCGAGTAAGACAACAGTCAAGCTTCAAAGCTGCAGCTACTTCGATAGCTAGTGTTGGGAGTGCGAGACCTAACCGACCTGAATGTAAACATTATGGTAAACGACATCCTGGTGATTGTAGATTGAATGATAGGGCTTGTTTTAAATGTAGATCCTTAGATCATTTTATCAGAGATTGCCCAGAGTTAGCTGAAAAAGATAATGTTCAGAGTATGAGGCCAAGTAACACTTCAGTTAGAAGGAGACCATCTCATAATGTTGTAAATATGAGTGGTGGTAGAGGTGTAACACGAGACACTACTGTGAGATCTGATGCTAGAGCACCTGCACGAGCCTACGCTATTCGCACTTTTGAAGAAGTGTCATCTCCAAATGTTATCACTGGTACTTTTACTGTCTATGATACTAAAGTTATTGGATTGATAGATCTAGGATCAACCCATTCATATGTATGTGTGAATTTAGTTTCCAGTAAGACTTTGCCTGTAGAGTCTACTAAATTTTTAAGAAGAGTATCGAACTGCTTAGGTGAGTGTGTGTTGGTTGATAAAGTGTGCAAGAACTATCCATTGATGATTCGGGATAGTTGCTTTCTAACTTCTTTGATGTTGTTGCCATTTGACGAATTTGATATAATTCTGGGTATGGATTGACTAACGCTGCATGATGCTATTGTGAATTGCAAACAAAAGGCAATAGATTTGAGATGTTAGAGTAATGAGATTATCCAAATTGAGTCAGATGATTTGAATGGCTTGCCAGTGGTGATTTCATCGATGTTAGCTCAGAAATATGTGAGAAAGGGTTGTGGAGCTTACTTTGCTTCCGTGCTTGATACGAAAGTGACTAAAAAGAAGATCAAATCAGTACTAATTGTGTGTGAGTATCCAAATGTGTTTCTCAAAGCCTTATCGGGTTTACCACGATCCGAGAGGTTGAGTTTGGCATTGAGTTAATGTTGAGTACAACTCCGATATTGATAGCTCTGTACAGAATGGCTTCGATAGAGTTAAAAGAATTGAAAGCTCAGTTGCAAGAACTAACGGATAGAGGTTTTGCAAGACCGAGTTTCTCACCTTAGGGTGCTCCCATATTGTTTGTGAAAAAGAAAGATGGCACGATGAGAATGTGTATAGACTATTGACAGCTTAATAAAGTGGCAATCAAGAATAAATACCTTTTACCATGGATTGATGATTTGTTTGATCAATTGAAAGGGGCTACAATGTTTTCAAAGATAGATTTGAGATCGGACTATTATCAGTTGCGAGTTAAAAACTCTGAGTGCTAAAAATGGCATTTAGAATGAGGTATGGTCATTATGAATTTTTAGTTATACCTTTCGGACTAACGAATGCACCTACTATTTTTATGGACTTAATGAACCGTATTTTCAGACCGTACTTAGATCGATTTGTTGTTGTGTTCATAGATGATATATTGATATATTCACGAAATGAATCCGAGCATGACGAGCATTTGAGAATTTTATTATAGACTCTACGTGATAAGCAATTGTATGCAAAGTTTAGTAAATGTGAATTCTGGTTACGCGAGGTTGGTTTTCTGGGGCATATTGTGTCAACATCAGGTATTCGAGTCGATCCGAGCAAGATTTCTGCAATAATGGATTGGAAGCCTCCGAGAAATGTATTTGAAGTCTGCAGTTTTCTAGGACTAGCTGGCTATTATAGATGATTTGTGCAAGGCTTTTTGATGATTGCGACTCCGTTGACAATATTGCTTCAGAAAGATGTAAAGTTTGAATGGTCCGAGAAATGTCAGAAAAGTTTTGATCAGCTGAAAGCTCTTTTGATTGAAGCTCCAATAGCCAGAACTGGGTAAAAAGTTTGTAACCTATAATGATGCATTGTTGAATGGTCTGGGTTACGTTTTGATGTAGGAAGGCAAAGTCATAGCTTATGCCTCAAGACAGTTGAAGCCACGTGAAAAGAATTACCCGAATCACAATTTAGAGTTAGCAACCATTGCGTTTGTATTGAAAATTTGGTGCCATTATTTATTCAGTGAAAAATGCCATGTTTATTCAGATCACAAAAGTTTTAAATATCAGATGACTCAAAAAGATTTGAATTTGCGACAGTGGAAATGACTAGAGTTGCTAAAAGATTACGAACTAGTAACTGACTATCATTCGTGAAAAGCAAATGTGGTTGCTGATGCAGTAATCTGAAAATCTTTGTTTGCTCTACATGCAATGAATACTCAGTTGGCTCTATCTGATGACAACTCCATTGTAGCTGAGTTGAAAGAGAGACCGTTAGTTTTACAATAGATTTGTGAAGCTCAAAAAGTTCATACTGAAATATTAGCAAAATGAGCTCAATGTGATTCGAACCTTGATTTAGAGTTTCAAATTAATTCTGATGATTGTTTAAGATTCAGAGGTTGAATATGTGTTCCGAGAAATTTAGAGTTTATTCGGATGATTTTGAATGAAGCACATAGTAGTTGTTTATCATTCACCCGGGAAGTAAAAAGATGTATAACAATTTGAAACAACTCTATTGGTGGCATGGTATGAAGTGTGACATTTCAGAGTTCATTTCTAAATGTTTGATTTGTCAGCAAGTCAAAGCTGAACATCAAGTACCGTTTAGTTTATTACAGCCAATTATGATTCCCGAGTGGAAATGGGATAGAGTAACTATGGATTTTGTTTCGAGTTTGCCCCTATCTCTAAATAAGAATGATGCCATTTGGGTTGTTGTTGACCGGTTGACAAAATCAGCTCATTTCATTCCTGTGCATATAGATTATTCGCTTGACAAGCTTGCTGAGTTGTATATCTCTGAGGTTGTAAGATTACATAGAGTACCTGTTTCTATTGTTGCGGATAGAGATCCGAGATTCACATCGAGTTTTTAGAAGAAACTACTAGATGCACTGGGTACAAAACTACATTTTAGTACTGCATTTCACCCGCAAACAAATGGATAATTCAAGCGAGGTATTCAGATACTTGAGGATATGTTGAGATGTTGAATTCTTGAATTCGAAGGTACGTGGGAAACATATTTGCCGTTGATTGAATTTGCATATAACAATAGTTTTTAGTCGAGCATTAAAATGGCACCTTATGAATCTTTATACGGTTGAAAGTGTCGAACACCATTGTACTGGACTGAGCTTAACAAGAATAAGATTCACGGGGTCGATCTGATTAGAGAAATAGAAGAAAAAGTGAAAGTAATTTGTAATAGTTTGAAAGCAGCGTCAGATCATCAAAAATCATACACAGACTTGAAATAGAAAGATATTGAATTTCAAATCAGGGATAAAGTGTTTTTGAAAGTGTCTCCATGGAAGAAAATACTTCGATTAGGTCGTAAAGGCAAATTGAGTCTTAGATTCATCGGGCCGTATGAGATTATTTAGCGAGTTGGACCAGTGGCTTATTGGCTAGCATTGCCGTTCGAGCTAGAAAAGATTCATAATGTGTTTCACGTATCAATGCCTCAATGATATCGTTCTGATCCTTTGCATGTTATATCCCCGGCCAAAGTTGAGATTCAGTCAGATTTATCCTATAGTGAAGAACTAATCTGAATTCTAGCTCGTGAGATCAAAGAGCTGAGAAATAAAAAGAACAGCATTAGTAAAAGTGTTATGGCATCGAAACGAGATAGAAGAAGCTACGTGGGAACCCAAGGATGCTACAAGAAAGCAATATCCAGACTATTCGCTGGTAAGATTTTCGAGGACCAAAATCCCTAAGGGGGGAGAGTTGTAACAGTCGGGTTTTAGCTAAATCGAAATAGTAGTTTCGGGACCAAAAATTCGAGGTTAGAAAATTATTTTAATATTATTCTTGGTGTTTATAACATGCGATTGTTTATGCGTGAAAATCTCGTGAAATAATTTTATCATTTGAATGTTCAATTCGGTAAAAAGGACTAAATTACGTAAAGCATAAAATTGATGTTCTATTTGTTAAAGCTACTAAATGGATAAGATATTAATTGGTGGGAGTCCTTATGTTATTATTAAACTATTGTTAAGGTTAGTGGACTTTAATGGACATGAAATATGAATTATTAATAGTTTTTCATTAAGGATAATATGGTAAAATGTGAAATAAGTTATTATTAAATAAAATAAACATCACATTTTGTCCATATTCTTATTCATTAACCGAAATTAGAAGAGAAAGTAAGGGTTTATGAGCTTTAACATTTTGGCAACTTGGTAGCTTGATTAGGTAAGCAATTTTGCTCGGTTTTTGATGATTTCTATATTTTTGTGATCATTGCTTCGTGTTCTAGCTAGCCCGTACCCTAATTTTTGAATTTGTTGATGATTTTGTGAATTGCCATTGTTGAATGCTTAAGCTTTGTGAAAGTTGATGATGAATTATGGAAGTTAAATGATAGATTATCAAGTTTTGTTAAGTGATTTTGAGTGAAAATGCCAAAATAGGATTAAATTGTGAAAAGTGCAAATTGAAGGTTTAAATTGTGAAAGAAATATGACATATGGGCTACTGGGGACCTTTAGAGAATTTAGAAAAGCATAGGTTTTGTCAAATTTTGTGTAATTTGCGTTTTTATGAAATAATGACTAAATTGAAAGAAATGTGAAAGTTTAGGGCCAAAGTGCAAATTGGCTAAAATATGTGTTTGTGGACTAAATTGAATGTGTTGATGAATAAAAGAGTTAATTTTGAATGTATATAGATTAAGAACGAAAGAAATCAGATTTAGATCAGGGGGAGTCGAAAGTTATTAAACAGTCGATCCGGCTCCTTTATTCCGACTACGAGGTAAGTTCATATGCAAATAAATGTCTTTAAATTGAATTATATATGTTTAATTGTTGTTGAATTGCTATGAATGTTGAATGAGAAAATACGAGCAAGAATCGATGAAGTTACGATATCCGAAAGTCCTGTACGAACCTTAGGAATAGTATATGATATGAATGTCATGGCATTAAGTTATCAATATGTGATTACATGTAAGACCATGTCTGAGACATTGGCATTGTATTGTGATTACGTGTAAGACCATGTTTGGGACATTGGCATCGTTAATCAGTTTTGTGTATGGTGACACTTTCAGGAATACCTTATCACCGACCTGAAACTCAATCTCTTTCCGTTTCAAATCTGCGTAGGATTTCTGTATATTTGAAGCAGCTTTTAAACTATCACGAATTACCTTTACTTTTTCTCCGGTTTCTCTGACTAAATCGACCCTGTGGATCTAATTCTCTCTGGGTTCAGTCCAATACAACGGTGTCTGACACTTATGACCGTACAATGACTCATAAGGTGCCATTTTGAAACTTGTCTGAAAACTGTTGTTGTAGGCAAATTCTACCAAAGGTAGATATTTTTCCGAACTACCATCGAATTCAAGCACTACAGCAAAACAGGTTTTTCACGACGTTTGAATAAAAAATGCCGCTATATGTCGAGCATTAAAAAAATTCACCAAGACGTCGTCGTTTTATGTTGAGCCTTAGTGGCATTAGCTGTGTTTTTAAAAAAATGCCACTATAGATCGAGCATTAGCGGCGCTTTTTTAAAAACACCACTATAGATCAAGAATTAACAGCGCTTTTTTAAAAACGCCGCTATAGATCGAGCATTAGCGGCGTTTTTTAAAAAACGCCGCTATAGATCGAGCATTAGCGGTGTTTTTAAAAAAGCGTCGCTAATGCTCGATCTATAGTGACGAAAATGCCACAAAAAACATTGTATCTGTTATTATTTAAATGGTTTATTTATATTAATTAAAATACAATTTATTTTTAATTGAATATTTAAATTCTTCAAAAAAAATAATGACACGTAGAAAAAATTTGAAAATAAAAACATATAAAAATATATGTTAAAAATGAAAAAATAAAAATACTATTATTTAAAATAATTTTAAAGCTTTTTGGGTATATGACTGATTGTTTGGCAATTTATATATTAAATAAATTCTTATATAATCGTAGAAGAGATAATATTAATTTTAAAATATTGAATTAATTATCATTATAGTTTAGGGTATATAGTTTAGGGTTTATGGTTTATGAGTTAATATTTTAAGGTTTAGTGTTATGGGTTTAGGGTTTAAGAGTTAGAGTTTAAGGTTTAGGGGTTAGTGGTTAGGGGTTAGGGGTTAGGGGTTAAAGGGTTAGGGGTTAAGGGGATAGGGGGTTATGGTTTTATAGTTTATGAGTTAATATTTTAAGGT
The DNA here is from genome assembly GCF_007990345.1 of Gossypium hirsutum. Classification (NCBI taxonomy): domain Eukaryota; kingdom Viridiplantae; phylum Streptophyta; class Magnoliopsida; order Malvales; family Malvaceae; genus Gossypium; species Gossypium hirsutum. The sequence continues at coordinate 28,947,266 of NC_053435.1, read as the reverse complement.
TTATGGATTATGAGTTTAGGGATTATGGGTTTAAAGTTTAGTGGTTAGGGGTTAGGGGTTAAGGGTTTAGGGTTTAAGGGTTAAAAGGACATGGGCTATGGGTTTAGAGTTTAGGGTTTAAGGGTAGGGGTTAAAGGTTTAGGGTTTAGATTAATTAGTATTATTTAATTTATATATTAAACGATTTCTTATATAATTGTGAAAGAGATAATATTAATCTTAATATATTAAAATTATGATTATAGTTTAAATTATTTAAGAGATAATAGATAAACTTTATATATATTATTAAATATTGACTATCATAAGTTAATTATTATGGCTACCAAATTATAACAAACAAAAATAAATATAAAAACTAAGAGATTAGTGGCTTTTTTTTTTTTTAAAAAGCAGCAAAAAACACTATAGTTTAACGAAAACGGCATCTTTTTCCTTTCTTAAATTTCATCTTCTTGTGTCATGCCTGACACTTAGCCATTTCCCCCAAAACCCCAAAACAAATTTTCCCAAACACTTAGCCATTTTAACAAAACCCCAAAACACATTTCCCCAATTCTTTGCATTTCCCCTAATCCCTAAATTTCCCCTAAAATCCCTAGGCATCTGAAGCTCCTCAGTCGACTTGACCACCTACTCATCGCCATCCTTTGTCGTCTCTGCTGCGTCCCGTCGCCATCGCTCTCCGCTGCCGCAACCAATCGGTAAATTTCGCTTTCTGTAGCTTATATCAAGTCTGTAAAAAAAATGAATTTCAATCACATTATTTTTAAAATGCCTGAAAATATTTCTAAAGCTTCAGGCTTTGGTCTGTGTTGATTCAACTCTGCTTCCCATTTGACTTCTCCTGAATTGAAATTCATTATGTTGCTCCATATTATTTCTCCCCCAAATCTTAATTTTCTCTTTGTTTTTCACTTTTTATGCCAATGAGTTAATTCAGCCGAGTGGGGTTAGGTTAGTCTTAAAAAAATTTCAACTTCGTATTGGGATGAAAAAGAAGAAATTTTAAACACATTCATAAAAAAATCTATTTATTAACTGCATTTTTTGATCAGTTTATTGTAATTAAATTCTGATTTTTTTAATTAAGTTGATATCAAGTAGACACTAAAGAGAATGTAGATAATATAAAGAAAATTTAAAAACCCCGCAGGGATTATTACTAATTTAGTCTAAAGCAAATTAAGGCAGCAGCAGAAGTCTACGTGCACTGTTCCAATTTGTTGTTTGTTTGTTTGCAATAACAAATCCACTATACGCTTTTGTGTATTTAGATTTTTAAATTAGAAAAGCCAACAAAAATATTTACTTTTTCCTAGTTGTTCTTTTTTACTGCATGATACTTGTTTCTTTCATTTCATAAAATGAATTTCTGCTTGTTTTGTTGTGATAAGGTAGAAAAAGAACTTGTTATTTAGTAGTATTGGTGGAACGATTCTAGACATTCAGGTGAAAAGAATGAAAACCAAAAAAAGGATTAAAAAGGTTTAAAGTGAGGAATATTGGGATTCATACTTGGTCAAATTCTTGTAATAGTTTTTAAATATGCTGTCATATTAATTGCCTAATAAGTATAGATTCTTGCTATTAAAAAACGATTCACCTTTATCTCTGATTAAGAAATTTTTGCTATTTCATGCTTTATGCCCTCCTTCTATGCTTCCTTTCGGTATTTCCCATGCACCATGTTCATCTAACGAAAGCACAGAAAACACAACTTGCACTATAGTTTTGTCTATCTTCCTTCTTCACTACAAGTTCCAATAGAGATCTTCCAGTGGCCACACTTGAATCTCCTCTTTTCTTCCATTTTAATCATTGTGGTGTTAGCTGTGAAACTAACTATTTCTCTGTTCAACGTGCAGATTAGTGCTGGTCAATTTTCTTCTCCATTTTGGTTTTGTCCAGAGGAAAATTCATTAATAAAGAAGCTCCTTAATCCCAATCCTAAAATTGTTGAGTATATTCAGCTTAATTTTTTAGTTCTAAGCTTTATCATTTGAATGACATCATTATACATCGTATGAATTGCATTATCTTGTATCTCCATGTCCATGACTACCAAACTTTTTGAAAGCTTTATAAAATGAAAAGTTGTTTTTGTTACTCATTAATTATTTTGTTAAGTTATTTTTTTATGTTTTTATCATAATGATTTGATTTAAAGAAGTGGCGTGTCATTAGTATTGGTGTGTCCTTTCATCATTTAAAGAAGTGGGTTGGCTTTTACAAAAATCATGACCTTCACTTCACTGTCCTTTGATAATAAAACTAATAAGGGCTTTGCCTTCCCTTGAAGGACTTCTTATCTTCCATGAAATGGTTATCAAGTTGCTTAAATCAAATTCCTTTAAGTTGTGTTAGTAGATCATAGTTTTTCTATCATGTTTAGATTATGGCATTACATATTTTGTCTTGACAGACATCATGATCCTGCTATTTTTATTCACTGATTGATCAATTCTGTAACTCAAAAAATATATACATATATATATATATGATCTTGCCAAAGTCAGATATAGCCTTTGGCCAAAGAAATGAGGTAAACTTAATCCAAGGGCAGATGTGTGTTTAGATCTTGAATATGTTTGAGTTATAGAATTCATTGCTGCCAAATATGTCTTGTATAGTTCCAATTTTATCATATCTATCAGTAGTAATGTTGTATCAAGTTCATTCCCCTTTTATTTTCTTTCAACTGCTCTATCAGTTACCACTCGAGATCTAAGAAACCAAATTCAAACTACAAATACTACTCAAATACACAGAAAGCCTAGATAACCAAAAGGTTAGTTAATCTTTTATTTTTTTTATTTTCGTTTTTTTAAATTGTAATGTTAATTTTATCCACATGCTCTTTTCTTATGATTCCTTTTTGTGTCATTGATAATTTTTGTATCAATTTGTTAGCAGCCTTATCAAGTATCAAATGGCTATCTGTTACTTCTTGTACATTGCAGGTTGGTTAAGAATTCATTTTATGTGTGAATGCCTATATGTATGAATGCTTATATCTATCTTTTGGACTTTACACTTAACTGTCCTATCTCTATTCTACCTTGGGTATTCATTGCTTTTTATGTTATAGGTGCAGCTTCATGAACTTTTCTAGAAATACAAGGTGCTTAAACTGTAAAGCAGAGGGTCCAAAGAGGGTTGCTACGGATGATGTTCAAATGAAGAAAGGGGATTGGAACTGCCCAGGGTAAGTTTCTTTTTGGTTTATATTGTTATGAAGCCTTTTTGTTCTTCAAGAATATCCATCTTCAGTATAATTCTATTAAATAGAATTTGTACTGTAGTCCCATATTTTATGATTTGCTAGATGATTTGGCTACATCCATGCTTGTCCTCTTGTTGCAAACTAAGTCTCATGCATATTGTATTAGCATAGATTGTAATAAAACACAATATAAAGTAATGGAAAAAAACAAAGAAATAACATGATGCATAAGAAATATATAAAATATATTAATGAGGATTAGGTAGATAGAAATGCCATCAAGAAGTATGCTTCTTGTGTTGATCATTTGTGATTTGAACTTATTTTTAATGATATGGTGCAGACTGAAAGATCTTTGATATGTGAGGTAAATACCACTTCTTAGCACTAATTAACGTTGTATACATTTGATTAATTAGTTTTTAAAATATATTTGTATAAAGGATTTTAATTTTTTTACTAATTTAAATAATTTTTTTATTTTATATTTGTAAAAGAAATTAGTTATAAAATAAATAAAAATAGAATTTAGTTTGGTTTAGATGATTATAGTTTTCTAACTTACAAAGAGTGAATCAAATTGAAATCAATTTATTTGAATAAATTGAAATTAAATTGAAATAACCAATAAAATCGTCAAATTATAGTTTTCTCCCTCTATCATGCTAAAATTTAATATTTAATCCTTATACTTTGATTTGACATAATTTAATTTCATTGTTAACTGTTAGTTCAATCAGTTAGTATTGTTGACTTTATCAAAATGCTGATTTGAATTTTATTATTAGAATTTATATATTTTAAAAATATAAATTTTAGCATTTTAACTATTAAATTAATTGACTATTGAATTAATTGATTAAATTATATCAAATTAGTTGAATGAGCTCTTTTTCATAATCATTATTGTTAATTTGATGTTTGGATGTTCCATTTTTGGATGTACCATTTTTATTCATCCGAGAAAAAAAGGGTAAAAGGATACTATTTCTTAGGTTTCTTTCATTTTTTTCTTTTCACTTCTTTTTCTCCTACTTGTTGCATGTGCAGGCACATGAAACCACTAAAACTCTATCTCACTTGAAACTTTTTTATACTTTTCAAGGAACATCGGCGCCCGTGTTTCAGTTCTCTTCACATAGTTATTGGATTTCAGCTTGCAAGTGGCACAATACGTCTCCTCTTCATTTACTTTCTTCATCTTATGATGGGAAAGTAATGTTGTGGGATCTAAGAACAACGGTATCGTTTTGTATTCTTTACATTCTCATAATTTAACTATATATTGTTTATTGGATATTGTTTTGATGATTGCTTTTTGTGTGGCAATAGCTCTTTTATGTATTGACTGGTGGCAAATGGAACAGGAAAAACCAACTACACTAGATTGCTGTCCAAGAACAATTTGTAGAAGGCACATAATGACTAGCTCCTACCTCTACGAATGCTTGTGGGAGGCATTGCAGCAGCGAATAAGGATGATATTGATCAACATGCAGTTGACACCGTTTGTGCTCTGAATCCGAATTCAGGTGTGACTTTTAGATATTTTATGTGCAAAAAAGTATTAGAGTGCCTTATGTTTGTATGTTAGTTAAGCAGATTATAGATAGAACCTGCAGTAGGATCAACTAATTAGTTGATCAAAAACTACACCCTGTTTTGTAATCGTCACTTGCATATTTGCATATACTTAATAATAATCTCGTGTCAACTAATTATTATATTTTTTTATTTAATTATTTTGTTTCAACATTTTATTTTTATTTGAATTGAAAGAAGAAAAATACGAATTGCAATTTTGCCTTAGTTAATCAATTTAAATAATCAATGTTGATATTTCACATGGGAATGGATATTCAAATATTATATTTTACATGGTTATGATTTAAGTCCTTATTTCATTTAAGTAACTTCATTATAATATCTTATTTTATTGACATCTTTCTATTTAATCGTATTTTTATTATTTATTTTAGTTTTGATTCTAAATTTTTATTTTTATTTTAATATTTAAGATAACTTGAGTTCTAACTTTTGGATTTTAATTGTATTATTAATATATTATTTTAAATTCTAAATTTAAATTCATTAATTTTTGTATTTAGTTTTAAAGTTAAAATTTTAATAGAAAATTTTTATATTTATATCATGGATATTATTCTTCTCAATATTTTGATAATGAATTTAAATTTTTTTATATTTTTCATGACCTTTATAATATATTATTATTTTTAAATTTCATGAGCTTTAGCGGCGTTTTTGGGAAAAGCGCTGCTAAAGAACATGACATTTAGCGGCGTTTGTCGAGAAAGCGCCACTAAAGGTCATGTTCTTCAGTGGCGTTTTTTCAAATAAACGCCGTAAACTTTGGTGGCGTTATCTATAGCGGCGTTTTTTGCGGCGCTTGTAAAAACGCCGCAAATAGTTTTAGCGGCGCTTGCTAAAGGCCTTAAAAAATGCCGCTAAAAGTTAGTTTTGCTGTAGTGAAGGATACAACACCGGAGCATATCCTCAAGGATCTGAATTACTCACTCAGACTAAACGCTAGTTTGCGGATGAAAAGAGGTACTAAAGTTCAACTTTGTACCTAAAGCTTCTTGCAACTTCTTCCAAAACCACGAAGTGAACCTCGGATCTCTATCCGATATAATCGAGATAGGCACTCCTTGCAATCTAACAATTTAACCAATGTACAACTTAGCTAACTTATCAAGTGAGTAATCGGTACATACCGGAATAAAATGAGTCGACTTCGTTAGTCTATCAACCACAACCCAAATTGCATCTTTCTTTTAATACTCGACCACCAATACAAATTCGGAAATATCTCTTTTCATACTCGGCCACCAATACAATTTCTTTAAGTCATTGTACATTTTCGTACTACCCAGATGAATAGACAAACAACTACTATTTTTCTCATACAAAATCTTTTGAATCAACTTAGTATTTTTAGGAACACAAATCCTATCTCGGAACATCAAGCAACCATCGGAATCAATCCCAAAATCTGATTCAATACTCGACTCACACTGAACTCTCTTGTCTTGCAAATCACTGTCACTTTTCTGAGCTTCATAAATCTCTTGGAGAAACATCGGTCTAGCTCTTAACTCAGCTAGAATAGAACCATCATCTGATAAAGTCAACCGTGTATTCATAGCCCTCAATGCAAACAAGGATTTCCTACTCAAGGCATCGACAACCACGTTCCCCTTTCCCGGATGGTAGTCAATCACTAACTCTTAATCTTTTAACAATTCCAACCATCTCCTTTGCCTCAAATTCAAATCCTTTTGAGTCATTAAGTACTTTAAAATTTTATGATCAGTATAAACATGACATGTCTCACCATACAAATGATGTCTCCAAATCTTCAACGTAAACACAATGGTGGCTAGTTCCAAATCATGTGTCGGATAATTCTTTTTATGTGGTTTCAGTTGCCTCGAGGCATAAGCTATCACCTTTCCTTCTTGCATAAGTACACAACCCAATCCATTCAAGGATGCATCACTATTGATCACAAACTCTGTTCCTAACTTGAGTTGTACCAAAACTGGTGCCTCGGTCAACGGTGCCTTTGATTTCTCAAAACTTTGTTGACACTTTTCAAACCATTCAAACTTGACATCTTTTTGTAGCAATTTTATCATCGGAGTAGCAATCATGGAAAATCCTTTAACAAATCGTATGTAATAACTGGCTAAGCCTAGAAAGCTTCTAACCTTGGACACATTCCTCGGCGTTTCCAATCAACAATTGCTGAAAGTTTACTCGGGTCAACTCGAATACCATCACTCAAAACAATGTGCCCCAAAAATCTGACTTCTCGAAGTGAAAACTCACTTACTAAACTTTGAATACAATTGTTTATCTCTCAAAGTCTGCAAAACAGTTCTCAAGTGCTTGGCGTGCTTGATTTGTAACACCCCTAACCTGTATTTGTCGCTGAAATAGGGTTATGAGGCATTACCAGTCAATCACAGCATAAATCATATATATTTCTCACACATAAATCCATTTATACATAAACATCATCAAAAAATAAACACAATGTCCCTTATAAGGCTCTATGAGACCTTAAAACATGTTTGGATGAGGTTCGGGACTAAATTGATAACATTTAAAAACTTTAAGAAACTTAGAAAATTTTCATGCATACAAGGTTCACATGCCCGTGTGAACTGGCCGTGTGCCTCACACGGCTACCAGACACGCTCGTGTCACAGGTCGTGTGAAAGCAGGGCATACATACTAACTTGCACCACACGGCTGGAGACACGCTCGTATGCCATGGCCTGGGAGAATTAATGGGTATACTGACTTGGGTCACACGGCCAGCCACACGCTCATGTGCCAGCCCGTGTGTCACACACGGCCAAAAGACACGCCCATGTGTCTAGGCCGTGGCAAACCTGTAGGGTATTCTGACTTAATTCGAAGGGCTACCCCAAGGGACACACGACCATGTACCAAGGCCATGTGTCACACACAGTCAAGCCACACGCTCGTGTGCTTGGCCGTGTGGAGTGAAAATAGGCTTGATTGAAGCCACATTTCTCACCCTTTCTCAAGCATACCTAAACCACAACATTTGTACCAATTCAATACATTAATAGGCAACCAAAACATACTATTTCATACAGATTTCATGCCACTTATAAATCATCCTCTTAACTATCAATTCCATAGCCAAAACATACCAAATCAATATGCCAAATCCAATATTACTTTACTAATATCCACATTTAGACATAACCCAAATCATCAAGCATTTACTAAACCAAAATGACATCCAAACATCATCTTAAATTATACCAAAGCTTACCATTTCTCAAACCATAACACATCATTAACAATTTACTAAATACTTATCCATCATCCCGTCAAAATGACCATATCAAGCCTACCAAAACATAAGGCATCATAAATACATTATATATCATATATAAACTCATAACATAGGCCAAATTCAACTTCATCAACAGCACCATTTACAAGCCAAATTACATGGCTAAATTCAAAGTTCAAAACATGTTAAGATGACACTAGCCTATACATGCCATATACCATATATATACATAGCTTCAAAAGTACCAACAAGATGATCAATAGTGTGATGATGTTTCCCGACGATCCCCGAGTTTGAGCTAGCTTTGATAATCTATAAAATAGGGAAAGAACACACAAAGTAAGCTTTAAAATCTTAGTAAGCCATATACAAGTAAAGTTATCATAAGAATATTTGCATATAAATTCAAATATGCTAAGCATAGCTAAACGCATACAAGTTCACAAACCTTTCTCATAGTATACATATTCAATATCATAATTGAATTCATCAACTACTTCCCTTTTTAATACTCATATGAATCTTGTACGTACTGAGTCACTTAAGTCATTCACACATTCTTTCTTTTCTTGACTTTGCCCATTGAACTGTTCGGAATTGTTAAGGATACTCAAAAATCACAATAGCTCGTACAATGCCATATCCTAGTATGTTCTTACATGTTGTCACATATCGATGCCACTGTCCCAGACAGGGTCTTACACGAAATCATATAATGATGCCAATATCCGAGACATGGTCTTACACGTAATTACAATACAATGCCAATGTCCCAGACATGGTCTTACATGTAATCAAATCTCGGTAACCTAATGTCATGGCATTTGTATCCTATACTATTCCTAAGGTTCGTATGGGACTTTTGAATATCGAAACTTCGTCGATTCTTGCTCGTATTTGCTCGCTCAACATTCATAGCAATTCAATGACAATTAAACATTTATAAATCAATTTAAAAGTACTTATTTGCATATGAACTTACCTCGTATATAAAATGATCAGATCAGATTGACTACTCGACAACTTTCGATTTCCCCCGATCTAAATCCAATTTCTTTTGTTCTTGATCTATATACATTCAAAATTAACTCATTTATTCATCAAATCATTCAATTTCATCTAAAATACCTATTTAGGCATTTTTACACTATAGCCCTTAAAGTTCCACATTTATTCAATTTAGTCTTCATTTTACAAAAACAAAAATTACACCATATTTGAAAAAACCCATGCTTTTTCGAATTTACTATAGGTCCCTAGCAGTCTATATTTCACATTTACTTCACATTTCAACCACATAATTTTCACATTTTACAAATTAATCCATTTTTGACATTTTTGTCAAAAATCACTTCATAAAACTTGTATAACTATCAACAATTATTCATTTTCCATCATCAACATTCAAAAACATCAAGCTATCATCAATGAAAACTCACAAATTCATCAACCAATTTAGAAATTAGGGTACGGGCTAGTTAAAACACGAAGCAACAATATCAAAAACGTAAAAATTATCAAAAACTGAGCAAAGAACATACCTTAATCAATGAATATGCTAGCCAAATATCAAAGTGCTAAAATGGCTTCTTTTTCTTTCTCAATTTCGGTTAAGGAAGACAAAGATGGACTAAATTTGGCTTTAGTTTTATTTTAATTATCCTTTATTTTTAAAATTACTAAAATACCCTTAATTAAAACATTAATCAAACTTATAATGGATGACCATTTATGTCATAATCCACTAATTATGGTCTAATCATATCATAAGGAGCTCACATTTAATAAATCATAGCAATTAAACACTTTTAACTTATAACATGCTACTTTTGCATTGTACACAATTTAGTCCTTTCATCAAATTAAGCACTCAAACGCTAAAATTATTTTAGGAAATTTTCACACATATATAATCACATGCTATAAACATCAAAATAGTATTAAAATAGTTTTCTGACCTCGGACTTGTGGTTCCGTAACCACTATTCTGATTTAGCTAAAACCAAGTTGTTACACGATTTCATCACAAGAATAAATCAAAATATCATCGATAAACACAACCATAAATTTATCCAAGTATGGCCTAAAAATCCAATTCATTAAGTCCATAAACACGATGGGGGTATTCGTTAAACCAAAAGGCATAACAAGAAATTCATAGTGACCATACCTTGTCCGAAATGCAGTTTTCGACACATCAGACTCCTTAACTCTCAACTAGTGGTAACCGGCTCGCAAATCAATCTTGGAAAATACCATTGCTCATTTCAATTGGTCAAAAAAATTGTCGGTCCCCGGCAAGGGATACTTATTCTTTATGGTTACATTATTAAGCTTTCGGTAGTCAATGAAAAGTCTCATAGAGCTATCTTTCTTTTTCACAAATAATACTGGTGCATCCCACGGAGAAAAACTAGGTCTCGCAAAACCTTTATCTGTCAACTCTTGCAATTGAGCTTTTAACTCCTTTAATTTGATCAGAACCATTCTGTACAGGGCAATCAAAATAGGTGCAGTACCAGGGACTAACTCAATACCAAATTCAACTTCTCTAATTGAAGGTAACCCGGGCAATTGTTTCGAAAACACATCCGAATACTCACATACTATTGGCACTGACTCAATCTTTAACTCAGACACTTTGATATTCAACACAAAGACAAGATAAGATTCGCACCCTTTTCTCATATACCCCTGAGCAGTTATAAAAGAGATCACAACTGACAACCTATCCTATTTATCTAATTCAACCCAAAAAATATCACCACTTTCACGTTTCAACTCAATAATTTTTCTTCCACAATTTATTACCACATCATGATTGGTCAATCAATCCATGCCTAGAATTAAATCAAATTCATCAAATGGAAAAAGCATAAGATGAGCTGGAAAACAATGACCTCTAATCATCAAAGGACAATTCTTACATATTTTGTCAACTAACACATACTTTCCTAGAGGGTTTGACACTTTTATCACAAATTCTGTAGACTCAACAGACATATTCATACTAGATACCAATTCCATACAAACATACGAATGGGTTGATCCCAGATCAATCAAAGCAACAACATGAGCATCATAGAGAGAAAAAGTACCCGTAATCACATCAGGAGATGAAGCCTCTTCGTGAGCGCGAATAGCATATGTCCTTGCAGGTACTGTACCCTCGGATCTCACGACTAGATCTTTAGGTGGATTCTTGCTACTCGCTCCATTTCCCGAATTTCTCTGTGGTCTCCCTCTAGAAGTAATATTATTAGATCTCGCACTCTGAAATTTCTCTTTTTCAGCCATCTCAGGGCAATCTCTAATGAAATGATATTGGGAACCACACTTGAAACAAGTTTGATCATTCACTCAGCACTCACCGTGGTGACGTCTACCGCAATGTGGACATTCAGCTCTACTAGGACAAGCATTTCCCACACTCACTATCGAAGTGGTCTGAGCCTTATGACTCGAATACTGTTTCCCATGGTTTCTAGTCGAAAACCCAACTGAAGCACTTGATCAAGTATTAAACTCTCTCAGTTTCTTAGATAAGGACTGAAATGACTTATCATCTGTCTCTTCTTTGAGTCTCGAGACTCAAACTCAGCTTTTCTTTTCTCTTTAGTCAACTCTTCGGCCTTACAAGCTCTCTCTACAAGCATAACAAATTATTTCAGTTCAAGAATGCCAACTAATAATTGGATGTCTTCGTTCAGCCCATCTTCAAATCTCTTACACATAATGGCTTCAGTCAAAACACATTCTCGAGCGTATTTGCTCAACCTCACAAACTCATGCTCATACTCCATTACCGTCATTCGACCCTATTTTAACTTTAGAAATTCCTTTCATTTCTGATCGGTAAACCTCTGGCTAATGTACTTTTTACGAAACTCTTCTTGGAAAAATTCCTAATTAACTCTCCCCCTTAGCACAACCGACACAAGGGTGTTCCACCACTGATAAGCCAAGTCTCTTAGGAATGATATAACATATTTTATGCAGTCTTTAGGTGTGCATGATAAGTCATCAAACACCCTGATGGTATTCTAGAGCCAGAACTCTGCCTTTTCGGGATCATCATCTATACCAGCTCGGAACTCTTTAGCTCATTATTTTTGAATCTTATCAACTAGAGGTCTATTCAATCTCATGAAGTCCATACCTTTAGGGGCTACTAGAATAGGCTGAAGAATAGTTGGGGGTAGAGGGGGTTGAGCATTCCGGTTCATTCGAATGAGCTCCGTATACCATGCGTCCATCATATGGAGAAAGGCTTCCCTACCTCCTTCTCCTTAACTAATTGTAAAGGGTCTACTATCAGATGACACTGGCCATTGAGCGGGAGCCGACACATTATTTTTGACTTCATTCGCCATAGCTCGATCGGGATCCATTACTATATGAAAACATAATTTAAAAGGTCAGGGGTCGTCACACTATCATAATTCATTCATGGCATGTATAGCTAGACTCGTATACACGCTGTGTTAGTTCGAGAATAGACTAAACCGTAGCTCTGATACCACTAAATGAAACACCCTTTACTTGTATTCGACGCTAGGACAGGGTTTGAGGCGTTACCAGACTAAAAACATAAACATTCATACAAAACTGAGCCATAAAATTTCGTCCAAATTAAAACATTCATTAACATGCATATTGTCCCTTATACGAGCCTACGAGGAGCAAAATATACATTGGGTGTGATTCAGGACTAAATCGAGAACTTTCAAAAGTTTTACAACACTTAGAAAAATTTTCTTGATTTGGAGGGTCACATGCCCGTGTGGGTAGGCGGTGTGGTCACACACATGCCCGTGTGGCTTAGGACACACTTGTGTCCTCAGCCTATGTAACTCTTTGTTTATGATGTCATCAACATAATACGGTCAAATGGCCAAGTCAAATGCCCGTGTGCTAGGCTGTGTGGCGAATTCAATTTTCATGAATAAGGTGCAGGCTTCACATGGCCAGGGCACACGCCCATGTCCCAAGGCCGTGTCTCTCACACGGTCGAGACATACAGCCATGTCTCGTGCCTATGTGTTTACTACTGGGCATTTTGTTTCTTAAAACTAAGGTTTAGGGGACACACGGCCGGATCACAGACCCATGGGGCTGACCGTGTGTCACACACGGCCTAGACACATGCCCGTGTGTCTACCTGTGTGGACAAATTTGAGTCTATTTTCCAAGCAAATTGCCACCCTTATTTGCACAAACACATACAAAACTTCAAAGGCATTTAACATGCATTATTAAGTACTTAGACATCATCAAATAGTCATGTTCATGGTAACACCATATCAACTTATACCTGCTCATGTCACCATACCTTGTTAACCCAATCTTACCAAACCACATGCAATAAGTAGCATCGATTTAATCCATTTTACACATTCATATCTTAGTTAGCATCAAACTAATCAAATCCCAATTAAATCATCAAGCATTCATAACCACAACATACCTCATCACATACACACAACCATCATCCACATCACAATTGCATAAGCATATGCATGCATGAATAAACAGGCTTACAACCCAATAATTAATATAAGCCATATCTCATGGCCATATACAAAATAAATCATCAAGTCATTATTAGCCAACACATTGGGCCAAATTAATATGACACATAAACAAAAAGACCAAGTCCCATATACATGCCATATTCAAAATATCAAAACTAATTATACCCAAATGACTAAGTTGATAGTGTGATCGATGCTCTGATGACTTCCGATACTCGAACTAGCTTGGCAACACTATAAGGAATGAAAAGGAAAGGGTAAGCTTTAAGCTTAGTAAGTTTGCATGTAAATAATAAACAACATTAAACATGACATGACATACACATAGCACATTATAAATTTGCACATAATCATCAAATGATCATAGGCATATCTTACTTATTTGCATCCTTACTGATAATGCATCATGAGCCGAGCTTTTTTTCATGAGTTTTGTGTATGTACCTGTACCACTTCATAAGTAATCACAGCCTTTCACATAATTAGCCGAACCTTTAAATTACCCGTTGAACCACTTGGAATGCTAAAGGATACTTGGGAAATCTCGTACACATAGTAAGATGCCAATGCCATATCCTAGATATGGTCTTACATAGGATCACATATATCGATGCCGATAGCCCAACTATGGTCTTATACGATGTCCCGTATCGATGCCATATCCCAGACATGGTCTTACATGAAATCACATATCGATGGCATATCCCAAATATGGTCTTACACGAAATCACACATAACCCTAATGTCATGACATTTGTATCCTATCTATTCCTAAGGTTCATTCGAGAATTTTATCACATCGAATCTTCGTCGAGCATATTCATAATAATGATTAAACAAATCATACAATATCAAATAATAAATGCATAATATAAAGTTGCATTATTTACACACGAACTTACCTCGGTACAAAATATAGACATCTAATTCGATATAGTCTAAAATATTGTTCTTTCCCCGGTCTAAGTTCAGACTCCGTTTTTCTTGATCTATAATAGCAAATTTAGCTTATTTAATCATCACATTGTTCAAACTAGTCGAAAAACCACACTTTAGCAAAATTACAATTTTCCCCCTAAATTTTCACATATTTACAAATTAGTCCCTAGGCTGGTAAAAAGAAATGTACTCATTTTCTTTGTTACCCAAGCCTAGCCGAACCTATATCATGCTTATACTAGCCCACATTTTCATCAAGTCACATTTCTACTACTCATTTTTACAACTTTTACAAATAAGTGTTTTTAGGCGTTTTCATGAAAAACCACTTAGAAAAAGATGTTTATCACACATCAAACTTTCATATTCATCCATTAAACATCAAAATACATGCATGTCACACATGGGTAAGTTTTTGAACATGAACCCTGGCTCCAAATAAATGTAGAAATAGCTAGATCGGTTGATGAAAACTTCAAAAATGCAAAGAACATTAAAAACGGGGCTAGGGTGCACTTACTATCAAGCTTGGAAAGTGAAGAAATCCTAGCTATGGAGAGCTTCAAAGTTTCAGGCCTAGCTTGAAGAATATAACCAAATTTTTCTTCATTTTTCCCTTTTTAATCTTTTAATTATTAAAGGACCAAAATGCCCTTTTTACTAAACTTTTAATTTTTACCTATCTGTGCCTATTTTTGTCCATAAAATTAGAAATTTGGAAAAATTGATATTTAAGGACCTCTAATTAATAATCCATGACAATTTCATGCTTAAAGCTTCTAAAACTCACATTTTGAAACTTTTGCAATTTAGTCCTAAATGTCAAATTGGACACTTTATCAATAAAATTTCTTCATGAAATTTTCACACAATCATGAAAACATATCATAGAACTCAACCTATTCGTAAAATAATAATTTTTACTTCAAATTTGTGGTCTAGAAACCACTATTTTGACTAGGCCCAAAATCGGGATGTTACACTGACATTATTATTCCGAGTGGTTCATTTGGGTATGCCAACGATGAGAATAAGCATGAAATTATTGCAAGATGGTACAGGTATGTACATAAAATTTATGAGTACTAAATTTGCGGAATGATGAATTTAAAGTAAATTTGTGATGGAAAGAATTATGGTTATGAGATTATGGTAAATTTTATCGTTTTATATTATATTATTTGAATGTTAAATGTATGGTAAGATTTGCTTATTATTTCATATGAGCTTACTAAGTTATATAGCTTACTTCATTTTACTTTGCCTATTTTATAGTGTCAACGAGCTAGCTCAGATTGGAGATCGTCGGAGATCGCATCACACTATCAAACTATCATTTTGGGTATTGATAATCTTAAACATTTAAGTATATGGCAGGTATAGGGACTTGGTCATTTTGTTATATGTGTCAATACAAATTTGGCCAAATGTGTTGGATTATATTTGTTTAAGGTGATTTGATATTTAGCCATGTAATTGACTTATTTTAGTTAAATTGGTTGTAAGCTTAAGTATATTTGTACAGGTGCAAATATCTCCTTTATGATGTGGTCTATATATGATTGGTGAATGGTTTAATGTGACTTAATGGTTTTGTTGTTGAATAGTTGAGATTGGCTTATTGGTATTGTAACATCTCGATTTTGTGCCTAGTCGGAACAGTGGTTTTGAGACTACAAATCCGACGTAAGAAAATTAATTTTTATTATATTTTTATGGTCTAAAATTCTATGGAATTTTTTTTTGAAAATTTCATTTGGAAATTTTGACGTTTGGGCTCTCAATTTAGTCAAACGGACTAAATCGTAAAAAGTGCAAAAGTTGAGTTCTACATGCTAGAGCTGTCCAATTGTTATGAAATTTTAAATTGGATGTCCTTAATTGGTAATTAGACCATTGGATAATTTGTTGGACAAAAATGGACATGAACTGGGTGAAATAGAATATTTTTAAGTTAGGGGCATTTTTATCATTTAATAATTAAAATGAATTAAAAACAAAATTAAAAGCCAATTTTTGTCCATCTTCAACCCCATGGTCGAAACTTGCATGGAGAAGACATAGCTAGGGTTTTTCAAGCTTCCAAGCTCGATTGTTAGTCTGTTCTAGCCCCCTTTTTAATGATTTTTACGTTTTTGAAATCCTCGTAACAAGATCTACCTATTTCTACCATTTATTTGAGTTATGATGAAGGTCTAGGGTTTGACCCATGTTATAAATTTGTTCATTTTGATGTTTAAAGGTAGATTATGCATGTTTATGGTTGGAGAAACAACTTTTACTAAGTAGTTTTTGTTGAAAACGCTAAAAAAGACTAAGTTGTAAAAGTTATAATATTTGTCATAAAAGTGTAATTTAGCAGAAATTGTGGGCTGCTATAGTTATGAAAAGGGTTCGGCTAGGCCTACAGAGTGAGAAAATTGAATAAAATTCATTTTACCTAAGGGCAAAAGTGTTATTTTGATAAAGTTTAGGGGCAAAAATGTAATTTTTCCAAAATATGATTTTTTGGATCACATTAAATAATGTGACTAGTAATTGGACTAAATATGATATTATAGATCAAGGAAAATGAGGATTGGACCTAGATCGGGTGAAAAATGGAAAATCGACGGTTAGGTTCCTTTTTGCTATTTTGGTGCCGAGGTAAGTTCATGTGATTTAATAAACATGTTATTCATGTTATTATTGTTATACATGAAATATATCTTGCTATGATTGTATTGATTTGATGTCAATGAAAATTTGATGGAAAATGACATTTTAAATGAAATGAGTAAGTTTGTATGTAAATAATATATCATTTTTACTTATATTAAAATATTTTGTTATTATATCAGATATGGTTGTATATTGAATGGTTAATTGATGTAAATTATGAATTGAAATTGATTATGGATGAATTGGTATAATGTTGAAAAGTGAGGAGTTTCCTGGTTAGACCTTCGAAATAGAATAGATACGAATGATCCGTTGTAAGATCACATGTGTAGTACTATGTGCAGGCTACTGTGTGTTTAAAACGGTTTTTTGGTCGCGTGTGTAGTACTAAGTGCAGGTTACTACGTGTACCAGATGGTTAGGTCGCATGTATAGTACTAAGTGCAGGCTACTATGCGTACCCGATAGCTTCGATCACATGTGTGGTACTAAGTGTAGGCCACTATGTGGAAGAGACGGTTTTGGTCACAAATGTAGTATGAAGTGCAGGCTACTCTGTGCACTAAATAGCTTCAGTTACAAGGGTGATAATATGTACAGGCCTCCGAGTATCTGTTATTATTCCGATGAGTTCAATGGGAAATTGACTAAGTGAAAATACATGTGATCATGTAATGACTAGTGTAATTGAATATGACTATATGATGAAAAAGTGCAGGTATATGTGTGTAAAAACTTATGAGCAATGTGCTCGATATTTGAGCGAACTTTCGGTAAGATGGAATAGAGTAAGTGAGATTATGTAAGAGTGAAATTGTAATAAAATAGTTTTGGACAACAACAATTATGTGACTTTGAAAAATCACCAAAAATGGTAGAAATAGAATTAGAGGTTTAATAAGATATGATATTAAATCTTAGTGAGTCTATTTTCACATAAAATAAACAGTGAAAGCAAAAGAATTTCATATTATTTGATATTTGAATTTTTGTGAGATAGGGTTAGAATGATTTTAGAATCCCCTATTCTGACTTTGGAAAATTATTAAAAATTGTATAAAAATAATTATGGGTTATAATTTGTATGCTTAAAATTATTAATGAGTTTATTTTCAAGAGAAATAGACAAGAACATTATCCGAGTTCTGTACCATGAGATAATTAATTCTTAGTGAAGAGAATTCAGAAAGTTAGACAGCGAAACAGGGGTGATTTTAAAGAATAAACTGTACTTATTGGCTAAACCAAAAATTATTAAAATTTTATGATAGAAATATATATGAGTCTAGTTTCTTGGAAAATTAACATATCTTAATTTAGAATTCTATATCTCCATATATAAATAATTTAATGACTGTGAATCGAGAAAACAACTTGACTAGACTTTGAACAAATAGAAAGAATCTGTAAATATCATGTTAATACATTGCTTATTATTTTTCATGCGAGCTTACTAAGCGTAAAGATTGCTCCCTCCTTTCCATTTCCTTAATTTTCTCAGGTCGACTCGGGGTTGGAGATCGTTGGAGGCAGTATCACACTATCAAGCCAATACCTTTGGAATATTGTTACATATATTTGAATTATCAAGTGAGTGGCATGTATAGGGACCTAGTTTTATAACACGTGTTATTATAATTTGGCCAAATGTATTGGCCTATATTGAGCTATTGATTATGGCTTCTAAATCTAGCTATTCATGTTATGTCTAATAATTGTGATGTGAATATGTTTGTTTGCCATGCATGGTTGGTAATATGTCATGTGTGTTGAATGTATGTTTTATGACCAATCGAGGTGGTCATGACCATGAATTGAATGTGTCTTAATAAAAGGTGTTTAATCACTAAAATGTTGCTATAAATTGTGATTATGACATGAATAAAATTGTAAGGGGTTATGGGTCACATAAAGGCTTGGAAAATAGCCTAAGAGTCAACTATACGGGGTGAGACATAATCGTGTGTATTAACCGTGTAAGGGACACAGTCTGGTGACACGGTCGTGTGACCCTGTTTCATGAGAAAACGATTTCTAAGTTTTCCCAAAATTTTCCAACGTTCTCGGTTTAGTCTCGAACTCTTTTTAAAGTGTGTTTTGGGCTTCGTAGACCCAAATAAAAGACTATGTGCATGTGATTGAATGTTTCAAAATATGAATGAAATTTTATAGCTCGATTTTATGAAATTGTGTATGTTTAAGTCTGGTAATGCCTCAATCCTGTCCCGACATCGGATACGAGTAAGGGGTGTTACAGGTATGCTAGGAAATCTGTGAAGAATTATGCATGATAAAAGTATTTGTGTTGGTACTTGTGGATGTGAGTTGGTATGATTTGGTTTGGTAGAAAAAGATGTTGTAGGTATGTAATGTGTGATAATGAAATGATATGGTCTATCCTTGATTATGGATGTTTTGGTTGCCTAAGTATACCATGATCTATGCCATTGAACTTGTGTGTGTATAGGTGTAAATGAGGGTCATAAATGGCTTGATAAATATCCTTTATTTTGTCCACACAGGAGGACACACGGGTGTGTGTGTGTGACACATGGCCTGTCCCAGGGCATGTGTTCTAGCCGTGTGTCCCCTGCCCTTAATTTTGATTAACAAAATGCTCAGAATTGAGCACACGGGCGTGTGTCTCATCCGTGTGAGGGACACGGCCTCAAGCATAGGCGTGTGTCCCGACCATGTGAAGTTTGCATCTATTTTTTGAAAATTAAATTAACCACACAGCTTACCACACGGGCGTGTGACTTGGCCGTGTGAGCTCAATTTGTTAATGCTTTGCAAAACAGAGAGTTACACGGGTTAGGGTCACGGGCGTGTGTGACCACACGACTTGCCCACACGGGTGTGTCCCAAACCACACGGGTGTCTGACCCCTGTACATTGCAAAAATTTTCTAAGTTTTGTAAAAATTTCCTGAGTTATCGGTTTAGTCCCGAACCACTTCCAAAGCATGTTTTGGGCCTCATAGGCTCGTATTAGAGACTTTATGATTTAACACAAATGGTTTTAATTTGGATGCAAATTTTTGACTCAGAATTGTATGTTTGCTTGCGATGTAAGTCTGGTAAAGCCTCGTATCCTGTTTCGATGTTAGATACAGGTAAGGGGTGTTACAAAATGCATATTTCACTAAGTAAAAGATTTCTAAAGAACTTAATTTGGTTTTCAAACTCGTGAAAGATTGAGTTGCCATAGAATGTTTTCCGAACACTATTAAGCATGAGAAAAATAAACTAAGTTGAATAGTGTAATTATCCTAACATATTTATGTTATTGATTGTTGAATTTTTCCTTTTTGCTACTAAACCCATCTCATACATTTCATTTAATACTTTGAATTTAGATTAAATTGCATTAGGGATCATCTTGCATTTAGATAATTTAATTTGGCTTAAACACCATCACTCAAAATATTGTGTTTTTATTACGAAATTGTTAACTGTAATTTTACAATTACTTGATTAACATACAAAGTCCCTATGGAGATGATAACTCTTTTACTTGATAATGACAATGTACAATTTTATAAACCTAAGCGTTATAAGTTTTTGCCGCCGTTGTCAGGGACTATTGCTTTAATCATTTTTGTGAAATTATTCTTTACAGTTTGGTTTTTATTTTTATCTAACTCTTAAATTTGCTGATTTATTATTTATTATTTATTTTTTGTGATTTATTTTTCAGGTATTTATGAGCATAGATCGAATAATCGATTTATTACCTGTAGACCCTAAAATCGAGTGGACATTTAGACAAAGAAGACGCGAAAGATAAGCTCAAAAACAAGTCGAGATGGACCTTGGAAATAAGAATGATGGACAAGGTAATGGATCCAATCATGTGTACAATCCAATCCTTATTATTGATGATAGGGATCGTGCCATAAGACGGTACACTGTGCCCCTTTTCAACGAGTTAAATCTGGGAATCAGGAGACTGAAAATTGAGGCACACAAATTTGAATTGAAACTAGTGATGCTTCAAATGCTCTAAACGATGGGCCAGATTAGTGGAATTCCCACCTAATATCCACACCTTCACCTTCGATTATTCATGAAGATGAGTAATTCTTTTAAGATAGTTGGTGTGACTAAAGATGCATTGATGTTGAAGTTGTTTCTATACTCGTTGCGAGATCGAGCACATGCATGACTTAGTTCATTGCCCACAAGTTCAATATCTACATGAAAAGAATTAGCAGAAAGATTTTTGGTTATGTATTTTCCACCAAGAAAAAATGCTAAGTTGCGAAATGAGATAACCATTTTTTCACAATTGGATGATGAATCCTTGTACGAGGCGTAGGAAAGATTTAAGGAATTACTTTGTAAGTGTCCTCATCATGGGATTCCATATTGCATCCAGTTGGAGACATTTTATAATGGTTTCAACGCGCACACAAGATTGATGGTAGATGCTTCTATGAATGGAGCTCTCTTGTCGAAGTCTTATAATGAGGCTTATGAGATCATTGAGAGGATCACTAGAAAAAACTATCAATGACCAACAAATCGAGCAACTTCTGGAAGACAAGTAGTCGAAGTGTATGAAGTGGACACACTGACATCACTCTCAGCTAAATTATCTTCTATTTTTTCAATGTTGAAATAGTTTACCGCTAGTGGTTCTAATAATTTTGTAGCCCAGTCACCAAGTTAGTTTGATGTTGTTTCCAGTGTATATTATGGGATGGCCATTATTTCGATAATTATCCATCAAATCCTGAGTCAATTTATTACACAGAAAATCAACACCAAAATAGAAGTAGACAATAACCATAGTCCAACTTCTACAATCCGTCATGGTGCAACCATCCAATCTTTTCTTGGAGCAACCAAGGAAATGAACCGAACAACACTTATATGCAACATAAACCTAACTAATCATGAAGGTTCAATCAAGAAGCTCCAAAACCACCTTAAATTGAGTTATCTAACAGTTTGGAGAACTTGTTAAAGGCGTACATGGCGAAGAATGATGCCTTAATCCAAAGCCAAGTAGCAACACTAAAGAATTTGGAGAACCAAATGGGTCAATTAGATATAGAGTTTTGTAACTAGCCATGAGGAATCTTGCTGAGTGATACAAAAAATCCATAAAATTTAGGTAATGAACATTGCAAGGTAGTAGCTTTACGAAGTGGTAAGACTTCAGAGCCCAAGACAATTGTGATTGAAGAAGAACGCCTTGAGAAGGAGGAAAGTCTACCAACAGTTGAAATTCCTACACCAGTAGAGCCAAAACTTACAAAGTCTGATGAGGTAAAAATCTAACCCAGTAAAATCTGAAAAGCTAACATCTTCTTTAGATGCATATTTATCTCATCTGAAAGTTTTTTGATTCAACCCGAAGTTCCAACACCTTCATATCATTAAAAGTTCCAACCAAATAAGTAGAAATAGGAGGTGCAATTAAAGAAGTTTTTGGATGTTCTAAAGCAACTGCACATCAACATCCTGTTGGTAGAGGCTTTAGAGCAAATGCCAAATTACGTGAAGTTCATGAAGACATTCTGTCAAAGAAGAAAAGACTCAGTGAGTATGAGACTGTCACTTTAACAAAAGAGTGCAGTGCGTTCTTACAGAAGAAGCTACTTTTAAAACTGATAGACCCTGGAAGTTTTGCCATACCCTATAATATTGGAGAGTCTTACTATGGTAAAACTTTGTGCAACTTAGGAGCGAGCATCAACTTTATGCCCAAATCTATTTTCAAGTTGTTGGGAATGGGTGAAGTAAGACCACTACTGTGACACTTTAGTTGGCGAATTGATCTTTAGCATACCTCGAAAGAGAGATCGAGGATGTTTTGGTAAGAGTAGATAAGTTTATTTTTCCTGTTAATTTCGATTATCTTAGGGAGACCTTGCTTAGCTACAGGAAGAAAGTTGATAGACATATCGAAAAGCAAACTCACCATGAGAGTTCAAGATGATTAGGTAACATTTAATGTTTTTAAAATGATGAAGTTTCCTGATTCGACAGAGGAATGTTCAATGATGGAAGAGTTAGAACATTTAGTTTCTATGGAATGGGAGAACAATTTTGAAGACCAATTGGAGAGCACCTTAGGGTTTGAACCATTGGAAGATGAAGAAGGTAATGAAAATATGGCTTTGATGGAAGCCAATCTAACGAGCTATGTTGAACCAACATAGTTTGAACCGCTAGATTTGAAAGTCCTGGAGTTTGTGCAACCAAAGTTGTTAGTCAAGGAACCACCCAAACTCGAACTTAAGGTACTTCCTTTCCATTTGAAATACATTTATTTGGGTAACTATTCTACTTTGCCTATGATTGTTTCAGTGGAATTAACACCAATAAGAGTAATTTATTGCTGTTTTAAAGAAATTCAAAAAGGCAATTGGTTGGACTATAACTCATTTGAGTTATAAGCCCTCTCTTTTGTATACACAAGATTATCCTAGAGGAGAGTGGAAGAGCTAGAATCGATGGGAAATTGAGACTCAATCCAATCATGAAAGAGGTAGTTCAAAAGGAAGTGATCAAATGGTTAGATGCGAGAATTATCTACCCCATCTCAGATAGTTCATGGGTAAGTCTGGTACAGTGTGTACCGAAGAAAGAAGAAATCACGATTGTTGAGAATGAATGATATGAGTTAATTCTGGAGAGAATTCCCATGGGTTGGAGAATCTGTATTTATTATAGAAAATTGAACAAAGCCACTTGGAAGGATAATTTCCTGTTGACTTTTATGGATCAGATGTCAAATTGACTGACAAGTAACAAATATTACTGTTTCTTAGATAAATATTCGGGAAACAACCAAATAGTTGTAGCCCCGAAAGACCAACACAGAACCACTTTTACTTGCTCGTACGGTACATTTGGTTTTAGGAAAATGCCTTTCGATTTGTGTAATGGACTTGCCACATCTGAGCAATGTATGATGGCAATATTTAGTAATATGGTTAAAAATTTTGTTGAGGTTTTCATGGATGATTTTTCTATTTTTGGTAATACTTACGATGTTTGTTTGAGTAACTTGGCTAAGGTACTGAAAAGATACGAAGAGACAAATCATATCCTTAACAAAGAGAAATGCCATTTTATGGTTAAGGGATTGTCTTAGGACACAAAATTTCTAGAAATGGGGTTGAAGTTGACAAAGCAAAAGTCGATGTAATTGAGAAATTATCACCACTAATTACTATGAAAGGATTTTGGAGTTTCATAGGCCATGCTGGCTTTTACGGAAGGTTTATAAAAGATTTTTCAAAAATTTCTAAGTCTTTGTGTATGCTGTTAGAGAAAGACACTATTTTTTATTTTAACAAAACATGTTTAGAAGCTTTTGAAAAGTTGAAAAATCAGTTAATCTCAGCCCTAATAAGTGTTACACTTGATTGGAACTCACCTTTTGAGTTAATATGTGAGAAAAATGATTTTGTTGTTGGAGTTATAATGGGTCAAAGAAGGAACAAAGCATTTCACGTTATCTACTATGTAAGCAGAACTTGGACAGGAGCCTAGTTTAACTATACAATAACTAAAAAAGAACTCTGTGCTATAGTTTTTGCTTTTGAAAAGTTCCATTCTTATCTCATAGGTACGAAAGCCATAATATTTACTAACCATGCGACCATTAAATACTTATTCACAAAGAAATATGCTAAACTGAGGCTAATTCAATGGATACTCTTACTCCAAGAATTTGACCTTGAGATCCAAGATAGAGAAGGTGTTGAGAATCAAGTAGCAGATCATCTATCGAGGTTGGAACAAAACGAGGTAACTCATTCACTTTTTCTAGTTAATGAGAATTTTCCAGATGGACATATTTTCGAGGTAAGCCAAATTCATTATGTAACAACCCAATTTCAGTGATGTTAGAAACAGTGGTTTCGGGACCGCAATTTTGATGAGTAAATTTTTATTTTATTATTTATTTAATGTTTACAGGATTATATTAAGGTCGTATTAAAATTTCCTTAAGAAATTTTGATGTTTAAATGGTGAATTAGGTAAAAAGGATTAGATAGTAAAAAGTGTAAAAGTTGAGTTCTATTTGCTAAAGGGGTCTACTGACTATGAAATCTTAATCTAAAGGACTTGAATGGTAAATATGACATTTAATGAGATAGTGGATGTGTATGGCATGTTTTATTGAAATTTTGATAATTTTAAAGGTTAAAATGGTAACTGAACAAATAAAACCTAAATTAATTAAAACAAAATTTGGTATCATATTCTTCAATTGTTATTTCCACCGAAAATTGAAGAGAAAAACTTCTATTTTTGTGGCTGAAGGTTCGGCTAGTTCAAATTCTTGCATGATTAAGATAAACCATGTTGGAAATTAGATCGAGAAAAAGCTAAAGCTTCGGATTAGTTTGATCTTACTTCTACTCCCTAGTTATCGAGGTAAGTTCGTATGAACTGTAATCGTTTTAATGTTATCTAAATTTAATAGTTACTAAGTTGTTTTAATATAAATGAATCAATATATGAATGTGTACATGCTATGATGAACTGACGGATATCGAGTTCTTGGTTGAACCTTAAGAATTCTTAGGATACAAATGACATGTCATTAAGGATTCCAAGTTCCAGGTCCTGGTCTTGAATGTCCTACCGATGGCTGAGATCCTGCATTTGTTGCAGATTCTCTACAGCTCGTGTGAGTAGCATTGTTACCTTACATTCGGACCTACAACTCATGTGAGTAGGCCCATTTCACAGCTCATGTGAGCATTGATGTAAAGTAAAGGTTAAGGTTATATGTAAAGGCACACTTCGTGTGACCTTTCCTGAGTATCCAATGTAATTCTAGATGGTTCAATGGGTATGAAAAGGGAACGAAACAATGAGTATGCAAATGGATTGAATCATAACTTTGCAAATGGATTGAATCATAACTTTATGAGAGGAATTACGAACTTAATGATGTTAGTACATATGGAAATCTACTTATCTTATGGTTAATTTCATTTATATCATGGGATAACATACTAACATATGAGTTGGTGATGTTGTTTAGGCTTTTACTAAACTTATGGTATTGCTGAAGAATTATGTTTAATCTCTAAATTATATAAACGACATGGTTAGTTATGTTTTAGTTTATATGAGCTTACTAAGCAATTGTTGCTTACGTAGTTGTTTTCCTTTGTTTTATAGATCATCGAAAGCTCGATTTGGTTGGAAGCTCGTTGGAGATCTATCACACTATCCAACAATCATTTTGGTAGTTTTTGAACATTTTGGCCAAGGTTAATAATGACATTTATAGGTCATTTTGAATGGTATTTAGTGAATGAGTAATTGATATTTTGGTATGTTTGTGCTTTGAAGTTATGTATGGTTGATGGATTTGTAATGTTTGTTAAGTCATGTCATCTTGACCACTTTGAGGTAATTGAAAGGCATGGTGCATTGGTATGCTTGTGATGGCTTAAGAATGGTCAATTGTGATATGTGTTGGTAACTATTTGAACTAGGTTCTTATGGTTGAAATAAGATAATGTTGATTCATTTTGTATGTAATATTGTGGTATATTTGTGCTGCCTTTGAATGGCATATTGGTTAGGTGATTAAGAATGTAACACCCCAAACCCACCCAGACGTTATGGCCGAATCTGACGTGCCACATTGAAGTTAAAAACCCACGTTTCGCTTTAGTGTTTTAATAAACCGTCTTTTGTTAAGGCTTAACCAAGTGAATGGAAGCTGTGCACTAGGTAGGTATCCAAAAACAGAGGACGTGAGCCATGAAAGCTGCTTAAGTACCAAGCTCTTCGATTGGATCCAATCTTAGACGTGCCCATAACCATTTCCACACTTTGTTAACCGAGTTGAAATTCATTTGGGTAGATATCTTTGATAAACCGATTAATCGTGTTGTTACGTTATTTTGAAAAAGAGTATCATTTTGAAAACGCGCCCTAAGTCTAGCCCATTTGAATTATTATCTGAAAAATTAAGAGTTATTGAAAATAAAATAATCCCAGAAAAAAATGAAGTTAAAATGGCCTTATTACAACCCAAAAATAAATAGTAATTAAGATGAACTAACGAAAACCAGTTACTTATTTTAAAGTCCAAAAGTGTTCACCGTGGCCACTCTGAATCCCCTCCGGCTCCAAGACTCCACATCAAGGCTCACCTACAAGGTTAAGGTAGGGGGTGAGTTTGGAAACTCAGTGTGCAACAAGCCCCTTTTAGAGCCCAAGACAATATCAGCATACTGGGCCTAAGCCCATAATCAGTCTCAACATATACTGGGCCGAAGCCTTTCGTTAAACGATTACTGGGCCGAAGCCTTTTCATAATTCATATCACTGGGCCGAAGCCTTTACTGTAAACGGTATGACCCATAGGCCCATTTCAATAACACATGTAATATCAATGAACATATGCAAGCCCATTTGGGGAGACTACTCAACCCACCATCCGCTACTCTCCACCCGTACCAACCAAGCTCTCCATGTGGGGCATAACTCAACCCAACCAACCAAACTCTCTACTGCCAGCATAGCTGCTTTATCATATAACTGGAGGCCTAGCCTCTTTTAATAACTGGGGCAAAGCCCTTTTGATAAACTGGGGCAAAGCCCTTTTCGGTAAACTGGGGCAAAGCCCTTTTGCACTTCCTCCATTCATATAAAACCCAACCCATGCATATATGAATATATCATGGCATATCATGTGCATATCATGGCATATCATGTATAAAACAGTATCACATGCATCTTAATTATAACATATCCCTAGGGGTATATTGGTCATTTTTACCTA
This sequence comes from Gossypium hirsutum, assembly GCF_007990345.1. Taxonomy (NCBI): domain Eukaryota; kingdom Viridiplantae; phylum Streptophyta; class Magnoliopsida; order Malvales; family Malvaceae; genus Gossypium; species Gossypium hirsutum. The sequence continues at coordinate 28,919,272 of NC_053435.1, read as the reverse complement.
GGGCAGAATGGTCATTTTCATATTATAGGGGTTACCTCATTATTTTATCATTTATTAGGGTTTTCCATGCTCATTATAAACTATCAACAATTTCAAGTGTTTAAACAGTGCTTCTAGCCCATTCTAGCAAAACCGAGTCATTGGGCCAAAACCCCTAATGGGCCTTACATAGCCAATCTAGTCCTCTAGGCCCATTTAGCCTATACTCCATAACAGTATTAACTGTCTTAACGCGCAATTTAATAGGATTCCATTTTCTACCAAATTTAACCAAATGGGCCCGGAAGCCCATTGGGCCCAATATTAGCCCCTCGAGGCCCAACTTACCGTGATGCAAAAAATCGTGCCCTTACCTGTTCCAACGATCCCGATCATCAAACTTAGTGTATCTAACCAACCTATGAGCTTTCGCATGCTCACAAGTCTTCAAAATGCCAGAATTTCGGCATTTCGGCTTTTCGGCATATATCGAGTTAAGCTACGAAAGAGGGTTCGTTGCACACCTGTTTTGTGACGTTCACTAGCAAAGTCTCCCACGCCAACCTACAATTGACCATCACCATACTTAGTGTACAAATCATGCTTATCAAACCCAAAATCCACCTTACCATATTCGGCCAAAGAACCCGCTAATGGCCATAGATCACTTACCTTCACCGAGTCCGATACTCGATCATTATCCAAATCGATACCCCACGCCTTGCTGCTCCTCCAAAGTTATCTACTCTACTATACAAACCATAAGAATCAAATGAAAAAGCCCAATAAGGCCTATATCTCAAATCAGAAACCTCCCTAAACTATAAGAGGGTTTCGACTTTTATCAACAGTTACTACTGAATCAATTTAGAGTGCGAATACTTACCACAATCTTCCTTTGTACCACTTAGAGTTCGAAAGAAGAAGGAATTGGCCACTAAAAAGTGAAGAGAAAAGAAGGTTGCTGGTCAACAATGGAATCGGCACAACCAAGCTTCACAGGTCTCTGCTTTTGTGGCTTTTCGAAAAAAGTGAAGATAAGAAAGGGAGTAGTAGATGAAGCGAAAGGGAATAATGGACTGGTTTCGAAAAAGAAAGAGAGAAAGATGAATGGGAAGGGTGGCAGTTTCGGTTACAGAAGAAAATAAAAAGAAAAGAATGGTTCTACGGTGTTCAAATAGAGGAAAATCGGCACAACTATAGCCTAATGCCAAAAATACTACCCTCAAATTCCCCCTAGCCGATTTCTCCTCCCTAATCCCCCCTATTCGGCCAACTCTAATCCCTCTTTCAAATCCCTAAAATATTTCCCCTTATCACTCCTTAATCCATGCATTTGACTGATTCAAACTCTCTCCAACAGAGTTCCATTCTACTTCAAACTTCTGCATGGTCAAGGCATAAAAATAACATCACATTTGTCATCATAGAGAATCGAACCTTGGGTCTCCCCAGCCACTTACACGCCACTTTTTTAGCTCCCTAGTGGCATCACTTAGCCACTTTGCCAGGGCTCCTTTGTGTTACATTTTACCCACAACTTAATAAAGCCACCTATCCAAAGCCCCTAACTCACTAAGTCCAAAGTTCAAAAATTCTTCCGAGTTTTGATCATCACATGGGCCTTGCATAAGCCCATCTACATATTTCAACTATGAATTTTCACTACCAAATACCAAATTTTAAAAACTTAACCTAATTCTCAGAAATTATGAAAAACCCAAAAATCAGGATGTTACAACTCTACCCTCCTTAAAGAAATTTCGGCCTCGAAATTTTACCTGATTCAAACATTTGAGGATATTGTTGATGCATTGCGTCCTCAGACTCCCAAGTAGCCTCTTCTTTGTCATGGTTTCTTCAAAGTGCCTTCACCAATGGGACTGACTTCCTTCTCAATACCTTGACGTCATGATCAAGTATTTACACAGGTTCTTCTTCGAAGGTCGAATCCGGCTGTACTTCGATTTCTGCAACTGGCACGATATGAGTTGGGTCAGAATAGTATCGCCTTAACATGGACACATGAAAAACATCGTGAATACGATCCGGTTCCTGAGGTCACTCTAGCTGATAAGCCACTGGCCTTATCCGCTTAAGGACTCAATAAGGCCCAATGAACCGTGGACTCAACTTGCCGTTCTTACCAAACCTCAATATCTTTTTCCAAGGTGAAACTTTCAAAAAGACCACGTCCCCTACAACATATTCAATATCCTTATGCCTCAGACCGGTATAAGACTTTTGTTGATCAGCTGCCTCCTTTAACCGATTCCTGATCACCTTAACCTTGTCTTCAGTATCTGCTACCAACTTTGGGCCAAGTACTTGCCTTTCCCCCAACTCTGCCCAACAAGTAGGCGAACGACACCTTCACCCATACAGTGCCTCGTAAGGAGCCATCTGAATACTTGCTTGGTAACTGTTGTTAGACGCGAACTCCGCCAACGGCAAGTAATCCTCCCAACTGCCCCTAAAGTCGATAACACAACCCCTCAACATATCTTATAGACTCTAAATGACCTTTTCTGATTGCCCATCGGACTGAGGGTGAAAAGCCGTACTAAAATCCAATCGCGTTCCCAACGCCTCATGCAACTTCTGGCAAAACTGAAATGTAAACCTTGGGTCTCAGTCAGAAATTATCGATACTGGCACCCCATGCAACCGCTCTATCTCTGCCACATACAACTTGGCCAACTTCTGAAGTGAGTAATCAGTTCGGACATGTATGAAATGGGCAGATTTCGTCAACCTATCCACAATCACCCAAACTGAGTCCTTCTTGGAAGGTGTCAATAGCAAACTACTTAGAAAATCCATAGTTACCCTTTCCCACTTCCAAAGTGGGATCTTTACTGGCTGTAACAATCTTGAAGGTAGTTGATGCTCAGCTTTTACTTGCTGACACATCAAACATTTTCCCACAAATTTGGTCACTTCTCACTTAAGCCCAGGCCACCAATATAGCTCTCGCAAGTCTCGATACAACTTACTCCCCCTGGATGCATAGCACAAGGTCCACTATGTGCCTCTTTTAAAATCATCAATCTCAAGTCAGAGTCCTTCGGCATACAAATTCTTCCTCGAAAATAAAGAACCCCATCATTATTTACTCCAAAGTCTGGATTCTCCCCCTTCTCAACTTGCTAAAACCGAGAAACCAACGACTCATCCACCAACTGCTGCTTCTTAATCTGCTCCACCCAAGTGGGTTTCACTTGTAACTCTGCCAATAAGCTTCCATCGTCATATAAGCTTAAACGAGCAAACATTGCCTTCAATTCTGCCACAGTCCTTCGACTTAACGCATCAGCCACGACATTTGCCTTACCTGGATGGTACTCAATCGAACAGTCATAGTCCTTTAACAACTCTATCCACCTTCGCTGTCTAAGATTCAGCTCCTTTTGAGTCAGCAAGTACTTAAGACTCTTGTGAACCGTATAGATAATGCATCTCTCCCCATACAAGTAGTGCCTCCATATCTTAAGCACAAAAATCACTGCTGCCAACTCTAAGTCATGAGTAGGATAGTTCACCTCATGAGGCTTAAGCTGTCGTGACGCATAAGCGACCACTTTACCCTCTTGTATCAACACGCAGCCCAAACCTACATGTGACGCGTCACTGTACATAGTGAAATCCTTACCAGAATCTGGCTGAATCAATATTGGCATTTCTGTCAGAACCTTCTTTAACTTCTTAAAAGCCTCTTGCTGCCTATTTGTCCAAACAAATGGTGCTCCCTTCCTTAGAAGTTTAGTTAACGGTGCTGCCAACACAAAAAATCCTTCCACAAATCTTCTATAAGAGCCTGCCAAACCCAGAAAACTTCGAATTTCTGTTACTGACCTCGATGGCTTCCACTCCAGAATTGTCGCAATCTTTCGACGGTCTACCTTGATCCCTTCAGCAGACACAACATGCCCCAAGAAAGTTACTTCCTTCAACCAAAACTCGCACTTACTGAACTTTGCATAGAGTTGCTTTTCCTTTAACACTTGCAGCACAACACGAAGATGTTCATCATGCTTCTCTTCCATTTCCGAGTACACTAAGATATCATCGATAAAAACAACTACGAACTGATCCAAGTATGGCTGAAACACCCGATTCATTAAATCCATGAATGCTGCCGGTACATTAGTCAAACCAAAGGGCATAACCAGAAACTCGTAATGACCATATCGAGTTCTGAATGTTGTCTTATGAATATCCACTTCTTTGATTCTCAACTGATGATATCCTAACCGAAGGTCAATCTCAGTAAATACCGAAGCTCTTTTCAGCTGGTCGAACAGATCGTCGATTCTGGGCGAAGGATACTTGTTCTTGATCCTCAGCTTGTTCAACTGCCGATAATCAATACACATCCGCATGGTCCCATCTTTCTTCTTTATGAACAACACTGGTGCGCCCCACGGAGAAATACTTGGTCATATAAACCCTCTATCCAACAGTTCCTGAATCTGATCTTTTAGTTCCACCAACTCCTTTGGTGCCATCCTATAAGGCGCAATGGACAGTGGAGCTGTTCCAGGTAACAAGTTGATTCCGAACTCGACTTCTCTATTCGGAGGTAATCCAGGAAGTTTTTCCGGAAATACATCTTGAAATTCTTTGATGGTCCTAACCGACCCCACAGTTATCCCCTCAGGTTTAGCTTGACTCACAAATGCTAAGAACGCCTCACAACCTTTTCGAATCCACTTCTCAGCCCTTAAGGCTGAGACAACATTGGACAAATAGTTCATTCGCTCCCCTATGACCATTATCTCCTCATTCTTGGCAGTTCTTAGCACCATTCTCTTAGCAGCACAATCCAACGTCGCCCTATGCTTAGTTAGCCAGTCTATTCCCAAAATAAGATCAAAATCCCCAAATGGCAGCTCCATCAAATCTCCTACAAATATCTTATCTTTGTCTCCAAAGGCACCGCCCTAAAGAGTTTATCTACCTTAACCGAGTGTCCTAAAGGGCTTATCACCGATATCCCACTCACAGTCTCCTCAGGAAGCACACCCAATACCTCAAATACATCACAAGAAACATACGAGTGAGTGGAACCCACATCAATCAAAACAGTGTAAGGCGTGCTATGAATGAAGAACGTACCGGTTATAACATTAGGAGCGTCACCCTCCTCACGACGCCGTGTAGCATAAACCAATGCCGGCTATCGAACTTCAGCATTTCCAGCACCCCTGTCAGGTGCCCCACGTCCACGTCCATTACCATTACCACCTCTACGTTGGCCACGGCCTCCCTATGGTGGTGGTCCTCCTCGCTGTGGTTGGACACCTCTTTGCTCCGCAGCTAGATCCTGGGCTGCTCTCCGAGGACACTCTCTGAACTTATGTTCCTTTGACCCACATCGAAAACATGCTCCAGTTCGTTTCCAGCACTCCCCTATATGTACTCTACCACAGTCTCTGCAAGCCTGCGGTCTAAAGGTATTCACTGGAACTGTTCGGACTGGTTCCTCCATTCTAGCTCTTTTAGCATTCCTATTTGCAACACTTGGGGGTCCAGGATCCCTCCTAAATCTGGGTCGATCCTTCTCACGATTCTGCCGTTCAGTTCGTTTTACTTCCTCGGCTATCTTAGCCTTTTCTACCAACGCAGCAAAATCACGCTCCCTCTGTGGAGCTATCAGTACCCTAAGTTTATCACGGAGGCCATCCTCAAATCGAACACTGCACTCATATTCGGTCGCAAGTATCTCGCTAGCATATCGACTCAGCCTCAAAAATTCTGCCTCGTACTGTGCAACAGTCTTATTTCCTTGTGCGAAATTCAAAAATTCCATTCGACGGGCATCCACATAACTAGCTCCAACATACCTCCCTTTAAAAGCAGTCTTGAATAGCTCCCAGGTTACTCATTCGATCGGGGCACTCTCCCTTACAATGATCCACCACCGATATGCCTCATCTCGCAGCAATAACACAGCCCCTTTCAACTTTTTCTCCACAGAGCAATCTAGGTCGTCCATAATTCACTCTATTGCCTCTAGCCAATATTCAGCCACAGTTGGGGCTACTCTAGATACGCCCTTAAAAACCTCTGCTCTATTAGCCCGGAGTCGCTCAGAAATGGATCCCCTATTTACTGTCCCAGTGCTAGCTCCAACAACCCTTTCTAAAACCCTTAACATTGCTTGGGACAAAGCATCATCCCCCGCAGCCTGATAATATGACCCAGTCTCAGTCGCCTGTGGCACGAATGCCTCCTTAGCTGGCCTATGCCCTGAGGATGAAGATTTAGCTTGCACCCTTCCGCGACCACGTCCGCGGCCTCGTCCACGAGTTCCTCTTGTACTCATATCGAATTATCTAATTATGAATTTTATGACATTAGTTTAATATTTCAATTGTTTATTACGAGATGTCTTATGGAAATATAGCAGTTTAAGGATTGTTTTCGCAACGTCGTAGTCTAGCTACAGTCTCATTTCTACTGTTTTACAGTTCTACCCTATCTAAAGTATCTTAGCAGGGTCGCAGTTCTTATCCACAGCATTATACCAATATCACATAATGTAAAAGAAAGTATACTTATAGACTTGGTACCGGGGATTCAGTGTGCCACCTTTTTCTTCCAAACCATTTAAAACAAAAAAAAAACATGTATTTGGTCACGAAAATAGAAATTTCCTAAAAATTGAAAAAATACCTTTGTTTTGAAATTCTTGATTTAAAACCCGTTTAGAAACCCACAGCCGAGTTGTTCCAATCGGGCTCTGATACCACTAAATGTAACACCCCAAACCCGGCCCAAACGTTATGGCCGAATCCGACGTGCCACATTGAAGTTAAGAACCCACGTTTCGCTTTAGTGTTTTAATAAACCGTCTTTTGTTAAGGCTTAACCAAGTGAATGGAAGCTGTGCACTAGGTAGGTATCCAAAAACAGAGGAGGTGAGCCATGAAGGCTGCTTAAGTACCAAGCTCTTCGATTGGATTCAATCTTAGACATGCCCACGACCATTGCCACACTTTGTTAACCGAGTTGAAATTCATTTGGGTAGATATCTTTGATAAACCGATTAATCGTGTTGTTATGTTTTTTGAAAACGAGTATCATTTTGAAAACGCGCCCTAGGTCTAGCCCATTTGAATTATTATCCGAAAAATTTAGAGTTATTGAAAATAAAATAATCCCAGAAAAAAAATGAAGTTAAAATGGCCTTATTACAACCCAAAAATAAATAGTAATTAAGATGAACTAACGAAAATCACTTACTTATTTTAAAGTCCAAAAGTGTTCACCGTGGCCACTCTGAATCCCCTCCAGCTCCAAGTCCCCACATCAAGGCTCACCTGCAAGGTTAAGGAAGGGGGTGAGTTTGGAAACTCAGTGTGCAACAAGCCCCTTTCAAAGCCTAAAACAATATCAGCATACTGGGCCTAAGCCCATAATCAGTCTCAACATATACTGGGCCAAAGCCTTTCGTTAAACGATTACTGGGCCGAAGCCTTTTCATAATTCATATCACTGGGCCGAAGCCTTTACTGTAAATGATATGGCCCATAGGCCCATTTCAATAACATATGCAATATCAATGAACATATGCAAGCCCATTTGGGGAGACTACTCAACCCACCATCCGCTACTCTCCACCTGTACCAACCAAGCTCTCCATGTGGGGAATAACTCAACCCACCCAACCAAACTCTCCACTGGCAGCATAGCTGCTTTATCATATAACTGAAGGCCTAGCCTCTTTTAATAACTAGGGCAAAGCCCTTTTTGATAAACTGGGGCAAAGCCCTTTTCGGTAAACTGGGGCAAAGCCCTTTTGCACTTCTTCCATTCATATAAAACCCAACCCATGCATATATGAATATATCATGGCATATCATGTGCATATCATGGCATATCATGTATAAAACAGTATCACATGCATCTTAATTATACCATATCCCTAGGGGTATATTGGTCATTTTTACCAAGGGTAAAATGGTAATTTTCACATTATAGGGGTTACCTCATTATTTTATCATTTATTAGGGTTTTCCATGCTCATTATTAACTATCAACAATTTCAAGTGTTTAAACAGCGCTTCTAGCCCATTCTAGCAAAACCGAGTCATTGGGCCAAACCCTTAATGGGCCTTACATAGCCAATCTAGTCCTCTAGGCCCATTTAGCCTATACTCCATAACAGTATTAACTGTCTTAAAGTGCAATTTAATAGGATTGCATTTTTTTACCAAATTTAACCAAATGGGCCCGGAAGCCCATTAGGCCCGATTTCAGCCCCTCGAGGCCCAACTTACCGTGATGCAGAAAATCGTGCCCTTACCTGTTCCAACGATCCCGATCATCAAACTTAGTGTATCTAACCAACCTATGAGCTTTCGCATGCTCACAAGTCCTCGAAATGCCAGAATTTCGGCATTTTAGCTTTTCGGCATATATCGAGTTAAGCTACAAAAGAGGGTTCATTACACACCTGTTTTGTGACGTTCACTAGCAAAGTCTCCCACGCCAACCTACAATTAACCATCACCATAATTTGTGTACAAATCATGCTTATCAAACCCAAGATCCACCTTACCATATTCGGCCAAAGAACCCCCTAATGGCCATAGATCACTTACCTTCACCGAGTCCGATGCTCGATCCAAGTTATCCAAATCGATACCCCATGCCTTGCTGCTCCTCCAAAGTTATCTACTCCGCTATAAAAACCATAAGAATCAAATGAAAAAGCCCAATAAGGCCTATATCTCAAATTGGAAACCTCCCTAAACTATAAGGGGGTTTGGGCTTTTGTCAACAGTTACTATTGAATCAGTTTAGAGTGCAAATACTTACCACAGTATTCCTTTGTACCACTTAGAGTTCGACAGAAGAAGGAATTGGCCACCAAAAAGTGAAGAGAAAAGAAGGTTGCTGGTCAACCATGGAATCGGCACAACCAAGCTTCACAGGTTTCGGCTTTTGTGGCTTTTCGGCAAAAGTGAAGATAAGAAAGGGAGTAGTAGATGAAGCGAAAGGGAATAATGTACTGGTTTTGAAAAAGAAAAGAGAGAAAGATGAATGGGAAGGGTGGCAATTTCGGTTACAGAAGAAAATAACAAGAAAATAATTGTTCTACGGTGTTCAAACAGAGGAAAATCGGCACAACTATAGCCTAATGCCAAAAATACTACCCTCAAATTCCCCCTAGCCGATTTCTCCTCCCTAATCCCCCCTATTCGGCCAACTCTAATCCCTCTTTCAAATCCCTAAAATCTCTCCCCTTATCACTCCTTAATCCATGCGTTTGACCGATTCAAACTCTCTCCAACAGAGTTCCATTTTGCTTCAAACTTCTGTATGCTCAAGGCATAAAAATAACATCACATTTGCCATCATAGAGAATTGAACCTTGGCTCTCCCCAGCCACTTACACGCCACCTTTTTAGCTCCTTAGTGGCATCACTTAGCCACTTTGCCAGGGCTCCTTTGTGTTACATTTTACCCACAACTTAATAAAGCCACCTATCCAAAGCCCCTAACTCCCTAAGTCCAAAGTTCAAAAATTCTTCCAGTTTTGATCATCACATGGGCCTTCCATAAGCCCATCTACATATTCCAACTATGACTTTTCACTACCAAATACCAAAATTTGAAAACTTAACCTAATTCTCGGAAATTATGAAAAACCCAAAAATCAGGATGTTACAAAGAATGTTTAAATGGCATGTTTATGTATGTTTGAATGGTATTTGAACTGTAACACCCCTAATATGTATCTGTCGCTGTAACACGATTACAGAGCATTACTAGAGTTTTCAAATCAAATGAACATAAATTCTAAACATTTTAAACCATATCAATATTCATATTAAAATCAATCCAATTCATACATATCATCCCTCATAAGAGCCCCTGAAGCCCTAAATACGCATTAGAAACATGTCGGGACTAAATTGAAAACTTAAAGAATTATATAGAAAATAGTGAAAATTTTCAACACTGTAAGGGTCACACGGCCATGTAACTCGCACGAGAAAGAGATACTGTAACAGCCCGTACCCGAAACCGTTGCCGGAGTCGAACACGAGGTGCTAACGGACTTAACTCCTTACTTAAACAGCTCATACAATTCATTTTTAAAATTTCCAGACGAGCCGGCTAACTGCATCACAGTCACTCTAAAAATCATATCTCGAGTTCCAAAACTCGAAATCCAATTCCGTAAATTTTTCCTGAAACTAGACTCATACATATATTTACTAATGTTTTTATAGAATTTTTGGTCAGGCCAATTAGTACAGTTTATTAGTTAAAGTCTCCCCTGTTTCAGGGTTTGACTACTCTGACCTTCATGCATTACGACTTATATATCTCCATGTACACGGCTTCAATACTTATGCCGTTTGTTTCTAATGAAACTAGACTGAAAAAGGAATCTGTAAATATAAAGCATGACTTCTAATTATCTCTGGTTAATTTATGGTGAATTTCCAAATTCAGAATAGGGGATCTAGAAATCGCTCTGGCTCTTTTTCACGAAAACTTAAACATCTTATAAAATACGGCTCATATGGTCGTTTCGTTTCTTTCATATGAAAATAGACTCATCAAGATTTGGTTACATAATTTATTCATTATTTAATTCCATTTATACTATTTTTAGTGATTTTTCAAATTCACATCACTGCTGCTGTCAGCATCTATTTTAAGGTAAATTTTACCTATTTCATAGTTTTCCATGAATCAACTAGTAATTTGACATACATTATTTCCAAGTATAATCACGATTAGCCATGACATACGTAGCACCAATAGGACCATGATTGGCCATTCCAATGGCTAATCATTATCAAGCATTTCCACACCACTTAATAACCATACCATAAGACCATATATACAAAATGATCATAATGTTATACTCAAAATATACAAGCCATTTTCGCATGGCTATACGAATATACATTACCAAAGGATACTTAATTAACAACAAGAGTCAGCCCTATACATGCCATTATCAAGTTCAACTGAAGAGTACCAAAAAGTGGCTTAGATAGTGTGGATGACTTCGACTTTGACACCTCCGAGTCCGATAGCTGACGAACAAAATCTATAATACAGAGAATTTAAGCAACAGAGTAAGCGTTTCGATGCTTAGTAAGTTTAGAAGTAAAGAACTCATTTGAAACAAAAACACAAAAGAAATAGCATTCATAAGGATAAATAAACGCCTATGCACAAGATCACGTATTCGTTTTAATTTACACTTTTATCAATAGGTTTATACATTCGAAGTCAAACTTAACTAAATTTCATTTGATTCAATTTCATGTAGCTCGAGTGAGCTATAGACTTCATATAATCCTAAGAAATGGCCGGAAGAGCATTATTCGATTTCGTAATCACAACTGACACTGTACCAAATTTTTTTTTCCAATGTATATACGATCCATACATGGTCATATTAGGGATTATGAGCACATTAATTGGAATTATTACGACAGAGTCGCACCTTTCCAAACATAAATACCTTCGGAATTTGGCTCGGATGTAACAACCAGCACAAATGCCTTCGGGACTTAACCCGGTTATAATAACCCTCACGAATGCCTTCGGGACTTAACCCGGTAATAATAACCCGTACGAATGCCTTCGGGACTTAACCCGGTTATATTTTTTTTCCAGCTCATAGCCTGCGGACCTTTAGTCCGGATAGATTCTATCAATATACATATCATCATTCACATTTCAACTCCAAAGTTATACTCAAATTCACATGTTCATAACACCATTACAGCTTAACTCCAAATGATCCTCACTATGAATCACATACCCACATTAATTAATGAACAATTTTATTCAAGTGCCAACCAAAAATTTTGATTCATTTACCATATTCTTATAGGCATCTTTAATTATGTATACTAGAAGAGCCTACTTAAAAACTTACCTCGGTATATTGAAACGGTAGTAGATTGGCTACTCTATTGTCTTCTCTTTTCCCCTATCCGACTTCGATCCTCCTTGCTCTTTAGCTTAATAAATACAAATAGATTTGTTTAATATCTTAACCCATATTGTTTACTCATAATTCACATTCGGCAATCACATAACAATTTCAATATGTATTAATATTTATAATTATGCCATGGTTCAAACTTCATACTTATTTGTAACTGAAAATGGTAAGAACTCATCAAGCCACGATAGTCACTTATAACTCAACTCAAAATGATTTTATAACCCTAGTAACCGATCATTCATCTTATACTAGTTTCGCATACATAAGCAAAACTCACATAGTTTACTTCGTTTTCTTATACACTAGTGTAGCCAATGCGATTATTACCAAATAGATCATATGTGTATAACACTACTCATTTACATATACATTACCAATCAACATTCTCACTCCTTAGCTAATGCCGATTATCTATATAAGTCCTAATCATCTTCTTTGCATGTAACAACTTTCCAATTCAACTTAATGGAATAAAAAAAATATACATTAAGATCTAAGACCGAATTTTGAAATTTCCATAATCGGCACTTGCTATAAAACAATTAAGTCACAATCAATTAATATTACCTAGCTTATACCTAGATTAATAATAATCATCTAAATTATTTAAAGCGTTCAACACCACTCATCTTTATAAACACATATTCGGCAAGGAAGAAAAATTGATAATTTAACAACCTTAGCTTAGCATATAATTTGCTTATAACACATTTTTAAGCATTTTTTTTCATCAACTCAAAACACACTCATCACTCACAATAACTAAGTTCATATTCGGCAATGGCCTCTAATATAATGACCGATTCTTCTCACTTAGCATCTAGTGTACACACATGATCATTTGTTTGATTCAAACACCTATCCACCAAAATTCATCCAAGTTAACAAGAACAACAACCACATTCTTTATTATTTACCATGACCGAAAACCATATTCATTCACCAAATATCAAAAATTTAACATGGGTCTAATAAGGAACTTAGTAATTTACTAGAATTTAACTAAAATTTCAAGAATTAACCAAAACTTCTTACCTTAATTAAGACTAGGATGACCGAATGATGTTCCTCCCCTAAACTTCTTTCACATTCGGTTCTTCAAGAAACAAAGATGAACACTTTGTTTTTATCACCCATGTTCTCTTTATTCTTTTATTATTACTCAATAAATAAAAGCCATTTAATTAACATATTGATAATAGAAAATATATATATTATTTATTAACTAGCAACATGGCCGGCCACCAACAATAAAATGGGCAATTTGACATGCAAAACCATTCCTTTTAGTACCTTTATTATAAACCACTTTTAAAAATTACCCATCATCTTTCACATTTTTCACACATAAGTCCTATTTACAATTTCATATTCAATTGTCAAAATTAAAGCATAAAACCTTCATATATGCATGTGCACACACAATAAACATGGAATATGACATTTAATTATTTTTCTGTGTCTCGGTTTTGTGGTCCCGAAACCACTTCCCGACTAGGGTCAAAATAGGGCTGTCATAGATACGCCTGTCTTTTAGGTCGTATGGGCATTCGATGTAGGGACACACAGCCGTGTCATAGCTTGTGTTCGTGCCTGTGTAACTCACTAATTCAGGTCACACGGCCGTGTCACTTGGCCGTGTGTCACACACGGCTGAGACACATACCCGTGTGGACGAAAATTGGTCATTTTACTAGATATTTTTCTCACCCATCTAGGTATGTACCTACAACAAAAAATGCACATATATACAAGCCATAACAAGGCACCAAAATCATGCATAATCAAGCTATACACATATGGTATAATCACATATAACCAACATGCCCAAAGGTACCTCAATTGACAACATTAAAACATTTAAATCCATGTACTCAATTTAGCCAAAATAATCAATTAACTTCCAACAATATTTTTATCAATACATACCATAAAATTTACTTACCAAAACACAAACTATTTGGTACCAAAATGCCATTCTATCACTAGTATCAAATGACTAAATAAATCATACAAAATAAGTTACCAATTCACCATATTTCCAACAAGTTACAAGCCATATAATATGCATATTCAAACCATAATTTCATCTTCCATAATTCAAGCATATCAAGCCAAACATCATCCATATTAAGGCTAATATTTACATGCCAAAACAAAATTCATTTGAACACCAAAATACCAAACTCAAGCCAAACCAAATGGTCATTCCAACAGGAAAACATTTAGGCCAACATTAGCCAAAGTACCTATACATGCTATTATAACCAAAATCAAAACAACCGAAAGTACCAAAAGAGCCGATGGATAGTGTGATATAGCTTTGACAAGCCTCCAACCCGAACGAGCTTTCGATACACTATAAAACACGGAAAATGACGCAGAGTAAGCATTAAAACTTAGTAAGTTCATATAACATAAAACATAACTTACCGTTTCATTACATAAAAGGTAAGCTAACATAGCACATTTCAACCTTAATTTGGCCAATGCCTAAGCATGTACATCAAGCAAGTTAGCCATGTGAACCTATACATAAACTAAACAAATATGGATGAGAACAACATATAAAATATGTTTCATATACATGTATCATTCAATTCAATTTTTCCCTATACCATGTAACAACATTTCCATGTAATTCATATATATATCCTTGTAATGGTCCTTATCAAACTCTTACCATTTCGTATCAAAATATTGCCCGTTCAACCATTTAAAATATCATTGGATACCCGGGATAGCTCATACATGGTGTGCTAAATCATATAACTATAATCTGTCAAATCATGTACATGTATGCTCACACAAGCTGTGAATCGGTATGATCACACGAGCTGTAAACCGATATGCTCACACGAGTTGTGAAAATAGGCCTGCTCACATGAGTTATGGGTCGGAACGTAGCTACACGATGTTGCTCACATGAGCTGTGGAGTATTCGCAACACATGCTGGACCTCAGCCATCGGTAGGACGTTCAGGACCAGCACTCGAATCATGTAAACCCTAATGACATGCCATTTGAATCCTACGAATTCCTAAGGTTCAAAGAGGAATCGAGAATCGTTGTACGTTGTTGGATATGTTATCGGTATATATGTATGACATTTCACAACACATTTATAATTCAATTAAAAACATATAGACTTGATTTAATTACACGAACTTACCTCGATGAGTAAATATAGATATGGAGGTGACTAATTCGAGACTTTATCTTTGCCTCGATATAAAGCCATACGAGGTCTATCTTGATCTATACGGATAAATTAAACTCAAGTCAATATATATTTTATTCAATTTAACCCAAAATAATATTTTAGAAAATTTATCATTTTGCCCTTATACTTTTAATTTCTTTGCAATTTAGTCTCTAGCTTATAAAAATGGAAATTTATGAAATTTCACCACAGCCCCCTATGGCTGAATATCAACTAGGCTTTGTCAGAGCAATGCTGTCACAATCTTGACGCTCTTGCAACATTGTCGCTACCACAATTCGATTACTGTCGCAAACCTCCACCACACATATTTTTGATTTCTTTTCCTATCTTTTTACCAAATATTTGCCTATTTTTTAGGAAAAATACAATGTTTCGCAAATGAACTAGATCTTCCAAGACTTCTGCCAAAAATCCAATTGTGATTCAAGACAAGGAAGTAAGGAAAATATTTGATTCAATCTTCAAGAATTACCACATGATACTGGAAAATGGTTTCAATTTGAAGAGTAATCACAAGATGGTTATGCCATTGTCAATTAAATAAGACAATTAATGCGTTAAATTGGGAGCAATTCTGTGATGCATGTTCAATGCCTAGTAAAGATTTAGTGCGAGAGTTCTTTGCCAACTTGACCATGCCAGATGCTAATGAAGTTCTTGTTCATAAGAAGAAGGTACCCCTTACTTCTATATCCATTAGTGATTTGTTTAACTTACCCGATATTGAAGAAGATAAGTACTCTACCAAGATGAAAAATATCAATTGGGATTTTCTTCAACATGTTCTTTATGAGGTTACAAATCTAGGATCCCAATAGGTTATAAGAATGTATGTTAGTCATTCTTGTTGAAGAGAATATTTAAATCCATTAGCTAAGGTATGGTTCTATTTTATTCGATATCTCACATAGTTCCACCATCTCGATGGAACGAATGCTTTTTTTATATGTGATTATAACAGAAATGTTTGTCAATGTTGGGAGAATTATTTTCAAAGAGATCCAGGATTGTGCTTGAAAAAAGGCAGGAAGTGCCTACTTTCCATCATTGATTACTTCACCTTGCTTGAGGGCCCATGTACGGTCGAAGACAAACCTAAATGATCGTTACGTTCAAGGTTGCATAACAAGGCATGACCTTGAGGGGTTAGTGGAGAATGTTGAACTGTTGAAGAAAACTGAACCAAATGAGCCAAACAAACCAGAATCAGAAAGGTCATAAACTAAATATGAACTAAAAGCTGACTCAGTTGATGAGACAGAAGAAGCAAAAATTGAAGAGGAACCAAACAACCCTGAACTGAAGGTGGAACCAAATGTTGCTAAATCAGTGGAGCTGAGTTTTAATCCTGAGATGACTATTCCTACTTTCTCAAATACTATGAAGAATTCTGAATTTTCAATTATGCTGGATATGTGGAAATTCATGCATAACCAGCAACAAGCTTACTAAAGATATAGAAAAGTTAGATATGGTTCCATATGAAATACTATTAAAAATATCTCAAACACTTTTGTTCTTGATTTGCAGATCATATCTTCGAGACATGGAAATAGTAAATTGTGGGACCGAGTGCGACAAAGAAAGAACAAGAAAAAAAAGGATGACACAAATAAAAAAAGGGAGATTGCTTATCCTTAGTATTTATTTTTAGGCATTTTATTTCTATTCCTTAGTTAGTATTTTGCTTCCGTATAATAAATAAGATATTGCAAGCATGAATCAAATAAGTTCAATAGAAAAAAGTGAAGTGATGTGATAAAGTAAATGAAAATGTCTATTATGGATTGTTGAGAAAAAATTGGTACTTAAGCAGTCTTCATGACTCATCTCTCTTTCTTACAACCCTACCTGATGTTCAGTTTTCATTCATTACTTTGTTTTCGCAATGAGGACATTGCTTCTTTTTAAAAGGGGTAAGGCAATATTTGCATAATTTTTTAAAATTTTCAAGTATGTTTCAATCTTTTCCATATAAGTATGTTGAAATAAAAGAATGTTCAGAAAAAAATTTGTTCATAAGTTAGTCTAATGCAAGTATGATTTCTGATTTTATATTGATTTTTTAATGTTATCTTGAGTTATGGTTACTTGTGTATTCTTAGGTCTTATGTAGCCTTTTACCATGAAAATTAAACTTTTTTTTGAAATAAACATCCATGAAGGTTTATGTTTTTAGAATTGATTTAGTACTTTCTTGAGGCAAACTCCAAGGAGGCATAAGAATTGAAACATGATTTAAGCACATTTTCTTTGGATCGTTTGAGCCTTAAAGCCTATTTTATTGTTATTTACCTACATCATAAGAAATAATGCCATCATTTTAAATTATATTTTATTTTTGTACCTATCTTGTAACACCTCTATCCGTATCCGTTGTCGGAGTAGGGTTACAGAGCATTACCATACAAACGTATCATTAAAACATTTATTTCATACATTATTGTAATCCTAATCTAATACATTCAATCACATACATAACATCCCTTAATTGAGCCCTCGAGGCCCTAAAAATACCTTAAGAACAGTTAGGGATCAAACTAGAAACAATCAAAAATTTGAAGAAAAAGTTAGAAAATTGAACTGCAGGGGTCACAGACCGTGTGTCCAGGCCCTGTGACACACACGACTGAGACACAAGCCAATGTCTCAGGCCGTGTAACAATCAAAATAGAGACACAGGACCGTGTAAAATCCCGTGTCCTCACCCGTGTAACTCTCTGTGTTGGGTCACACGACCAAGGCACACGACCATGTCCTCACCCATGTAACTCTCTGAGTTGGGTCACATGGCCAAGCAACACACCCGTGTTCCAAGCAGTGTAACTCTCGAAATAGTCACACACGCTCGTGTGCTAGGCCGTGTAACAACCTAACTTGCATGCTTTAAAACCTATAGGGGACACACGGCCGTGTCGCCTAGCCGTGTATCACACACGGCTGAGTCACACACTCGTGTCTTAGGCTGTGTGGACATGAATTTACCCAAAAACAAGCCATTTCAATTATCAATTTAAGCAATCATCTAAAGGCCTTTATAACGCCTATTCAAAGCATCAAAATAAGACCAAATCTAACATGAAATGACCAATTCAAAAGTTCAAAACTATTCAACCCATATTCCATACAAGGCACCTCAAATACAAACATACAAACTTACCTAAACATGTATACATTACCACATTTAAAACATGCACATCTAGTTTAATATCATCTTAAAACATACCATAATTATGAGCATAATCAATTCAACATATACATACCATTTTAATGTCTTAAAAACAATCAACCAATGTGCCCTTCATAGACACCGCAATTATGTCCAAACATTAACAACTGAAACATGTCAACATTGATCCATTCCTAGCATATCAACTTAATTCAATCATAAACCAAAACATACCACAAGTGTTCACCTTCACACCACTCTAATTATACCAAAAAGATACCTATTTACAAGCTTGATAAAATACCTAATGACTTAGTTTTGTTTAGTGTCATATAACAACCTATATAACCACATATACATGCCACTACCCTAAGAGACACAGGACCTACCAACATCGATGGATAGTGTGAGCTGAAAGTTCGATCCGTCAAAATGTCTACAACAATGATCTACAAAACAGTCCACAAGAATGAATAAGCTTATAGAGCTTAGTAAGAACATACTATCTCATTAAATTTAACAAAAATTGAATACAACTCATATATTACTCAATTAAAAATTACCAGAGTGTAAACAAGGGCAAAAATATGCATTCAGGGGTACCGAAGTACAAAATGAGGTTGTATGTGCAATTCAGGGGTACCAAAGTACGAACAGGGACGTATGTGCAATTCATACAATAATTAACTATAAGAATTTAAATTACATAAGTATAATGTGAAAATACAAATAGAAATTCAATTACATATTGAAATACTATGGACTTACATTGACGACTAGAGCATGGAAATATGATCGAGCTAATCCATGATTTTCGTCTTTCCTCAATTTAGATCCGGTTAAGATTTATCTTGGTCTAAATGAATAATTATATTCAATTAAGTGTTTCAATCAATCTCAAACATTCAATTCAATCCATATTTAACATTTATTCGTATTTACCATTTGGCCTTAAACATTTTAACTCTTCACAATTTAGTCCTCCAGCTTATAACCTAAAATTTAACCATTTCAATCAAATTTCACGCTAATCAAACATGCAAGGGATCATGAAACTACTCATATTTATCACCTTTTCATAATAAATCCCTATAATTTATATATTTAACAATTTACTCCCTAATTCAAAATTCAACAAAAATCATTTAACAGAACTTGTTTATTTTTCAACAAGGACTCATAATATATCACTAAACATCAAGAATCATGCAAGAAAATTCATGAAAAAAACCTAAACCTTTAGCAATTTTACAAATTGATCCTCGGGCTAGCTAGGTTAAGCTTAACTGATCCCGAAAACATTAAAATCATTAAAAACGAAGTTGGAATTCATACCATGCAAGTAAAATGACTGAGGCGAATTCTTAGCAAGCTTTCGTGATGTTTTTCTTCTATTAATTTCGGTGATGGTTAATGAAATGAGAAAGATGATGTAATTTTGTCATTTAGTTTAATTCTTATTTATCAATTTACCATGATAACCTTTAAAATCTTTAATAATTTCATCAAAATCATGTCGTGCACATCCACTAACTTCATGAATAGTTTAATTACCACCTAAGTCCTTTTACTTTAAAATTTCATAGATATTTGACACTTTTGACTAATAGAACTCTAGTTTTGTACCTTTTTTGATTTAGTCCTTTTTACGAAATTAATCATGCAAACGTCAAAATTTCTTAACGAAAATTTTATACGACCTTACTAACATTCCATAGACATTAAAGTAATAATAAAATATTAATTTACTCATCAAATTTGTGGTCCGAAAGCCATTGTTCTGATTTCAAAAAAATGGGCTATTATAACTCTCCCTTAAAGAAATTTTCGTCCCTAAAAATCTTACCAGAAAAATGGTTCGGGTATTGCACTTTCATAGCTTCTTCCAGTTCCCAGGTAGACTCCTCTATTCTGTGACATTGTACAAGGGCTATTACAAAGTGATAAATGTGACTATTCAGCTGGAATTGGTTACATACAAGGAGTTGTTACAACAATAAAAGGGGAGCAATATGCATCATTAAAATTCGGCAGCCTCTCCATGTTCTCCAAGGAGCTGTTCAAGAATAGCAATGGACAAAGGAGTGATTACAAATTCCATAACCGATTGCCTCTTTAAGAACACTCCATGGTCTGTTTGTGTGCCCAAAAATATCATGAATGCTGCTAGTGTCTATTCGACTGTCCAAAGGAGAATTTAAAGCTTATCCTAAACTCTTTGGCTACTAAAGAATGAAACCTATGAATTCAAGCTTATTAAATTAGCTGAATTAGAACATTAAATCTTATTGATAGTTGTTGTTACTTAGGCCTAGAATTTCAAAGTTTGTGCTTAGTGATTAAGTTTTATTTTAGCTCATTATTAGCTCATTTAAGCTGAACAATTGTGACTTTTCGGTTAGACCTTATCTAGCACTATAAATACTTGTAATTAGCTCATTGTGAGAAAATTTTGCCATATTGATGCTTAAACTGAAACTTGTGAGATTTCCAACTCTCCTAGTTCACTTCAAGACTGAATTGACTTATCAAGTTTTCTTGTGGCATCATTCTTTCTTTTGTTTAAACCGAACTTATCACCTTTTGGTGTAGCGTTCATATACCTTTGGTTCCTATCACTTTTGATAGCGGGTCAAGGTCCTTGTCGTTTCCTTAAACCGTAAATCACCTAATAACCATTTTGAGACTCGGTTCAACAATCCAATATTGTTGGTTCATTCTCGGTCTTAGCCAAATTATCCATTATTTGTTTAACCATTTTACCTACTACCATTGTTTGAAGCTATTTATTCTATTTTGTTGCATTTAACCCGAAACAAACTTATCATTACTCAATTCACGATCGGGCAATCTAAAAGACTCGAATCATTTCGAAATGAGTTCGTATTATATTTTGAGAAATACCTTGTCACTGACTTGAAATTGAATATCTTTCCTTTTCAAGTCTGCGTAAGATTTCTGTCGATCTGAAGCTGCTTTCAAACTATCTCGTATCACTTTAACCTTTTCTTCGATTTCTCATATCAAATCAACACTGAATAAGTTTTTCTCACTAAGCTTAGTCCAGTATAATGGAGTTCGACACTTTTAACCATACAAAGCTTCATACGATGCCATCTTAATGCTTGATTGATAACTGTTATTGTATGCAAATTCAACTAGTGGTAGAAATCTCTCCCAATTACCTTCGAACTCCAAAGCACAACATTGTAGCATATCTTCAAGTATCTGGATCACTAGTTTAGATTGACCATCTGGCTGGGGATGAAACGATGTATTAAAATGTAGTCGAGTACCTAAATCTTCATGTAACTTGCTCCAGAATCGTGACGTAAACGTGGATTTCTTTCAGAGATAATAGAAAATGGCACACCATGCAATCTAACAATCTCAGCAACATACAACTATGCCAATTTCTCGAGTGAAAAATCTGTACGCACTGGAATGAAATGTGCGAACTTCGTCAAACAATCTACAGTGACCCACACAACATCTTTCTTTCTCAGAGATAGAGGAAATCCTGATACAAAATCCATCATGACACATTCCCATTTCCACTCTGGAAACATCATGGGTTGTAACAGACCAGAAGGTACCTGATGTTCAGTTTTGCCCTGTTGACAAGCCAAACATTTTGATACGAACTCAAAAATTTCTTGTTTCATACCTGGCCACCAGTACATCTGTTTCAAATTGCTGTATATTTTATTTCTTCCAGGATGAATCGACATACTACTACTGTAAGCTTCTTGTGACATTTGCTAGATGAGATCAAAATTTCTCAAAATAGAAATTTTGCCTTTGAAGTACAAACTGTCATCTGAACCCACATGAAAATCTGAATCAGGTGTTATCTCAATCTATTTCTATTTTGCTATCAAAGCATCATCACATTTCTAAGCTTAGTAAAATTGTTGCAGAAATTTCAGTTTAGCTTTTAATTCAGCTAAAATTTAACCTTCATCATTCAACGTTTGTTGCATATTCAAAGCTCGCAAATTAAATAGACATTTCTACTCAAAGCATCAACAACGACATTAGCCTTTCCAAGATGATGGTCAATGATCAAATCGTAGTCTTTTAATAGCTTGAGCCATCTATGCTGTCTCAAATTAAAATCTTTCTGTGACATCAAATACTTCAAGCTTTTGTGATTAGTAAGAATTTAACATTTTTCTCTGTAAAAATGGTGTCACCAAATCTGTATAGCAAACACAATCGTTGCAAGCTCTAAATCGCGAGTCAGACAAATTTTTTTGTGCAATTTTAACTGTCTAGAAGCGTAGACTATCACTTTGCCTTATCGTATTAAAACACAGCCTAAACCATTCAATGAAGCATCATTGTAAATCAAAAATTCTATACTAGACTCTGGTTGAACCAACATAGGTGCCTCGATTAACAAAACTTTCAATTGATTAAAACTTTGGTGACATTTCTCTAACCACTCAAATTTAACATCTTTTTGCAGTAGCTTCGTCAATAGTACAACAATCATAAAAAATCCCTTGACAAATCTTCTGTAATATCCAACTAAACTGAGAAAACTTCTGAATTTAGATACATTTCTCGGTGGTTTCAGTCAACAACAATTGAGATTTTACTCGGATCAACCCTAATAGCATTTTTCTATACCACATAACCCAAAAATCCAACTACATAGAGCCAGAATTCACATTTGCTAAACTTGGCGAATAGTTATTTTTTGCGTAGAGTTTGCAAAATAATTCTCAAATGCTAGGCATGCTCTGTCTCATCTCGTGAATAGATCAGAATATCATGAATGAACACAACAACAAATCTATCTAAATATGATTTGAATATTCTGTTCATCAGGTCTATAAACACAGCAGGTACATTAGTCAAACCAAAGGGCATCACAAGGAACTCATAATATCCATACCTAGTTCTAAACGCAATTTTTGGGACACCAAAATCTTTTACCCTTAACTGATAATAACCAAAGCGAAGATCAATCTTTGAGAACACCGTTGCACCTTTCAACTGATCGAATAAATCATTGATATACGGCAACGGATACTTGTTCTTTATTGTGACTTTGTTGCGGTGTCGATAATCGATACATAGTCGCATGGATCAATCCTTTTTCTTGACAAATAACACAGGAGTAGCCCAAGGAGAAATACTTGGCCAAGAAAATCCCCTATCCGTCAACTCTTGCAACTGTGCTTTCAACTTTGTAGGTGCTATTCTATATATGGCTATCGATATCGGAGTTGTTCCCATCATCAATTCAATAGCAAACTTGTAACACCCCTTACCCGTGTCCGATGCCGGGACAAGGTACATCGGACTTAAACATACACATACATGCAAAAACCGGGCCAAAAAATTTCTTTTAATTTAAACTTTTCAAACACATGCATGTCATTCCTTAATTGGGTACATCAGGATTGATTTGGGACTAAACTGAGAGCTCTAAGAAGTTTTAGGAAAACTTGGAAAATTTTCCCAAGAAATAGGGTCATATGCCCGTGTGGACATAGAGACACACCTGTGTCCTCAGGCCATGTAACTCTTTATTTATGACATCAACATGCAGATCGAACCACATGACCGAGCCACAAGCCCGTGTCTACAGGCCGTGTCCCTCACACGATTGAGACACACGGTCGTGTCTCAGCCCGTGTGGCCAACACTTAGACTGTTTTCCAAGCCTTCATGTTACTCATAAACCCTTACAACCTTACTCATATTAAAACCACAAATCATGGCATCATTTTAGTGATTAAGCACTCTTTAATAAGATATATTCATAACATTAACATGTCCTCTTACAAGAAATGCATCTACTCATGCAATATCAAGTCTAGATTCCTTAATTCACATTATTAAGACTTGTCATTTTGATTATCACTTTTACCATTATACTATGGTTATCCACTTATCCACCTAGCACTCATGTTCAACCATTATCACATTTATTTTATAACGTGCAATTACTACATGGCCATGACCACCTCAATTGGTCATAGAGCATACATCCAACACACATGTCGTATTACCAACCATGCATGGAAACCAAACATAATCACATCATAAACATTAGACATAACATGAATAGCTAGATTTACAAACCGAAACCAATATGAGCCAAATCTCATGACCATATACATATAAGTTAATATGAGTCAATAAATTTGGCCAAAATCATAATAACACATACCAAGAAACTAGATCCCTATACATGCCACTTGAAAATTTCTAACATATGCTTCATTATTCCAAAGGTAGTGACTTGATAGTGTAATAAACCGTAATTTATACAGATTTCTATCCCATGCTTAGCATATTTTATGGATAATGTTTCCTTAGATTTGGTGAATTCGATGCTCCTAATGCCTTAATTTCATGTTTTATACTTAGATGAACATAGGAGAGTGAAAGGAACGAGAAACGGGCCAAAAAAAAGAAAATGGGCTAATGTGTGAAATCAACACGGCCTGGACCTCCTCACACGGGCAAACCACACGGCCGTGTCAATTTGGCAGAACCGAAGCACGACTCACACGGGTCGACCACACGCCCGTGCCTATTTAACAGGCTTGACCACTGCCTAAAGTAATCGCACACGAGCGTGTCCCTGTCGAGCCCAAATTGAGTCCAATTCAGAAAAGGCCAATTTTGAGGGTTCTTAGGCATTCCAAAGCCTATTTAAACACCTGAGGAGGCACTTAGACAGGGTGCCACAGAGGAGGAAGCAGGGAACTGCTCAAGGAAAGCCGATTGATCCATCTAAGAAGCCGGATTCATCATCAAAACTGAAGATCTCCCCTCAATTTCCCTTCAGGAGTTTTGGGTTTTTTTATGTTTTGTATTCATTATTCTTCTGAGATGTTTATCTTTTTAGTTATGAACTAAAACCCCTAAATACCTAAGGGGAATGAAACCTAAGACAAATCTTGTTATTATTATCTGAATTGTATGATAAATATTTAACTTGTTCTTAATTATGTGTTCTTAATTCTTGTTTTGATATTCCAGGATATTGATTCAAGTTAAGCTCTTATTCAGAGGAGGAATAGACCCTGTCTAAGAGTACATTTGTCATAATTAAGCGGAGTTGATTGCACGCTTAGAGATAGGGTGACAAGATTTTGTCGGATTAGGGTGAAACCTAATAAGGGGATCCATAGATCGAGTTAATGTAACCCTGTGAAGTTAATTAGAAAGAGATTTCAATTATTCAACCTAGGGTTATACGTTGTTAGTCTCGAGAGGGATAATAATATAACTTAGGGATTTCTACAGATTAAGTCAAATGAATAAATCGTCCGATTCAGAGTCAAATAACAAGTGAAGTCTAGGTGGATTTTTCCTTAGGTATTGTCTTAAGTCAATCGTTCTTCCAAAAGTAATTCCCCAATTCTATTTTCTGTGAATTCTTAGCTTAGTTAATTAGTTAGTTAAAACAAACCCTATTATTCTTAGGCTAGATAATAAAAAGACAGTCATTACTAGTACTTTTAGTTCCTTTGGGTTCGACAATACGGTCTTGCTAAAGTTATACTACTGTTCGATAGGTACACTTGCCTTCATCGTGATAATAGTTAGTTTCAATAACAATTCATTATACATATTTAAAACCTATCATGAATATCACGTATCAAGTTTTTGGCGTCGTTGTTGGGGAGCTAAGTTATTAGGAACACTCGATTTTTATTACTTTAGCCATTTTACTTTTATTGCAATTTAAATTTTTATTTTCTTTTCTATATTCTTCATTTATTTTCTTCTGACAGGTTTTTCTTATAGTTTATGACTAGAAGAAACCCGTCAGGACCATTACTTTTTGACAGTGAGATCGATCGCATAGTTCGCAGAAACCAAAGAGAAATAAGGCGAAGCTTAAGATACACAGAGAACGAGCAAGAGGACGATATTCAAACCACAACCGAGGAGATGACTGAAAACCAAGAAAATCCACTACCTCCTGCAATTGCTGTTAATCAAAATCTTGCTCCGCGCACTATGTATGATTATGCTAAACCTAATTCAATAGGAGCTGAGTCAAGTATAGTTGGACCTGCTATTCCTGCAAATAATTTTGAACTAAAACCTAACACAATTCAAATGATACAAAAATTTGTTCAGTTTGATGGTTTGCAAGATGAGGATCCCAACGCTTACTTGGCAAATTTCCTAGAATTTTGCGATACCTTTAAAATTAATGGAGTTTCTGATGACGCCATTTGCCTTCAGTTGCTTCCCCTTTTGTTATGGAATAAGGATAAACAATGGTTGAACTTGTTACCACGAGGGTCAATCACTACTTGGGAACAAATGACTAAAATTTTTTTATTAAAATATTTTCCACTGGCTAAAACAGCCAAATTACGTAATGATATCTCTTCTTTTGTGCAGATGGATTTAGAAACACTCTACGATGCATGAAAGAGATACAAGTACCTTTTGAGAAGGTGCCCTTACCATGGGTTACCGCTTCGGCTAATGTTTCAAACATTCCATAATAGCCTAAATCCTTCGACTCGACAAATGGTTGACGCAGCTGTTGGCGGAACCATTAATAATAAAACACCTGAAGATGCTTATGAGTTTATAGAAGAGATGTGACTGAATAACTATCAGTGGCAAGTCATGAGGACAAAGCCAACAAAAATTTCCAGTGTTTATAACGTCAATTCAGTCACCATGCTCTCTAATCAGGTAGAACTCTTGAATAAGAAAATTGATGGTTTTCTTAGTTCTTCAATGGTTCACCCAGTAATGCAGTGTGAAGCAAGTGGAGGTGGATCGAGAAATTTAGAATACCCACCTTATGGCCACAACATTGACAATGAGCAGTTAAATTACGTCTCAAAATAATCCTTATAGCAATACTTACAATGCAGGTTGGAGGAACCACCCAAATTTTTCATGGGGAGGCCAAAGAAATCAGAGACCACCTCCAGGCTGCCAACAACCACCCTACCAACAGGAAAAGAAGTCAAACCTTGAAGAGATGCTCTCAAATTTATATCGGTGTCAGAAACTTGTTTTCAGAATACCAAGACATCACTTAAGAATCAACAAGCATCGATCTAAGGGCTCGAAACTCAGATTGGACAGCTTGCCAAGTTGATTTCTGAACTACCATAAGGTAGCTTGCCAAGCAACACAGAATCTAACCCAAGGGAACAACTCAACGCGATTACTAGTCAACATGAGGAAGGGTTAGTCATACCTAAACCATAACCAAGGCAAGAAACTGAGATAAGCAAAGGTAAAGGTGAGGTAGACCACAATGACCAGAAATCAGTAAGTACAGAATACAAACCTCGTGTGCCATACCCTAATGCGACAAGGAAAGACCACTCAGATGAACAATTTGGTAAATTCCTTAAACTCTTAAAAAAATTACATATTAACTTACCATTTATTGAAGCTCTATCGCAGATACCAAACGCAATGAAATTTTTAAAGGAGCTTTTAGCAAATAAGCGGAAGTTGGACGAGGCTTCGCATGTGAAGCTAAACGCAGTTTGCTCAGCTATTCTACAGAATAAGCCACCCAACAAATTGAAAGATCCAGGGAGTTTTACAATTCCTTGCTTAATTGGTAGTTTAGTTGTTAATAATGCATTAGCTGATTTAGGGGATAGTATTAATGTCATGCCTTACAAAATGTTTAAACAACTAGGTCTTGGGGAACCCAAACAAACTAGGATGAGCATTCATTTAGCAGATAAAACTATAAGATTTCCTAGGGGTATTATTGAAGATGTGCTAGTTAAAATCGATAAATTTATATTTTTCGTTGACTTCGTTGTTCTAGACATAGAGGAGGATAGCAACACTCCTTTGATTAGATGCCGCAGAACACACAATAAACGAAAACTACGCCAGAACAAGGTTAATACCTTTTCAAATCAAATTAAGGTTGGAGATAAAGTTTTATTAGATGCCGCAGATCCTCACATTGTCACTGCCAAACTGAATGAAGAAATTCCTCTTACGGTACTTAGCATTTTCCCATTCGGTACAGTCGAGGTAAGTCATCCAAAGTTTGGCACTTTTAAGGTAAACAATACCCGCCTAAAACCTTATTTTGATGAGATTCACAGCTGGAATGAGGAGTATAAACTCCTCGAATCACCATGACCATTCAATAGAGAGGTAAGTTGAGCGTAGACTATAAATAAGCGCTTCTCGGGAGGCAACCCGAGCACTAACAATATTAATTTCTTTAAATTTTAGTTTTAACATCTAACATACTAACTGACTCATGGAACGCAGGCTTTCGAAAGCACACACAGCCAAGCACACAGGCGTGCTTAGGCCGTGTGGGAATAGGGCAATGATTTTCCCCAGCATGGGCTACGATAAATCGCTACGGTCGTGCGACATGGCCGTGGCCAAACCTGCCAAAACAACACGGGCGTGGACCTTTATACACGGGCATAGGAGAAGCGAACAAAGACAGACACGGCCGGGCAACACGGCCGTGTGCACCAACAAGCTCAAGGTACACAGGCCGAGGACATTACTGATGATGTCTCTCCACGTCATGAGGACCCACCATCTCAGCCACTACCATCCTCTCGTCCAGCTTATGTGGCGGCTTCATACACTGACATCTCTGAGCGCTTAACTCGATTCGAGCAGCAGTGTTTTCAGTGCTTCGATCACAGTGATGCTATACTACACCAGATTTGTCAGCACTTCCACATCTCATCGCCACCCCACCTTGCGAACCATCTAGTAATGAAGATGTTTAAAAACTTTTATTTATTATTTTATGTTTTTACTTTTATTTTATTTTAAGACTACTTTTTATTTTTCTTTCACCTTATTTTTATTAAGTTTTATAATTATTATTTTACAGTTTTTAATTTCGGCTAATTCATTATGAATACTTAATATTCCTTATATATTTTCTCAAAGAGTTCCTAATTCTATCACAGTTATAAAGAGCTCCAAAGCTCACTATTATTCAGGAACTCGAAACTCCACTGGAAAAGGTTCTCCACGACTGCCATGTCCTGCTCGACCATGACCATAGTCAACTTGAGATATAATATTCTTTTGACGCAGCATTTGTGGAACCCAGCCTCTACCACCACTAGAGTATCCTTCTCCACTCTCACACCTATTATTCTCCAAAACTCCAGTCCAAGGAAATTCATTCATCACTTAGGAAGTTTCACTTCTCTCCCTATCTTATATTTATATTCTTTTCTATATATCTATCTTTGTACATTGAGGGCAATGTACATCTTAAGTGTGGGGGGGATATTCATTTCACTATCAGAAAAATCCCCGAATGATTGCCTTGTTCCCTTGAAAAGCTCTCATAACATGTTTATGATAAATTTTGATTGATTTATGATTTTTATTGATATATCTTGAATTAAAACATAGGTATTTATGCATTGATTGTTTAAAATTTAAGACATTAGGGAATCAAGCATGATAATTTGATTTTTGAAGAATTAAAAACTTTTAGGTTGTTCCCCCAAGTTTAGGTATTATCTTGTGTTGGAATTCACAAGTTTAAACATAAAAAAGCCATAATTTTTATGAGATATTGATCCTTTAGAGCATCTATTATTTCTTTCATGCTCACTTTCATTATGAGTGCATCAGTATTGAATTATTATTCTAGAACTTGCTTTATTATGCATGTCAAGACCACACCATTTGATTTGATATGTCAAAATGACAAAAGGCACTTAGGTTTAACCAACTCACTCCATGAAAGCCTACCTTCAAAATTAGCCCTTAGTGAACCCCCTTTAGCCTAACAACCCATTCGTTGATTTACCCTCAATATTAACCCATAACTCATTATTGTTGAAATCCCCTAAATTAATTTGATCCCTATTTTTGTCGAGATTTGAGTTGGAATAGTTGCTTAGCTATGTTTTATTCTATTTTGTAATTTGACTTATTCCTAAAAAAAATGTATACATATTAGTAGTAGTGATCTTCTGAGCTAAAGAAGTTAAATTCCATATTCTGAGAAAAAGCTCTGTTGTACGCAATTGATGACTAGTCATTTTTCTAGTTAGGCAATTTTCCAATTCAATCTCGATTCTAATCTTTTCTTTCAGCTTGTGACCTTACCCCTTAACCAAGCCTCGTTACAACCCTCTAAAGACCTTTTGATTGACGTATCATCTCAATTTATAGTGGTGGAGATTTGATTTTCATGCAAGCCTATGGTAATAACTTTTCAAATTGACTGATGAGTGCTAATTTCATTGTCCTTAAACACTTCGAGTGATTTGAGTGAATCTTTAGTGAGGATGTTAAACTCCGTGAGATTTCGAATCAAGTAACCACCTAGATAAGGGGAGATGCCTAAGTTTTTCGTGATTAAATACGCAACTTGGAATGTTTGAAGCACTAATGTTCTTTTAGTTGAATTCTCAATGTATGACTACTTATGGATTAGTTTGAGACATCATTAATAGGAATTATAAGTTGAGTAGAATTTATTTTGATTATGAGTTGAGGATTTTGCTTAAAGACAAGCAAATTCTTAAGTGTGGGGGTATTTGATAAACCATAATTTATACATAATTCTATCCCATGCTTAGCACATTTTATGGATGATTTTTCCATATATTTGGTGAATTCGATGCTCCTAATGCCTTAATTTCATGTTTTATGCTTAGGTGAGCATATGAGAGTGAAAGGAATAAGAAACGGGCCAAAAACGGAGAAAATGGGCCAACGTATGAAATCAACACGGCCTGGATCTCCTCACACGGGCAGACCACACGGCCATGTCAATTTGGCAGAATCGAAGCACAACTCACACGGGTGGACCACCCGCCCATGCCTATTTAACAGGCTTGACCATGGCCTGAAGTAATCGCACACGGGCGTGTCACACGGGCATGTCCCTGTCGAGCCCAAATAGAGTCCTATTCGGGAAAGGCCAATTTTAAGGGTTCTTAGGCATTCCAAAGCCTATTTAAACACCTAAGGAGGCACTTAGACAAGGTTCCACAGAGGAGGAAGCATGGAACTGCTCAAGGAAAGTCGATTGATCCATCTCAGAAGCCGAATTCATCATCAAGACTGAAATCTCCCCTCAATTTCCCTTCAGGAGTTTTGGGTTTTTCTTTATGTTTTGTATTCATTATTCTTCTGAGATGTTTACCTTTTTAGTTATGAACTAAAACCCCTAAATACCTAAGGAGAATGAAACCTAAGACAGATGTTGTTATTATTATCTGAATTGTATGATAAATATTCGACTTGTTCTTAATTATGTGTTCTTAATTCTTGTTTTGATATGCCAGGATATTGATTCAAGTTAAGCTCTTATTCAGAGGAGGAATAGACCCTGTCTAAGAGTACATTTATCATAATTAAGAGGAGTTGATTACGAGCCTAGAGATAGGGTGACAAGATTTTATCGGATTAGGGTGAAACCTAATAAGAGGATCCATAGATCGAGTTAATGCAATCGTAGGAAGTTAATTAGAAAGAGATTTCAATTATTCAACCTAGGGTTAGACATTTTTACTCTCGAGAGGGATAATAATATAACTTAGGGATTTCTACAGATCAAGTCAAATGAATAAATCGTCCGATTCAGAGTCAAATAACAAGTGAAGTCTAGGTAAATTTTTCCTTAGGTATTGTCTTAAGTCAATCGTTTTTCCAAAAGTAATTCCCCAATTCTATTTTCTGTGAATTCTTAGTTTAGTTAATTAGTTAGTTAAAACAAACCCCATTATTCTTAGGCTAGATAATAAAAAGACAGTCATTACTAGTACTTTTAGTTCATTTGGGTTCGACAATCCGGTCTTGCTAAAGCTATACTACTGTTCAATAGGTACACTTGCCTCCATCATGATAATAGTTAGTTTCAAGAATGATTCATTATAAATATTTAAAACCTGTCATGAATATCACATATCATAGTGTGATGCTGCCTCCGATGATCTCCAACCCCGAGCTGACCTGACAACACTAAAGAAATGAAGAGAAGGGAGTAAGCTTAAGGCTTACTAAGTCCATATGAAAATAAAAAAAAACAATATGTTAACGTGCTTCTCAAGGTAATACAACCATATTTGCATTTTTACTTATGTTTAAGCCAAGCTGTTTTCATGACTCATAGTTACTAAATAATTTATATCTGGAGCTACGGAACTCCAAATTAAGATCCATTAATTTTTCTCTGAAACTAGACTCACATATATTCTCACCATAAAATTTTCATAATTTTTGGTCTAGCCAATAAGTATAGTGTAACGCCCCAATTTTTGGGAATTCTGTGAGTGTTGGCAAATTTTAAATTTTGGTGTTCTGTCTGCTTGGCGTAGATTTAATCAGGTTAGTGGGTCTCAAGAAGGCCCAAGTTTAAGTTAAAATCCGGTAATTTTAGTTAATTTTAATTCTATAGAAAAAGGGGTTCTGGTTAGCTGGGCTTTAAGGTACTAATTGGGTAAAATAAAACACAAGGAAGCCCGCGGTAAGTTGGCTTGTGGCGTCACTTGGGGGCTTGAGAGGTGGCGTGTGGATGACCAAGGGGAACTAAGGTTCGAGTCGCAAGGTAAGCAAATTAGTGATATTAATTTTTATGTGCAAAAAAGGTAAGTAATGGAACCTAAGTGAAAGACTGTTAGGAGGAGTTTAAATTGTTCAAGGGATTGAGTAAGGAGGGGATAAGGGAGAGGATTTAGGAGCTGATTGGGGAGAGTAGTGGTGGCTGAATAGTGGACTCTTGAGGAGCAAGAGTTGGCCAGCCAAGGGTTTCTTTTGGGGGGCAAAATTCGGCTAGGTTAAGTGCCAGTATAAATTCGGCATTAGGGGGAAAGTTGTGCCGTTTGCTGACCATTCTCCTCTTCTCTTCAACTTTTTCTTTTTTCTTCTTTTCCTCCATAGCGAATCTCTCTAACCACCTGTGCATCTCCATCTTTTTCTTTAAACGTTTCTAAAACCTTCATAGCCATTGCCACAAAAAGTCGAAATCCCGAAACCCATACTTTCTTCTGTGTCGATTTCTCCTAGCCAATTTTATTATCTTTTCCATCATTCTTGACCGATTCTATAGTTCTCTAAACCTCAAGGTTCTGATGACAAGACCATAGCAAAACCCTCCTATTTCATCTTTCTTTACACAGCTTCAACAAAAGCCGAAAACCCCACTCTTTTAGAGACTTGGCCGAATAGTGAGATCACTGAAGGCTCGACTTTTGTTATCATTTGAGGGCTTAGATCGGCATCAGAGTTGAGTAGAAATTAATTGGGATCATTGACCAAAGGAACCGGTGGTAAGTCTTTTCAATCTTCTCTTTATTTCATATTTTAGAAAAACCGAAACCCTTAAAGGTTAGGGAGGCTGTCGACTTGGACTTGTAGCCCTAAGGGGTTGTGATAACTATTTTGTCTTGATAATAATATGATCTAGAGGCTGCTGATCAAGGTCTTGGACAAGTGGAGCAACGGGATCTAAGTCTAGTCGCAAACTTCGGCAAAGGTAGGATTGCTAGTGCCTAAGGTGTTATGGCCGAATAAGGTAATGAGTTATTATGTAGTTCGTTTCGGTATTAGATTAACATGGTAGTAATATAATTGTAGGTAGTTCGAGCGTGGATCTCGTCAATGAATCGTCATAAAACAGGTGTCTAACTGACACCCTTTCTTATTCTAGATCGGCAAAAGCTGAAAAACTGAAAAGCCGAAAACCGGTATTTTGTAGATATGTGAGTGTGCAAATGCTCCTGAGGTAAAACAATTAATGTTTTTGGTAAGCTGCAATGTTTGGATTGTAAAGTGCATAATTTCTGTGCCCTCGATATTTTTGGGCTGATTGGGCCAAAATTAGAATAAAGGGCCAACAGGCCCAATTTAGTAAGAATCCTCAGTAAGTGATTCTGTTAGTACGTGAAAGGTAGGAGTATGCATGAAAAACCCTAAAATAGATAAATTATCAAATACCCCTAGAGTTAAATTAACCTAAATGCATGTTTGACTGTTGTTATTTACTGTATACCATGTTGTTATTATCTGATGCATGAGACTGGGATATTGATGTAGGAAGTACTGAAAGTGGCCTGTCCGCTACTGGAGGCTTTGCCTCAATTTACTGTTAACTGAGCAGTAAGGCTGCAACTGTGGAGTGTAAGGCTGGGTGGGTTGAGCTATTCCCCACATGGAGTGTAGGGCTGGTACGGGTGGAGTGTAGCGGTTGGTGGGTTGATTAGACTCGCCAAATGGGCTTGCATATGTTTATTAATGTTGCATGTATTTTTAAATGGGCCTATGGGCCATACTGTTATCTGAATAAGGGGCTAAGGCCCAGTTTAATGTAATCTGAAAAGGGCTCTGGCCCAGTATCACTGTTATCTGAATGGGCTTAGGCCCAATGGGCTTGACCTGACTTGGGCTTTGAATGAGTTTTCCTTACACACTGAGTTTCCAAACTCACCCCTTCTTTAACCTTGCAGGTGGGCCTTGATGTGGGTATCTTAGAGTCGGAGGGGATTAAGAGTGGCCATGGTGAACGCTTTTGGGTTTGAAAAAGAGACTGGTTTTCTTAAGCTATTTTTAATTACTATTTAATTTTTGGGTTGTAATAAGGCCATTTTAACTTTATTTTCCTCTTTGATTTTCTGGGATTATATTATTTTAAATAACTTTAAATTGATGGATAATAATTCAAATGGGCTAGACTTAGGGCGCGATTTCGAAACGATGCTTGTTTTAAAATAACACAACGTCACGAATATTCGATTTACCAAAGATAACCAGTCAAAGAAATTTCAATTTGTTATAACCAAGTGTGGTAATGGATGTGGGCATGTCTAGGATTGGATCCAATCGAAGAGATTGGTACTTAAGGAGCCTTCATGGCTCACCTCCTTTGTTACGGATACCTACCTGGTGCCCAGCTTCCATTCACTTGGTTAGCTTAACAAAAGTTGACTTTTAAAACACTAAAAAGGGAACATGGGTTTTAACTTCAATGTGGCATGTAGGATTCGACCATAACGTCTGGACCGATTTTGGCATGTTACATTTAGTGGTATCAGAGCCCAATTGCAACAACTCGGCTGTGAATCGGGTCCAAAAAGGGTTTTCAAAACTTTATGCCAAAAAGGGTATTTTTGGAAAAACTTAACTTTTGAAAATAAATTTTCTGTTTAGAGGAGATAATCTCTGAACTTGTTTTTTTAATCAAATGTTTGGAAAATGGATTTCAAAAAGCCTAAATCTTTTGAGTTTATCTGAAAACTGATGATGTGGCACACTGACTCCCCGGAACCAAGGCTGTAAGTACCGTTCTGTTTTACATACTGAACTGTACTGTAGTTAGTACTAAGCCTTAGCAATAGTACTATAGATAATGTAGCATAAAGGCTACAAAACTGAGACTGTAGGGTAAACTAAGCCCTAGGGGAACTGAGACAGTAGCTAAACTGCGATTGCGCGAGAACAAACTCTGAAACTTTATCTATTCATAAGATATTCTGTAATAAACAGTGGAAACAGTAAACTAACTGCATAAAATTCGTAATCAAATAAATTGATATGAGTACGAGAGCTACTCGGGGAAGAGGCCGTGGTTGAGGCCGAGGTAGTACTCAAGCTGGATCTTCGTCTTTTGAACACATACCAGCTGGGGTAGCACGACCACCACCGGTGGATGAGAATGGGCCATATGATCGGGCCGCGGGGGATGACGCTCTGTCCCAGGCCATGTTAAGAGTTTTGGAAATGGTGGCCGGAGCTAATATCGGGCTCATGAATAGGGGGTCCATTTCTGAGCGACTCCGAGCCAACGGAGCGGAAGTCTTTAGGGGTATATCTGGAGTAGCCCCAAATGTGGCTGAGTACTGGCTGGAAGCCACGGAGCGGATTATGGATGACTTGGACTGCTCAGTGGAGCAAAAGTTAAAAGGGGCGGTGTCCTTACTGCGGGACGAGGCATATCAGTGGTGGATCACTGTGAGAGAGGGTACCCGAGCTGAGAGGGTAACTTAGGAGTTGTTTAAGCAGTCCTTCAAGGTGAAGTATGTTGGAGCTAGCTATGTGGATGCACGAAGAAAGGAATTCCTGAACCTGACTCAGGCTGGTAATGTGAACGCACTAAAGTGACCCTAGTCAGAAAGCGGTTTCGGGACCGCTAAACCGAGTCACCAAAGTATTTGAATATGATATTTATTGTCTAAAATATGTGAATATAAATGTGTGAAAGTTTTAAGCTTCGATTTAGTTGATTGCATGTGAATTTAGTAATAGGACTGATGTGTGACACTTTTGAAATGTGATAGGTTAATCTATAAGGACCTATTAATGCATGTTGTATAAATAATGGTTTTGCATGTCAAATACTCCTTTTTTTTTATACATAGTGGCCGGCCATGATGGTACATATATTAAAATATGTAGTAAATCTTAATTAAATGGTTATTATTTTATGTAAAAGAAAGGAAATAAATAAAAGAAATAATAAGGATAATAAAAGAAAAGAAGAATGAAAGGGTGATGAAAAGAAAAGGAGAAATCGGTTCTTCTTGGCCGAAATGAAAAGAGGAAGAACGGAGGGAAGCATTCGGTCATCTTAAGTTAATATTAAGGTAAGGAGTTTATACTAGTTCTTGCAATTTTAGTTGATCTTGGGTGAGATATCAAGTTATTTTTGTAACCCATGTTGAAATTTTGATTTTGGAATGAGTAAGGTTTTCGGCTATGGTAATTAACAAGGGTGATGGTTGTTGTTTCATGCTAAATCTAGATGAACAATGATAGTTTGCTTATATCTTGATATTTATGAGTTTCTTTCTTGGTTCTACCTTAAACCCATGAAGTATATTTTTATTTGGTGTTGTTGGAGGTTTCGGTCATGGGTAGGAAAAAAAGAGAGAAAACTATAGATTTTGAGATTTATGATAGAAATTAATGAGTGAGAGTTGGATAGATATTATGATGTTAAAATTCATGGGATTATAAGCTTGTAAGTTTGATGGTGACATTTATGCTTTGTGAGGGTAAATGGTTTAAAAGGAGCATTCGGCCATGATGTAAAATTATGATGAAGTGATGTTAAATGTTTTGAATATTGAGTATATATTGTTATAAGTTGAATTTAAGGTTTGTTAAATTGTCTTTGTCATTGCCGAATGTGTGTATAGTTAAAGAAAATTTGTTAAAGTGCTTAGTTAATTGATATTAGGTTAATGATATGTGTATTCGGTCATAAAGGTGTACATGAGGAAAGGTTAAATTAATTGTATCAAATTGCTTAATGTGATTAAAAATGCGTATGACCATTTTGTATTTGAGCTAAAAGTAGCTATATGACCTATTAAATTTCTTGTCATATTCGGCCATAAGCTAGCATAATGAGACTTTAATAAGTTAAATTTGTCTGAATTAGCTCAAAAGCTTAGAGGATCAAAGTTGGATAAGGGAAAGGAAAAAGTGATCGAATAGCCGTCGAAATCGCTCGACAACATCCGAGGTAAGTCTTTGAGTAATGGAACGTAGTTTATGATTTGATTAAGTTATGACGTATAAGCATAACAAATAAACGGTGATATAATGATTCTATTTAAATTATATGTCGAGATAATTAGTTTATACTTATGACGGGTAGCTGAATGTGCATAGAGATCATGTCATAAAGCAAATCAAATCATGCTCTTTGTATGTGGCTATTGAGCCGAAAAATGGGAATGGTTGACAAGTGTCTGGTGTTTGAGTTCTAGTGATGAAAATGAAATATAGATGTGATATGATTTATTGATATATGTGCATGAATATTCGGATGGTAACCGGGCTAAGTCCCGAAGGCATTTGTGCTAGTGACTAATTCCAGGCTAAGTCCCCAAGGCATTTGTGCAAGTTACTATATCCGGGCTAAGTCCCGAAGGCATTTGTGCGAGTTACTATATCCGGGCTAAGTCCCAAAGGCATTTTAGCGAGTAGCTATATCTGGCTAAATCCCGAAGGTACTTGGTTTGGGAATGAGCGATCTTGCTGTAATACTTTCAATTAATATGCTCGTAAAATCCCAACGATGAGGTATGTTTCGTATATGCATTGGAATAGTTGATTCCTTTTAAATAGTAGTCGCTCAATCGATTAACAAGCTTCGGGCCTTTAGCCAAGTTGATTCCTTATGTATGAATATAAGGGTTGGAAATGTGAAGTAGGTATGATTTTGAGAATATGTGTATATGAAATTATTCGTTTAGTCATATGAATGCTATACTTCAGTTGTGCATGATTTCATTACTCAAACTTACTAAGCATTAAATCTTATTCCGTTGCTTTGATTCTCTGTTTTATAGATTTTGCTCGCCAGCTATCAGACTCGGGAGTGTCAAAATCGAAGTCGTCCAAACTATCTAAACCACTTTTGGTACTCTTTTAGTTCAATTTGATAATGGCATGTATAGGGCTGACCCTTGTTGTTAATTGAGTACCCATTTGTAATGTATATTGTATAGCCATGCGAAAATGGCTCGTATATTTTGAAGTATAACATCATGGTCTTATGGTATGGTTATTAAGTGACGTGGAAATGTTTGGTAATGACTAGCCATTGGAATGGCCAATCATGGTTCTATTGGTGCTACGTACGTCCTGGCTAATCGTGAACATACTTGGAAATAATGTATGTTAATTTACTAATTGAATCATGGAAACTATGAAATAGGTGAAATTTGCCTTAAAATAGATGCTGATAGCAGCAGTGTTGTAAGTTTGAAAAATCACTAAAAATAGTGGAAATGTAAATAAATAATGAATGTATTATGTAATCGAACCTTGATGAGTCTATTTTCTTATGGAAGAAGCGAAACGACCATATGAGCCGTAATTTACAAAATGTTTAAGTTTTCGTGAAACAGGGCCAGAGCGATTACTGGATCCCCTGTTCTGACTTTGGAAATTTACCATAAATTAACCAGATATAATTAAATGTCATGCTTTATATGTACGGATCCTTTTTTGAGTCTAGTTTCATTATAAACAAAAGGGATATGTATTAAAGCCCTGTACAGGGAGATATCTAAATCGTAATACATGAAGGTCATAGTAGTCGAACCCTGAAACAGGGGAGACTTTAACTAATAAACTGTACTAATTGGCTGGACCAAAAATTCTAGAAAAAACTTTGTAGATGGATATATGAGTCTAATTTTAGGAAAAATTTACGGAATCAGTTTTCGAGTTTTGGAGCTCGAGATATGATTTTTAAGGTGACAGTGACGCACTTAGCCAGCTTATCTGGAAATTTTAAAATGAACTGTATAAATAAATGAATTAAGTCCGTTAACACCTCGTGTCTGACTCCGAAAACGGTCTCGGGTACGGAGCGTTACAATTTTATTGGTATCAGAGCTACAGTTTAGTCGATTCTAGGACTACCGTAATACGTCCGGGTCTAGCTATACATGCCGATATGTGTTTATTTGATAGTGTGGAGATTTCTGACAGTTAAAAATGTGTTTATTTATAGTAATGGATCCCGATCCCAACCGAGCGGTAGCTGATGATCTTGAGAGTTTAGCGCCTGCTCCCGCACAAGGGACAGTGCCGGTGGACTCTCAACCTATTGCTAGTAATCAGAATGATGAAGCTAGACAGGCTTTTTATAGCGTGATGAATGATTGGTTCAACCAATACATTCGAACTAATACGGCTGTTCCACAACCCCCATTCCCGACTAATACAACCCCTGCACCTGCGATACCTCCGGTAACTGACAAGATAAGGTTAAATAAGCCCCCAGTTGATAGAATCCGAAAACACGGGGCTACTGAATTTAAAGCTACAGACTGCGACGATGCCGAGCAAGCTGAATTTTGGTTGGACAACACTATTCGGGTACTTGATGAACTATCTTGCACACCTGATGAATGCCTAAAGTGTACGATCTTTTTGTTACGTGATTCTGCCTACTATTGGTGGAATACGTTGATTTCTGTTGTGCCCAGAGAGTAAGTAACTTGGGAGTTTTTCCAAACCGAGTTTCGGAAAAAGTATATTAGCCAGAGATTCATTGATCAAAAACGAAAAGAATTTCTTGAACTTAAACAAGGTTCCATGTCGGTTACTGATTACGAACGAAAGTTTGTAAGGCTTAGCCGGTACGCGCGAGAATGCATTCCTTCAGAAGCTGTGATGTGTGAACGTTTAGAAGATGGACTGAATGATGATATAAAGCTGTATGTTGGCATTTTAGAAATCAGAGAATTTGTGGTACTTGTCGAGCGAGCTTGCAAGGGCGAAGAGCTCAGTAAGGAGAAAAGAAAAGCTGATATGGGAGCAAAGGAGTTTCGTAAGAGATCTTCGGGAAAGCCCTTTCAACAGTCATCGAAGAAATTTAGAGATGATTTAGGCCGATCTAGAGACACTTCGGGCTTTTCTAGACGAGATCGTGATCGACCCCCTATGAGTACACGAGTCACTTCGGTTGCCAGTGTTGGAAATGATCGTCGAGACAGAACAGAGTGCCAGTATTGTGGTAAATGGCATTCGGGAAGTTGTAGATTCCATGACCGCTCCTGTTATAAGTGCGAATCAGCTGACCACTTTATCAAGGATTGCCCGAGACTGTCTGAACAAAATGTAAATCAGAGTGGGAAACCGGGTGCTACTACTGCTCGAGGTAGACCATCTAGAAATACGGGACATCCTAGTGGTGGTCAGAGAGGATCTAGAGACGCTACAACCAAATCTGAGGCTCGTGCTCCTGCTAGAGCTTATGCCATACGTGCACGAGAGGATGCTTCCTCGCCAGATGTTATTACCGGTACTTTCACTCTCTTTGATACTAATGTGATTGCATTGATTGACCCTGGTTCTACTCATTCTTATATATGTGAGACTTTAGCATCCAGTAAGACTTTACCTGTTGAGTCCACTGAGTTCGTTATTAGATTGTCAAATCCCTTGGGTCGTTGTGTGCTTGTTGATAAGGTGTGTAAGAAATGTCCCCTAGTAATTCGAGGTTCCTGTTTTCCGGTGGACTTGATGCTTTTACCGTTTGATGAATTTGATGTTATTCTCGGTTTGGATTGGTTGACCGTGCATGATGCGGTTGTGAATTGCAAAAGCAAGACTATTGATTTGAGGTGTGAAAATAATGAGATAATCCGAGTTGAGTCTACTGTCTTGAATGGATTGCCAACAATAATATCCTCGATGTTAGCTCAAAAATATGTGAGAAAGGGGTGTGAAGCATATATTGCATACGTACTCGATAATAAAGAGCCAGAAAAGAAACTTGAATTGGTACCGGTGGTTTGTGAATATCCAGATGTTTTTCCCGACGAATTACTGGGTTTACCACCTGTTCGGGAGGTAGAGTTTGGTATCGAGCTTGTACCTGGGACTACACCGATTTCGATAGCTCCGTATCGTATGGCACCAACGGAATTGAAGGAATTGAAAGCTCAGTTGCAAGAGTTGATGGATAGAGGTTTCGCTCGACCAAGTTTCTCACCTTGGGGTGCACCAGTATTGTTTGTGAAAAAGAAGGACGGAACCATGAGGTTGTGCATCGACTATCGTCAGCTGAATAAAGTGACTATAAAGAATAAATATCCGTTACCACGCATTGATGATTTGTTTGATCAACTAAAAGGAGCCTCAGTGTTTTCAAAGATAGATTTGAGATCGGGTTATAATCAGTTGCTAATTCGAGATTTGGATATACCCAAAACCTCTTTCAGAACGAGGTACGGTCACTACGAATTCTTAGTGATGCCGTTTGGGCTCACTAATGCCCCTGCGGTATTTATGGATTTGATGAATCGGATCTTCAGACCGTATTTGGATTGGTTTGTAGTTGTGTTTATCGATGATATTTTGGTTTATTCGAGAAATGAAACCGATCATGCTGAACACCTGGGATTAGTGTTGCAAATTTTACGGGATAAGCAGTTATATGCTAAGTTCAGTAAGTGTGAGTTCTGGTTAAGAGAGGTTAGCTTCTTGGGTCATGTGGTATCTGCATCGGGTATTCGAGTTGATCCGAGCAAAATTTCGGCCATACTTAACTGGAAGCCTCCGAGAAATATTACTGAAGTTCAGAGCTTTTTGGGACTTGCCAGTTACTACAGACGCTTTGTAAAGGGTTTCTCGATGATAGCCACACCAATAACGAAACTACTTCAGAAAGATGTTAAGTTTGAGTGGACAGAAAAGTGTCAGAAAAGTTTCGATCAACTGAAAACTTATTTGACTGAAGCTCCAGTACTAGTGCAGCCCGAATCAGGCAAGGAGTTTGTCATCTACAGTGATGCATCCTTACTTGGGTTGGGCTGTGTATTGATGCAAGAAGGTCGAGTTGTAGCTTATGCGTCGAGAAAATTGAAGCCACATGAGAAAAATTATCCAACCCATGAACTCGAATTAGCTGCCATCGTATTCGCTTTGAAAATATGGCGACAATACTTATTTGGTGAGAAGTGCCATGTATATTCGGATCACAAAAGTCTCAAATATTTGATAACTCAAAGAGACTTGAATCTGCGACAAAGGCGTTGGCTTGAGTTGTTGAAAGATTATGAGCTTGTCATTGATTATCACCCGGGAAAGCTAACGTGGTTGCGGATGCCTTAAATCGTAAATCACTGTTTGCTTTACGAGCAATGAATGTACACTTGTCTGTTCTATCCGACAATGTGTTAGTAGCTGAATTAAAGGCCAAACCATTGTTGATTCATCAAATTCGTGAAGCTCAGAAAGTCGATGATGAATTGGTTGCAAAACGGGCTGAATGTGTTTCGAATATGAAATCAGAGTTTCAAATTGATGATGACGATTGTTTGAGGTTCAGAAGTCGTTTGTGTGTTCCAAGAAATTCAGAACTTATTTCGATGATTCTAAACGAAGCTCATTGTAGCCGAGTGTCAATTCATCTGGGGAGTACGAAAATGTACAACGATCTGAGACGTCAGTTTTGGTGGCATGGTATGAAACGAGACATTTCCGAATTTGTTTCGAAGTGTTTAATATGTCAACAAGTAAAAGCGGAACATCAAGTGCCTACAGGTTTACTTGAGCCGATCATGATACCTGAATGGAAATGGGATCGAGTCACGATGGATTTTGTATCTGGGTTGCCAGTGTTGGCAAGTAAGAAAGATGCGATTTGGGTTGTTGTTGATAGACTGACTAAGTCGGCTCACTTTATCCCCGTACGTACGGATTTTTCATTGGATAAACTAGCTGAATCGTATGTTTCTCAGATTGTGAGATTACACGGGGTACCTATTTCTATTGTGTCGGATAGAGATCCGAGGTTCACCTCGCGATTTTGGAAGAAATTGCAAGAAGCCTTGGGTACCAAGTTGCATTTTAGCATCGCTTTTCATCCACAAACTGATGGTCAATCCGAGCGGATAATTTAGATACTTGAGGATATGTTGAGATGTTGCATCCTCGAGTTTAATGGTTCTTGGGAGCGGTATTTACCTTAGATTGAATTCGCTTACAACAATAGTTTTCAATCAAGTATTAAGATGGCACCTTACGAGGCTTTGTACAGTCGTAAATGCCGTACACCATTGTTTTGGACCGAGCTCTGTGAAAGTAA
This sequence comes from Gossypium hirsutum, assembly GCF_007990345.1. Classification (NCBI taxonomy): domain Eukaryota; kingdom Viridiplantae; phylum Streptophyta; class Magnoliopsida; order Malvales; family Malvaceae; genus Gossypium; species Gossypium hirsutum. The sequence continues at coordinate 28,875,366 of NC_053435.1, read as the reverse complement.
AATTTTCGGAGTTGATTTGATTAAAGATGCTGAGAAGAAAGTAAAAATAATTCGTGAAAGTCTGAAGGCAGCATCAAATCGTTAGAAGTCGTACGCGGATTTAAAACGAAGAGATATTGAGTATCAGGAGGGAGACAAAGTGTTTCTTAAGGTTTCACCTTGGAAAAAGATACTCAGATTTGGCCGTAAGGGCAAACTGAGTCCGAGATTCATTGGGCCATATGAAATCTCCGAACGAGTTGGTCCAGTTGCATATAGGTTGCTTTTACCCCCTGAACTTGAAAGGATTCACAATGTTTTTCATGTTTCGATACTTCGACGTTACAGATCTGATCCTTCGCACATAATTAGTCCATCAGAGGTTGAAATTCAATCTGACTTGAGTTATGAAGAAGAACCGATTCGTATCCTCGCTCGTGAGGTGAAAGAGTTGTGAAACAAAAGGATTTTGTTAGTAAAGGTGTTATGGCTCAAACACGGGATCGAAGAAGCTACTTGGGAAACCAAGAACTCTATGAAAGAACGATACCCAAACCTATTTACCGGTAAGATTTTCAGGGATGAAAATTTCTTAAGTGGGGGAGAGTTGTGACAGCCCTAAAGTGACTCTAGTCGGAAAGCGATTTCGGGACCGCTAAACCGAGTCACCAAAGTATTTGAATATGATATTTATTGTCTAAAATATGTGAATATGAATGTGTGAAAGTTTTAAGCTTCGATTTAGTCGATTGCATGTGAATTTAGTAATAGGACTTATGTGTGACACTTTGAAATGTGATAGGTTAATCTATAAGGACCTATTAATGCATGTTGTATAAACAATGGTTTTGCATGTCAAATACTCCTTTTTTTTTTACATAGTGGCCGACCATGATGGTACATATATTAAAATATGTAGTAAATCTTAATTAAATGGTTATTATTTTATGTAAAAGAAAGGAAATAAATAAAAGAAATAATAAGGATAATAAAAGAAAAGAAGAATGAAAGGGTGATGAAAAGAAAAGGAGAAATCGGTTCTTCTTGGCCGAAATGAAAAGAGGAAGAAGGGAGGGAAGCATTCGGTCATCTTAGGTGAATATTAAGGTAAGGAGTTTATACTAGTTCTTGAAATTTTAGTTGATCTTGGGTGAGATATCAAGTTATTTTTGTAACCCATGTTGAAATTTTGATTTTGGAATGAGTAAGGTTTTCGGCTATGGTAATTAACAAGGGTGATGGTTGTTGTTTCATGCTAAGTCTAGATGAACAATGATAGTTTGCTTATATCTTGATATTTATGAGTTCCTTTCTTGGTTCTACCTTAAACCCATGAAGTATATTTTTATTTGGTGTTGTTGGAGGTTTCGATCATGGGCAGAAAAAAAAAGAAAACTATAGATTTTGAGATTTATGACAGAAATTAATGAGTGAGAGTTGGATAGATATTATGATGTTAAAATTCATGGGATTATAAGCTTGTAAGTTTGATGGTGAAATTTATGCTTTGTGAGGGTAAATGGTCTAAAAGGAGCATTCGGCCATGATGTAAAATTATGATGAAGTGATGTTAAATGTTTTGAATATTGAGTATATATTGTTATAAGTTGAATTTAAGGTTTGTTAAATTGTCTTTGTCGTTGCCGAATGTGTGTATAGTTAAAGAAAATTTATTAAAGTGCTTAGTTAATTGATATTAGGTTAATGATATGTGTATTCGGTCATAAAGGTGTACATGAGGAAATGTTAAATTAATTGTATCAAATTGCTTAAGGTGATTAAAAATGCGTATGAACATTTTGTATTTGAGCTAAAAGTAGCTATATGACCTATTAAATTTCTTGTCATATTCGGCCATAAGCTAGCATAATGAGACTTTAATAAGTTAAATTTGTCTGAATTAGCTCAAGAGCTTAGAGGATCAAAGTTGGATAAGGGAAAGGAAAAAGTGATCGAATAGCCGTCAAAATCGTTCGACAACATCCGAGGTAAGTCTTTGAGTAATGGAACGTAGTTTATGATTTGATTAAGTTATGACGTATAAGCATAACAAATAAACGGTGATATAATGATTCTATTTGAATTATATGTCGAGATAATTAGTTTATACTTATGACGGGTAGCCGAATGTGCATAGAGATCATGTCATAAAGCAAATCAAATCATGCTCTTTGTATGTGGCTATTGAGCCGAAAAATGGGAATGGTTGACAAGTGTCTGGTGTTTGAGTTCTAGTGATGAAAATGAAATATAGATGTGATATGATTTATTGATATATGTGCATGAATATTCGGATGGTAACCGGGCTAAGTCCCGAAGGCATTTGTGCTAGTGACTAATTCTGGGCTAAGTCCCGAAGGCATTTGTGCAAGTTACTATATCCGGGCTAAGTCCCGAAGGCATTTGTGCGAGTTACTATATCCGGGCTAAGTCTCGAAGGCATTTGTGCGAGTTACTATATCCGGGCTAAGTCCCGAAGGCATTTGAGCGAGTAGCTATATCCGGCTAAATCCCGAAGGTACTTGGTTTGGGAATGAGCGATCTTGCTGTAATACTTTCAATTAATACGCTCGTAAAATCCCAACGATGAGGTATGTTTCGTATATGCATTGGAATAGTTGATTCCTTTTAAATAGTATTCGCTCAATCGATTAACAAGCTTCCGGCCTTTAGCCAAGTTGATTCCTTCTGTATGAATATAAGGGTTGGAAATGTGAAGTAGGTATGATTTTGAGAATATGTGTATATGAAATTATTCGTTTAGTCATATGAATGTTATACTTCAGTTGTGCATGATTTCATTACTCAAACTTACTAAGCATTAAATGCTTATTTCGTTGCTTTGATTCTCTGTTTTATAGATTTTGCTCGTCAGCTATCGGACTCGGGAGTGTCAAAGTCGAAGTCGTCCACACTATCTAAACCACTTTTGGTACTCTTTTAGTTCAATTTGAAAATGGCATGTATAGGGCTGACCCTTGTTGTTAATTGAGTACCCATTTGTAATGTATATTGTATAGCCATGCGAAAATGGCTCGTATATTTTGAAGTATAACATCATGGTCTTATGGTATGGTTATTAAGTGACGTGGAAATGTTTGGTAATGACTAGCCATTGGAATGGCCAATCATGGTTCTATTGGTGCTACGTACGTCCTGGCTAATCGTGAACATACTTGGAAATAATGTATGTTAATTTACTAATTGAATCATGGAAACTATGAAATAGGTGAAATTTGCCTTAAAATAGATGCTGATAGCAGCAGTGTTGTAAGTTTGAAAACTCACTAAAAATAGTAGAAATGTAAATAAATAATGAATGAATTATGTAATCGAACCTTGATGAGTCTATTTTCTTATGGAAGAAGCGAAACGACCATATGAGCCGTAATTTACAAAATGTTTAAGTTTTCGTGAAACAGGGCCAGAGCGATTACTGGATCCCCTGTTCTGACTTTGGAAATTTACCATAAATTAACTAGATATAATTAGAAGTCATTCTTTATATGTACGGATTCCTTTTTGAGTCTAGTTTCATTAGAAACAAAAGGGATATGTATTGAAGCCCTGTACAGGGAGATATCTAAATCGTAATACATGAAGGTCATAGTAGTCGAACCCTGAAACAGGGGAGAATTTAACTAATAAACTGTACTAATTTGCTTGACCAAATATTCTAGAAAAACTTTGTAGATGGATATATGAGTCTATTTTCAGGGAAAATTTACGGAATCAGTTTTCGAGTTTTCGAGCTCGAGATATGATTTTTAAGGTGACAGTGACGCACTTAGCCAGCTTGTCTGGAAATTTTAAAATGAACTGTATAAATAAATGAATTAAGTCCGTTAACACCTCGTGTCCGACTCCGGAAACGGTCTCGGGTACGGAGCGTTACAATTTTATTGGTATCAGAGCTACGGTTTAGTCGATTCTAGGACTACCGTAATACGTCTGGGTCTAGCTATACATGCCGATATGTGTTTATTTGATAGTGTGGAGATTTCTGACAGTTAAAAATGTGTTTATTTATAGTAATGGACCCCGATCCCAACTGAGCGGTAGCTGATGATCTTGAGAGTGTAGCGCCTGCTCCCGCACAAGGGACAGTGCCGGTGGACTCTCAACCTATTGCTAGTAATCAGAATGATGAAGCTAGACAGGCTTTTTATAGCGTGATGAATGATTGGTTCAACCAATACATTCGAACTAATACGGCTGTTCCAAAACCCCCATTCCCGACTAATACAACCCCTGCACCTGCGATACCTCCGGTAACTGACCATATAAGGTTAAATAAGCCCCCAGTTGATAGAATCCTAAAATACGGGGCTACTGAATTTAAAGCTAAAGACTGTGACGATGCCGAGCAAGCTGAATTTTGGTTGGACAACACTATTCGGTTACTTGATGAACTATCTTGCACACCCGATGAATGCCTAAAGTGTACGATCTCCTTGTTACGTGATTCTGCCTACTATTGGTGGAATACGTTGATTTCTGTTGTGCCCAGAGAGTAAGTAACTTGCGAGTTTTTCTAAACCGAGTTTCGGAAAAAGTATATTAGCCAGAGATTCATTGATCAAAAATGAAAAGAATTTCTTGAACTTAAACAAGGTTCCATGTCGGTTACTGATTACGAACGAAAGTTTGTAAGGCTTAGCCGGTACGCACGAGAATGCATTCCTTCAGAAGCTGTGATGCGTAAACGTTTCGAAGATGGACTGAATGATGATATAAAGCTGTATGTTGGCATTTTAGAAATCAGAGAATTTGTGGTACTTGTCGAGCGAGCTTGCAAAGGCGAAGAGCTCAGTAAGGAGAAAAGAAAAGCTGATATGGGAGCAAAGGAGTTTCGTAAGAGATCTTCGGGAAAGCCCTTTCAACAGTCATCAAAGAAATTTAGAGATGATTTAGGCCGATCTAGAGACACTTCGGGCTTTTCTAGACGAGATCGTGATCGACCCCCTATGAGTACACGAGTCACTTCGGTTGCCAGTGTTGGAAATGATCGTTGAGACAGAACAGAGTGCCAGTATTGTGGTAAATGGCATTCGGGAAGTTGTAGATTCCATGACCGCTCCTGTTATAAGTGCGAATCAGCTGACCACTTTATCAAGGATTGCCCGAGACTGTCTGAACAAAATGTAAATCAGAGTGGGAAACCAGGTGCTACTACTGCTCGAGGTAGACCATCTAGAAATACGGGACATCCTAGTGGTGGTCAGAGAGGATCTAGAGATGTTACAACCAGATCTGAGGCTCGTGCTCCTGCTAGAGCTTATGCCATACGTGCACGAGAGGATGCTTCCTCGCCAGATGTTATTACCGGTACTTTCACTCTCTTTGATACTAATGTGATTGCATTGATTGACCCTGGTTCTACTCATTCTTATATATGTGAGACTTTAGCATCCAGTAAGACTTTACCTTTTGAGTCTACTGAGCTCGTTATTAGAGTGTCAAATCCCTTGGGTCGTTGTGTGCTTTTTGATAAGGTGTGTAAGAAATGTCCCCTAGTAATTCGAGGTTCCTGTTTTCTGGCGGACCTGATGCTTTTACCGTTTGATGAATTTGATGTTATTCTCGGTTTGGATTGGTTGACCGTGCATGATGCGGTTGTGAATTGCAAAAGCAAGACTATTGATTTGAGGTGTGCAAATAATGAGATAATCCGAGTTGAGTCTACTGTCTTGAATGGATTGCCAACAATAATATCCTCGATGTTAGCTCAAAAATATGTGACAAAGGGGTGTGAAGCATATATTGCATACGTACTCGATAATAAAGAGCCAGAAAAGAAACTTGAATCGGTATCGGTGGTTTGTGAATATCCGGATGTTTTTCCCGAAGAATTACTGGGTTTACCACCTGTTCGGGAGGTAGAGTTTGGTATTGAGCTTGTACCTGGGACTACATCGATTTCGATAGCTCCGTATCGTATGGCACCAACGGAATTGAAGGAATTGAAAGCTCAGTTGCAAGAGTTGATGGATAGAGGTTTCGCTCGACCAAGTTTCTCACCTTGGGATGCACCAGTATTGTTTGTGAAAAAGAAAGACGAAACCATGAGGTTGTGCATCGACTATCGTCAGCTGAATAAAGTGACTATAAAGAATAAATATCCGTTACCACGCATTGATGATTTGTTTGATCAACTAAAGGGAGCCTTAGTGTTTTCAAAGATAGATTTGAGATCGGGTTATAATCAGTTGCTAATTCAAGATTCGGATATACTCAAAACCGCTTTCAGAATGAGGTACGGTCACTACGAATTCTTAGTGATGCCGTTTGGGCTCACTAATGCCCCTGCGGTATTTATGGATTTGATGAATCGGATCTTCAGACCGTATTTGGATCGGTTTTTAGTTGTGTTTATCGATGATATTTTGGTTTATTCGAGAAATGAAACCGATCATGCTGAACACCTGGGATTAGTGTTGCAAATTTTACGGGATAAGCAGTTATATGCTAAGTTCAGTAAGTGTGAGTTCTGGTTAAGAGAGGTTAGCTTCTTGGGTCATGTGGTATCTGCATCGAGTATTCGAGTTGATCCGAGCAAAATTTCGGCCATACTTAACTGGAAGCCTCCGAGAAATATTACTGAAGTTCGAAGCTTTTTGGGACTTGCCAGTTACTACAGACGCTTTGTAAAGGGTTTCTCGATGATAGCCACACCAATAACGAAACTACTTCAGAAAGATGTTAAGTTTGAGTGGACAGAAAAGTGTCAGAAAAGTTTCGATCAACTGAAAACTTATTTGACTGAAGCTCCAGTACTAGTGCAGCCCGAATCAAGCAAGGAGTTTGTCATCTACAGTGATGCATCCTTACTTGGGTTGGGCTGTGTATTGATGCAAGAAGGTCGAGTTGTAGCTTATGCGTCGAGACAATTGAAGCCACATGAGAAAAATTATCCAACCCATGAACTCGAATTAGCTGCCATCGTATTCGCTTTGAAAATATGGCGACATTACTTATTTGGTGAGAAGTGCCATGTATATTCGGATCACAAAAGTCTCAAATATTTGATGACTCAAAGAGACTTGAATCTGCGACAAAGGCGTTGGCTTGAGTTGTTGAAAGATTATGAGCTTGTCATTGATTATCACCCGGGAAAGGCTAATGTGGTTGCGGATCCCTTAAGTCGTAAATTACTGTTTGCTTTACGAGCGATGAATGTACACTTGTCTGTTCTATTCGACAATGTGTTAGTAGCTGAATTAAAGGCCAAACCATTGTTGATTCATCAAATTCATGAAGCTCAGAAAGTCGATGATGAATTGGTTGCAAAACGGGCTGAATGTGTTTCGAATATGGAATTAGAGTTTGAAATTGATGATGACGATTGTTTGAGGTTCAGAAATCGTTTGTGTGTTCCAAGAAATTCAGAACTTATTTCGATGATTCTAAACGAAGCTCATTGTAGCCGAGTGTCAATTCATCCGGGGAGTACGAAAATGTACAACGATCTGAGACGTCGGTTTTGGTGGCATGGTATGAAACGAGACATTTCCGAATTTGTTTCGAAGTGTTTAATATGTCAACAAGTGAAAGCAGAACATCAAGTGCCTACAGGTTTACTTCAGCCGATCATGATACCTGAATGGAAATGGGATCGAGTCACGATTGATTTTGTATCTGGGTTGCCAGTGTTGGCATGTAAGAAAGATGCGATTTGGGTTGTTGTTGATAGACTGACTAAGTCAGCTCACTTTATCCCCGTACGTACGGATTTTTCATTGGATAAACTAGCTGAATTGTATGTTTCTTAGATTGTGAGATTACACGGGGTACCTATTTCTATTGTGTCGGATAGAGATCTGAGGTTCACCTCGCGATTTTGGAAGAAATTGCAAGAAGCCTTGGGTACCAAGTTGCATTTTAGCACCGCTTTTCATCCACAAAATGATGGTCAATCCGAGCGAATAATTTAGATACTTGAGGATATGTTGAGATGTTACATCCTCGAGTTTAATGGTTCATGGGAGCGGTATTTACCTTAAATTGAATTCGCTTACAACAATAGTTTTCAATCAAGTATTAAGATGGCACCTTACGAGGCTTTGTACAATCGTAAATGCCGTACACCATTGTTTTGGATCGAGCTCTGTGAAAGTAAAATTTTCGGAGTTGATTTGATTAAAGATGCTGAGCAGAAAGTAAAAATAATTCGTGAAAGTCTGAAGGCAGCATCAAATCGTCAGAAGTCGTACGCGGATTTAAAACGAAGAGATATTGAGTATCAGGTGGGAGACAAAGTGTTTCTTAAGGTTTCACCTTGGAAAAAGATACTCAGATTTGGCTGTAAGGGCAAACTGAGTCCGAGATTCATTGGGCCGTATGAAATCTCCGAACGAGTTGGTCCAGTTGCATATAGGTTGCTTTTACCCCCTGAACTTGAAAGGATTCACAATGTTTTTCATGTTTCGATACTTCGACGTTACAGATCTGATCCTTCGCACATAATTAGTCCATCAGAGGTTGAAATTCAATCTGACTTGAGTTATGAAGAAGAACCGATTCGTATCCTCGCTCGTGAGGTGAAAGAGTTGTGAAACAAAAGTATTCCGTTAGTAAAGGTGTTATGGCTCAAACACGGGATCGAAGAAGCTACTTGGGAAACCGAGAACTCTATGAAAGAACGATACCCAAACCTATTTATCGGTAAGATTTTCGGGGACGAAAATTTCTTAAGTGGGGGAGAGTTGTGACAGCCCTAAAGTGACCCTAGTCAGAAAGCGATTTCGGGACCGTTAAACCGAGTCACCAAAGTATTTGAATATGATATTTATTGTCTAAAATATGTGAATATGAATGTGTGAAAGTTTTAAGCTTCGATTTAGTCGATTGCATGTGAATTTAGTAATAGGACTTATGTGTGACACTTTTGAAATGTGATAGGTTAATCTATAAGGACCTATTAATGCATGTTGTATAAACAATGGTTTTGCATGTCAAATACTCCTTTTTTTTACATTGTGGCCGACCATGATGGTACATATATTAAAATATGTAGTAAATCTTAATTAAATGGTTATTATTTTATGTAAAAGAAAGGAAATAAATAAAAGAAATAATAAGGATAATAAAAGAAAAGAAGAATGAAAGGGTGATGCAAAGAAAAGGAGAAATCGGTTCTTCTTGGCCGAAATGAAAAGAGGAAGAAGGGAGGGAAGCATTCGGTCATCTTAGGTGAATATTAAGGTAAGGAGTTTATACTAGTTCTTGAAATTTTAGTTGATCTTGGGTGAGATATCAAGTTATTTTTGTAACCCATGTTGAAATTTTGATTTTGGAATGAGTAAGGTTTTCGGCTATGGTAATTAACAAGGGTGATGGTTGTTGTTTCATGCTAAGTCTAGATGAACAATGATAGTTTGCTTATATCTTGATATTTATGAGTTCCTTTCTTGGTTCTACCTTAAACCCATGAAGTATATTTTTATTTGGTGTTGTTGGAGGTTTCGATCATGGGTAGAAAAAAAAAGAAAACTATAGATTTTGAGATTTATGATAGAAATTAATGAGTGAGAGTTGGATAGATATTATGATGTTAAAATTCATGGGATTATAAGCTTGTAAGTTTGATGGTGAAATTTATGCTTTGTGAGGGTAAATGGTCTAAAAGGAGCATTCGGCCATGATGTAAAATTATGATGAAGTGATGTTAAATGTTTTGAATATTGAGTATATATTGTTATAAGTTGAATTTAAGGTTTGTTAAATTGTCTTTGTCATTGCCGAATGTGTGTATAGTTAAAGAAAATTGGTTAAAGTGCTTAGTTAATTGATATTAGGTTCATGAGATGTGTATTCGGTCATAAAGGTGTACATGAGGAAATGTTAAATTAATTGTATCAAATTGCTTAATGTGACTAAAAATGCGTATGAACATTTTGTATTTGAGCTAAAAGTAGCTATATGACCTATTAAATTTCTAGTCATATTCGGCCATAAGCTAGCATAATGAGACTTTAATAAGTTAAATTTGTCTGAATTAGCTCAAAAGCTTAGAGGATCAAAGTTGGATAAGGGAAAGGAAAAAGTGATCGAATAGCCGTCGAAATCGTTCGACAACATCCGAGGTAAGTCTTTGAGTAATGGAACGTAGTTTATGATTTGATTAAGTTATGACGTATAAGCATAACAAATAAACGGTGATATAATGATTCTATTTGAATTATATGTTGAGATAATTAGTTTATACTTATGACGGGTGGCCGAATGTGCATAGAGATCATGTCATAAAGCAAATCAAATCATGCTCTTTGTATGTGGCTATTGAGCCGAAAAATGGGAATGGTTGACAAGTGTCTGGTGTTTGAGTTCTAGTGATGAAAATGAAATATAGATGTGATATGATTTATTGATATATGTGCATGAATATTCGGATGGTAACCGGGCTAAGTCCTGAAGGCATTTGTGCTAGTGACTAATTCTGGGCTAACTCCAGAAGGCATTTGTGCGAGTTACTATATTCGGGCTAAGTCCCGAAGGCATTTGTGCGAGTTACTATATCCGGGCTAAGTCCCGAAGGCATTTGAGCGAGTAGCTATATCCGGCTAAATCCCGAAGGTACTTGGTTTGGGAATGAGCGATCTTGCTGTAATACTTTCAATTAATACGCTCGTAAAATCCCAACGATGAGGTATGTTTCGTATATGCATTGGAATAGTTGATTCCTTTTAAATAGTATTCGCTCAATCGATTAACAAGCTTCCGGCCTTTAGCCAAGTTGATTCCTTATGTATGAATATAAGGGTTGGAAATGTGAAGTAGGTATGATTTTGAGAATATGTGTATATGAAATTATTCGTTTAGTCATATGAATGTTATACTTCAGTTGTGCATGATTTCATTACTCAAACTTACTAAGCATTAAATGCTTATTCCGTTGCTTTGATTCTCTGTTTTATAGATTTGCTCGTCAGCTATCGGACTCGGGAGTGTCAAAGTCAAAGTCGTCCACACTATCTAAACCACTTTTGGTACTCTTTTAGTTCAATTTGAAAATGGCATGTATAGGGCTGACCCTTGTTGTTAATTGAGTACCCATTTGTAATGTATATTGTATAGCCATGCGAAAATGGCTCGTATATTTTGAAGTATAACATCATGGTCTTATGGTATGGTTATTAAGTGACATGGAAATGTTTGGTAATGACTAGCCATTGGAATGGCCAATCATGGTTCTATTGGTGCTACGTACGTCGTGGCTAATCGTGAACATACTTGGAAATAATGTATGTTAATTTACTAATTGAATCATGGAAACTATGAAATAGGTGAAATTTGCCTTAAAATAGATGCTGACAGCAGTAGTGTTGTAAGTTTGAAAAATAGATGAGTCTATTTTCTTATGGAAGAAGCGAAACTACCATATGAGCCGTAATTTACAAAATGTTTAAGTTTTCGTGAAACAGGGCCAGAGCGATTACTGGATCCCCTGTTCTGACTTTGGAAATTTACCATAAATTAACCAGATATAATTAGAAGTCATGCTTTATATGTACGGATTCCTTTTTGTGTCTAGTTTCATTAGAAACAAAAGGGATATGTATTGAAGCCCTGTACAGGGAGATATCTAAATCGTAATACATGAAGGTCATAGTAGTCGAACCCTAAAACAGGGGAGACTTTAACTAATAAACTGTACTAATTGGCTTGACCAAAAATTCTAGAAAAAACTTTGTAGATGGATATGAGTCTAGTTTCAGGGAAAATTTACGGAATCAGTTTTCGAGTTTTCGAGCTCGAGATATGATTTTTAAGGTGACAGTGACGCACTTAGCCAGCTTGTCTGGAAATTTTAAAATGAACTGTATAAATAAATGAATTAAGTCCGTTAACACCTTGTGTCCGACTCCGGAAACGGTCTCGGGTACGGAGCGTTACAATTTTATTGGTATCAGAGCTACGGTTTAGTCGATTCTAGGACTACCGTAATACGTCTGGGTCTAGCTATACATGCCGATATGTGTTTATTTGATAGTGTGGAGATTTCTGACAGTTAAAAATGTGTTTACTTATAGTAATGGATCCCGATCCCAACCGAGCGGTAGCTGATGATCTTGAGAGTGTAGCGCCTGCTCCCGCACAAGGGACAGTGCCGGTGGACTCTCAACCTATTGCTAGTAATCAGAATGATGAAGCTAGACAGGCTTTTTATAGCGTGATGAATGATTGGTTCAACCAATACATTCGAACTAATACGGCTGTTCCATAACCCCTATTCCCGACTAATACAACCCCTGCACCTGCGATACCTCCGGTAACTGACCAGATAAGGTTAAATAAGCCCCCAGTTGATAGAATCTGAAAACACGGGGCTACTGAATTTAAAGCTACAGACTGCGACGATGTCGAGCAAGCTGAATTTTGGTTGGACAACACTATTCGGGTACTTGATGAACTATCTTGCACACCCGATGAATGCCTAAAGTGTACGATCTCCTTGTTACGTGATTCTGCCTACTATTGGTGGAATACGTTGATTTCTGTTGTGCCCAGAGAGTAAGTAACTTGGGAGTTTTTCCAAACTGAGTTTCGGAAAAGTATATTAGCCAGAGATTCATTGATAAAAAATGAAAAGAATTTCTTGAACTTAAACAATGTTCCATGTCGGTTACTGATTACGAACGAAAGTTTGTAAGGCTTAGCCGGTACGCGCGAGAATGCATTCCTTCAGAAGCTGTGATGTGTAAACGTTTCGAAGATGGACTGAATGATGATATAAAGCTGTATGTTGGCATTTTAGAAATCAGAGAATTTGTGGTACTTGTCGAGCGAGCTTGCAAATGCGAAGAGCTCAATAAGGAGAAAAGAAAAGCTGATATGGGAGCAAAGGAGTTTCGTAAGAGATCTTCGGGAAAGCCCTTTCAACAGTCATCGAAGAAATTTAGAGATGATTTAGGCCGATCTAGAGACACTTCAGGCTTTTCTAGACGAGATCGTGATCGACCCCCTATGAGTACACGAGTCACTTCGGTTGCCAGTGTTGGAAATGATCGTCGAGACAGAATAGAGTGTCAGTGTTGTGGTAAATGGCATTCGGGAAGTTGTAGATTCCATGACTGCTCCTGTTATAAGTGCGAATCAGCTGACCACTTTATCAAGGATTGCCTGAGACTGTCTGAAAAAATGTAAATCAGAGTGGGAAACCAGGTGCTACTACTGCTCGAGGTAGACCATCTAGAAATACGGGACATCCTAGTGGTGGTCAGAGAGGATCTAGAGACGCTACAACCAGATCTGAGGCTCGTGCTCCTGCTAGAGCTTATGCCATACGTGCACGAGAGGATGCTTCCTTGCCAGATGTTATTACCGGTACTTTCACTCTCTTTGATACTAATGTGATTGCATTGATTGACCCTGGTTCTACTCATTCTTATATATGTGAGACTTAAGCATCCAGTAAGACTTTACCTGTTGAGTCTACTGAGTTCGTTATTAGAGTGTCAAATCCCTTGGGTCGTTGTGTGCTTGTTGATAAGGTGTGTAAGAAATGTCCCCTAGTAATTCGAGGTTCCTATTTTCCGGGGGACTTGATGCTTTTACCATTTGATGAATTTGATGTTATTCTCGGTTTGGATTGGTTGACCGTGCATGATGCGGTTGTGAATTGCAAAAGCAAGACTATTGATTTGAGGTGTACAAATAATGAGATAATCCGAGTTGAGTCTACTGTCTTGAATGGATTGCCAACAATAATATCCTCGATGTTAGCTCAAAAATATGTGACAAAGGGGTGTGAAGCATATATTGCACACGTACTCGATAATAAAGAGCCAGAAAAGAAACTTGAATCGGTACCGGTGGTTTGTGAATATCCGGATGTTTTTCCCGAAGAATTACTGGGTTTACCACCTGTTCGGGAGGTAGAGTTTGGTATTGAGCTTGTACCTGGGACTACACCGATTTCGATAGCTCCGTATCGTATGGCACCAACAGAATTGAAGGAATTGAAAGCTCAGTTGCAAGAGTTGATGGATAGAGGTTTCGCTCGACCAAGTTTCTCACCTTGGGGTGCACCAGTATTGTTTGTGAAAAAGATGGACGGAACCATGAGGTTGTGCATCGACTATCGTCAGCTAAATAAAGTGACTATAAAGAATAAATATCCGTTACCACGCATTGATGATTTGTTTGATCAACTAAAAGGAGCCTCAGTGTTTTCAAAGATAGATTTGAGATCGGGTTATAATCAGTTGCTAATTCGAGATTCGGATATATCCAAAACCGCTTTCAGAACGAGGTACAGTCAATAAATTATGTAATCGAACCTTGATGAGTCTATTTTCTTATGGAAGAAGCAAAACGACCATATGAGCCGTAATTTACGAAATGTTTAAGTTTTCGTGAAACAGGGCCAGAGCGATTACTGGATCCCCTGTTCTCACTTTGGAAATTTACCATAAATTAACCAGATATAATTAGAAGTCATGCTTTATATGTACGGATTCCTTTTTGAGTCTAGTTTCATTAGAAACAAACGGCATATGTATTGAAGCCCTGTATAGGTAGATATCTAAATCGTAATGCATGAAGGTCAGAGTAGTCAAACCTTGAAACAGGGGAGACTTTAACTAATAAAATGTACTAATTGGATCGACCAAAAATTCTAGAAAAAAATTTGTAGATGGATATATGAGTCTAGTTTTAGGAAAAATTTACGGAATCAGTTTTCAAGTTTTTGAGCTCGAGATATGATTTTTAAGGTGACAGTGACGCACTTAGCCAGCTTCTTTGAAAATTTTAAAATGAACTCTATAAATAAATGAATTAAGTCCGTTAACACCTCGTGTCCGACTCCGGCAACGGTCTCGGGTACGGGGTGTGACAGGTAAGAACGTTGCTGAATATGAGGCAAAGTTTCTGCGATTGAGCCGGTATGCTAGTGGTATTGTCTCTACTGAATACGAGCGCAGTGTTCGCTTTGAGGATGGCCTCAGGGATGAGCTAAGGGTGCCCATAGCTCCGCATAGAGAGCGCGATTTTGCTGCACTGGTAGAAAAGGCTAAGATAGCTGAAGAGGTGAAGCAAGCTGAACGAAGGAAACGCGACAGCGATCAAACCGGTTCAGGAGAGATGTTGGACCAACTGGTGCTGCAAACCGGAATGTTAAGAGAGCTAGGGTGGAGGAACCAGTTCGAGCGGTTCCGGTGAACACTGTTGACCACAAGCTTGTTTAGATTGTGGTAGAATGCATCTGGGGGAATGTTGGAAACGTTCTGAGGCTTGTCTTCATTGTGGATCAAAGGAACATAAGGTTAGGGATTGCCCTAGGAGGCCAGCTTAGGCTCATGTGGTTGAACAAAGGGCTGTGCAACCCGTCCAACCAGCGCGAGGTGGACCGCCGCCGTCGAGAGGTCGTGGCTAAGGTCACGGTGGCAATAGCCATGGACGTGGGGCACCTGGTAGGGGTACTATTAACACTGAGGCTCGTCAGCCAGCTTTGGTATATGTTACTCATCGCCGCGAGGAGGGTGATGCACCTGATGTCATAACTGGTACGTTTTTTATCTCTGACGTACCCTATACTGCTCTAATAGATGTGGGGTCAACTCATTCATATGTTGCATATGATATTTTTGGGGCATTGGGTGTTCACTTTGAGGAGACTGTGTGTGGGTTAACTGTGATAAGTCCGTTAGGTCACTCAGTTAAAGTAGAGAAACTCTTTAGGGAGGTGCCTTTAGAGACTCAAGGTAGGATTTTTTATGGAGACTTAATAGAGTTACTGTTCAGAGAATTCGATTTGATTTTAGGGATGGATTGGCTGACCAGGCATAGGGCAATACTGGATTGTGCAGCTAAGAGGATGGTGTTAAGGACTATTGAGGGTAATAAGGTAATGGTTATTGGGGAACGAAGAGATTACTTGTCCAATGTGGTATCAGCTTTAAGGGCTGAGAAACTGATGCGTAAGGGATGTGAGGTGTACTTGGCTTTTGTAAATCAAGTTGAAACTGGGGATCTGACTGTGGATACCGTCAGGACTGTTAGGGAATTTCGAGATGTTTTCCCAGAGGAGCTTCCTGGATTGCCTCCGAATCGGGAAGTGGAGTTTGGAATCGATTTGTTGCCTGGAACAGCTCCAGTATCCATTGCACCCTATAGAATGGCACCGAAGGAGTTAGTGGAACTGAAAGCTCAAATCCAAGAGTTGTTAGATAGAGGCTTCATTAGACCTAGTGTGACTCCATGGGGAGCACCAGTCCTGTTTGTGAAGAAAAAAGACGGGACAATACGCATGTGCATCGATTACCGCCAGTTGAACAAACTGTCGATAAAGAACAAATACCCACTGCCAAGGATTGATGATTTATTTGACCAACTTAGAGGAGCTTTGGTATTTTCCAAGATTGACCTTCGATCTGGATACCATCAGTTAAGGATAAAGGAGGTGGATATTCATAAGACAGCATTTAGGACTCGATATGGTCATTACGAGTCTCGATATGGTCATTACGAGTTCCTGGTTATGCCGTTTGGATTGATGAACGCACCTACCGCTTTCATGGATCTGATGAATCGAGTGTTCCAACCTTACTTGGACCGATTCGTGGTAGTTTTCATCGATGATATTCTGGTATACTCGGAAACTGAAGAGAAACATGAGGAGCATCTACGTGTTGTGCTGCAAGTGCTGAGAGAGAAGTAACTGTATGCAAAGTTTAGTAAGTGTGAATTTTGATTGCATGAAGTGGCTTTTCTAGGTCATGTGGTTTCGACTGAAGAAATTAGAGTGGATCCTTGAAAAGTTGAGGCAGCTCTGGGATGGAAGCCACCAAAATCAGTATCAGAAATCCGGAGTTTTCTGGATTTGGCAGAATATTACCGAAGGTTTGTAGAAAGATTTTCTCTAATTGCTGCACCATTGACAAAACTGTTAAGGAAAGGGGTAACATTTGTCTAGACTGTGAATCAGCAAAAAGCTTTTGACCATTTGAAAAAGGTATTGACTGAAGCACCAGTGTTGATTCAACCGGAGTCTGGGAAGGACTTCATTGTGTACAGCGATGCGTCACATGTGGGGTTAGGATGTGTACTGATGCAAGAGGGTAAGGTGGTCGCTTATGCTTCGCGACAGGTTAAGCCTCATGAAGCGAACTACCCTACGCACGATTTAGAGCTAGCAGCAGTGATCTTCGCGTTGAAAATCTTGAGACATTACTTATATGGAGAAAAGTGTATCATATACAAAAACCATAAGAGCCTAAAGTATCTGTTAACTGAGAGGAGTTAAACCTTAGGCAACGAAGATGGATAGAGTTGCTTAAGGATTATGACTGTTCGATTGAGTACCACCCAGGTAAGGGTAACGTGGTGGCTGATGCGTTGAGTCGAAGGGTTGTTTCTAATTTGAGAGCCTTGTTTGCACGTTTGAGTCTGTTTGACGATGGAAGTCTGTTAGCAGAATTGCAAGTGAGGCCTATTTGGACTGAGCAGATTAAAGAAAAATAGTTGAAGGATGATTCGTTGGTTCTTTGGTTTCAGCAAGTTGAGAAGGGTGAGAATGAGGATTTTGGACTGAAAATTGAAGGAGTTTTATGCTTCCGAGGAAGAATTTGTGTTCCGAAGGACTCTGACTTGAGACAGTCAATATTGAAGGAAGCTCATGGGAGACTTTGTGCCATGCATCCTGGAGGGAATAAGTTGTATCACGACTTGCGAGAACTGTACTGGTGGCCTGGGCTTAAACGAGAAGTAACGAAACTCGTAGGGAAATGTTTGACATGCCAGCAAGTGAAAGCTGAGCACCAATTACCTTCTGGATTACTGCAACCTGTGAAAATTCCATTGTGGAAGTGGGAGAGAGTAACCATGGACTTTATGAGTGGGCTACCTTTGACACCCACCAAGAAAGATTCTGTATGGGTAGTGGTGGATAGGTTAACAAAATCTGCCCATTCCATACCAGTTCATACTGATTACTCCCTGCAAAAGTTGGCTAGGTTGTATGTGGTAGAAATAGTGCGACTGCATGGAGTGCCAGTGTCGATTATTTCCGACCGAGACCCTAGGTTTACATCTCGGTTCTGGAAGATGTTGCAGGAGGCATTGGGTACACGTTTGGATTTCAGTACTGCCTTTCATCCACAGATAGATGGACAGTCGGAGAGGGTTATTCAAATTTTGGTGGATATGTTAAGGGGTTGTATCATCAATTTTCGTGGGAGTTGGGAGGACTAATTGCCATTGGCGGAGTTTGCATACAATAACAGCTACCAAGCAAGTATTTAGATGGCTCCATATGAGGCACTTTATGGGCGCAGATGCCGTATGTCTACGTGTTGGACAGAGTTGGGTGAATGACAAGTGCTTGGACCGGAGTTGGTGGCAGATACCGAGAATAAGGTTAAGTTGATAAGAGATCGATTAAAGGAGGCATCTGATAGACAGAAATCATATGCAGATCTAAAGTGCAAAGAGATAGAGTTCACTGTTGGGGATATGGTTTTCTTAAAGGTTTCACCTTGGAAGAAGATTTTGAGATTTGGCAAGAAAGGCAAATTGAGTCTGCGGTTTATAGGGTCTTATCGGGTTCTTAAGCGGGTAGGGCCAATAGCGTATCAGTTAGAGTTACCGCCAGAGTTGGACAGAATCCATGACATCTTTCATGTGTCTATGTTAAGACGATATCGATCAGATCCCTCGCATGTTGTGCCAGTGGAGGAGATTGAAGTAAGGACTGATGTGACCTTTGAGGAAGAACCCATACAAATTTTAGATCGAGAAGTTAAAGTTCTCAGAAGGAAGTCGGTTCCGTTGGTAAAAGTACTGTGGCGTAATCATGGAAAGGAAGAAGCTACTTGGGAATCAGAAGAGACTATGCGTCAACAATACCCTCAACTATTTGGATCAGGTAAATTTCGAGGCTGAAATTTTTTTTAGGGGGGTAGAGTTATAACGCCCCAATTTTCGGGAATTCTGTGAGTGTTGGAAAATTTTAAATTTCGGTGTTCTATCAACTTGGCATAGATTTAATCAGGTTAGTGGGTCTCTAAAAGGCCCAAGTTTAAGTTAAAATTCGGTAATTTTAGTTAATTTTAATTCTATAGAAAAAGGGGTTCTGGTTAGTTGGGCTTTAAGGTATTAATTGGGTAAAATAAAACACAAGGAAGCCCGTGGTAAGTTGGCTTGTGGCGTCACTTGGGGGCTTGAGAGGTGGCGTGTGGATGACCAAGGGGAACTAAGGTTCGAGTCGCAAGGTAAGCAAATTAGTGATATTAATTTTCATGTACAAAAAAGGTAAGTAATGGAACCTAAGTGAAAGACTATCAGGAGGAGTTTAAATTGCTCAAGGGATTGAGTAAGGAGGGGATAAGGGAGAGGATTTAGGAGCTAATTGGGGAGAGTAGTGGTGGCCGAATAGTGGACTCTTGTGGAGCAAGAGTTGGCCGGCCAAGGGTTTCTTTTGGGGGGTCAAAATTCGGCTAGGTTAAGTGCCAGTATAAATTTGGCATTAGGGGGAAAGTTGTGTCGTTTGCTGACCATTCTCCTCTTATTTCTTTTCTCCTCTTCTCTTCAACTTTTTCTTTTTTCTTCTTTTCCTCCATAGCCGAATCTCTCTAACCACCTGTGCATATCCATCTTTTGCTTCAAACATTTCTAAAACCTTCATAGCCATTGCCATAAAAAGTCGAAATCCTGAAACCCATACTTTCTTCTGTGCCGATTTCTCCTAGCCAATTTTATTATCTTTTCCATCATTCTTGACCGATTCTCTAGTTCTCTAAACCTCAAGGTTCTGACGACAAGACCATAGCAAAACCCTCCTATTTCATCTTTCTTTACACAGCTTCAACAAAAGCCGAAAACCCAACTCTCTTGGGGACTTGGCCGAATAGTGAGATCACTGAAGGCTCGACTTTTGTTATCATTTGAGGGCTTAGATCGGCATCAGAGTTGAGTAGAAATTAATTAGGATAATTGACCAAAGGAACCGGTGGTAAGTCTTTTCAATCTTGTCTTTATTTCGTATTTTAGAAAAACTGAAACCCCTAAAGGTTAGAGAGGCTGTCGACTTGAACTTGTAGCCCTAAGGGGTTGTGATAACTATTTTGTCTTGATAATAATATGATCTAGAGGCTACTGATCAAGGTCTTGGACAAGTGGAGCAACGGGATCTAAGTCTAGTCGCAAACTTCGGCAAAGGTAGGATTGCTAGTGCCTAAGGTGTTATGGCCGAATAAGGTAAAGAGTTATTATGTAGTTCGTTTCGGTAGTAGATTAACGTGGTAGTAATATAATTGTAGGTAGTTCGATCATGGATCTCGTCAATGAATCATCATAAAACAGGTGTGTAACTGACACCCTTTCTTAGTCTAGATCGGCAAAAGCTGAAAAGCCGAAAAGCCAAAAACTGGTATTTTGTAGATATGCGAGTGTGCGAGTGCGAATGCTCGTGTGGTAAATCAATTAATGTTTTTGGTAAGCTGCAATGTTTGGACTACAAAGTGCATGATTTCTATGCCCTCGATATTTTTGGGCTGATTGGGCCAAAATTAGAATAAAGGGCCAACGGGCTCAATTCGGTAAGAACCCTCGGTAAGTGATTCTGTTAGTACGTGAAAGGTAGGAGTATGCATGAAAAACCCTAAAATAGATAAATCACTGAAATACCTTTAAAAGTGGAAAATTTATAGTTTTACCCCTAGGAGATAAATTACCGAAATACCCCTAAGGTTAAATTGATCTAAATGCATGTTTGACTGTTATTATTTACTACATACCATGTTGTTATTATCTGATGCATGGGACTGGATATTGATGGAGGAAGTACTGAAAGTGGCCTATCCATGTACTGGAGGCTTTGCCTCAATTTACTGTTAACTGAGCAGTAAGGCTGCAACTGTGGAGTGTAGGGCTGGGTGGGTTGAGCTATTCCCCACATGGAGTGTAGGGCTGGTACGGGTGGAGTGTAGCGGTTGGTGGGTTG